>NW_026652289.1:6846405-7258138 GCF_009828535.3 Hylobates moloch
AAAGTTTGCAGTGAGCCGAGATCGTGCCACTGCACTCCAGCTTGGGCGACAGAGCTAGACTCTGTCTCCACTCCAAAAAAAAAAAAAAAAAGCTCTGAACTGGCTTCACATGGCTGAGGATGACGTGATGTGAGGCTTTTGATCTCCAAATTTGTTTTTTTTTTTTGAGATAGAGTATCACTCTTGTCGCCCAGGTTGGAGTACAATGGTGCAATCTTGGCTCACTGCAACCTCGGTCTCCCAGGTTCCAGTGATTCTCTTGCTTCAGCCTCTGGAGTAGCTGGGATTACAGGCATCCACTACCACACCTGGCTAATTTTTTGTGTGTTTTTAGTAGAGATGGGGTTTCACTATGTTGGCCAGGCCGGTCTCAAACTCCTGAAATTAAATGATTCATCCACTTCGGCCTCCCAAAGTGCTGGGATTACAGGCGTGAGCCACTGTGCCTGGCCCAAAGATCCTTTTTTAAGTAGAGACACCAGCTAGATTCTACAATTTATGTTTTTACTATAGTGGCTTTGTTCCATATATTTCTATCCATCTACCCATTCCTCATCAATTCACCTTATTATTATTATATTTTTTTTTTGAGAAGGAGTCTCGCTCTATTGCCCAGGCTGGAGTGCAGTGGCGCAATCTTGGCTTACTGCAACCTCTGCCTCCCAGGTTCAAGTGATTCTCTGCCTCAGCCTCCTGAGTAGCTGGGATTATAGGCACCCACCACCACGTCCAGCTAATTTTCATATTTTTAGTAGAGATGGGGTTTAACCATCTTGGCCAGGCTGGTCTTGAACTCCTGACCTCGTGATCCACCTGCCTTGGCCTCCCAAAGTGCTGGGATTACAAGTGTGAGCCACCGCACTCGGCCCACCTTATTTTTTATTTATTTATTTATTTATTTAATTTTGAGATGGGGTCTCGCTCTGTTGCCCAGGCTGGAGTGCAATGGTGAGATCTTGGCTCACTGCAACCTCCACCTCCCAGGTTCTAGCAATCCTCCTGCCTCAGCCTCCCAAATAGCTGGGATTACAGGCGCCTGCCACCACGCCCAGCTAATTTTTGTATTTTTAGTAGAGACGGGGTTTTCACTATATTGGTCAGGCTGGTCTCAAACTCCTGACCTCAGGTGATCTACCCGCCTCAGCATCCCAAAGTGCTGGGATTACAAGCGTGAGCCACTGTGCCTGGCCTATTTTTCATTTATTTTAAAGTAAATTGCAGGCATCAGTACACTTCCCCCTAATAATTCAGCATACACATTATTATTTAAAGCTCGATATTTGTTTACGGTTCTATTTTTTTTCCTTCAGAGATAAAATTTGCATTTGATAAAATGTACAAATCTCAAGCTTCCTGTTTGATAAGATGCACCTGTGGCCGGGTGTGGTAGCTCATGCCTGTAATCCTAGCACTTTGGGAGGCCAAGTTGAGCAGATTACTTGAGGTCAGCAGTTCCAGACCAGCCTGGCCAACATGGTGAAACCCCATCTCTATTAAAAATACAAAAATTAGCCAGGTGTGGTGGGGCATGCCTGTAATCAGCTACTCGGGAGGCTGAGGCAGGAGAATCACTTGAACCCAGGAGGCGGAGGTTGCAGTGAGCTGTGATTGTGTCACTACACTCCAGCCTGGGCAGGAGTGAGACTCTGTCTCCAAAAAAAAAAAAAAAAAAGATGCACCTGTGTACCCAACACCTCATCAAGATAAATTGCCATCACCCTCAGAAGGTCTCCCATGCCCCTACCCACTCGATTCTTGCCCCCATCCCTTGTGGCTTCACTTTTTCCACCATAGATTAGTTGGGGAGTGGCGCAATCTCGGCTTACTGCAACCTCTGCCTCCCAGGTTCAAGTGATTCTCTGCCTCAGCCTCCTGAGTAGCTGGGATTATAGGCACCCACCACCACGTCCAGCTAATTTTCATATTTTTAGTAGAGATGGGGTTTCACCATCTTGGCCAGGCTGGTCTTGAACTCCTGACCTCATGATCCACCTACCTTGGGTCTGCATATAGATGGAATCATGATGCAGTGTGTACTCTTCTTTCACTCAGAAGAATGTTTCTGAGACTCACTTATGCCATTTGCTTGCATCAGTGGCTCATTCCTTTTCATTGGTGAATATGCTACAACTTGTTTATTCCTTCTCCTATTGATGGATATCTGGGCTGGGGTGTTTTTTTGTTTGTTGGTTTGTTTGTTTGTTTTTTGGCTATTAGAAATAAAGCTGCAATGAACATTACATTCTGGTACAAAGAGGTTTTTTTTGTGAATATGTTTTTATTTCTCTTGGATAAATATGGTGCAATTTTGAGCTCCTGAGTTAACATAATTATGGACAAAATTGGACATGGCATATTTTGATGGAAAGTTAAAAATTTGGCTACTATTAATAAAAACTATTTGTTATAGCCAAAAAACCAAGAAAGATGATCTTTTTCCAAGCAAGACCAGCATGAATGCATGAACACTGTGTTCCTATTATGGATCAGACACACTTGATTGAGAACAGCCTGAGTTTAAACAGTGAGAATACACCTTCCTGACTAGATTGGAGGGACTTATCTCCTCTTCCCACTTCTTCATCCTCAGAGCTTGGAACAGCACTAGCACATAATAGACATTCAATAAACACTTGTTGAGTGAATTAAAGATGTGTGTACCAGTAACTCAAGCAGGCCTGGGAGAGACATAACCTAAATGACATATTTTAGGAATGCCTGTCCAAACATGTTTTTAGATCTTCTGGGCCCTAGACAATGACTGAGACATTGAGATCTTGATCTAAGCATTCCAGAAGTTTTCAGAATCAACAGGGAAATTTGGCAGTACTTATTAAATTAAATGTGGTATTTCCTATGTCCTGGCAATGCCATTCTTCAGTGTTTACCCTAAAGAAGTATAAGAGTTCAAGGAGACAGAACTCCCAAAGTGCTGGGATTATAGGCGTGAGACACCATGTCCAGCCTCATGCTGAAATTTAATTGGCATTGTAACAGTAGGTTACAATGAGAGGCGAGACCTCTAAGAGATGATTAGGTCATGAGGGCTCTGCCTTTATGGATGGATTAATGCCATTATCTCAGGAGTGGGTACCTTACAAAAAGATGAGTTCTTCACCCTCTTGCTCTTTCTTTTGCTCTCAGCCCTCTGCCATGAGATGATGCAGCAAGAAGGCCTTCACCAGATACCGGCCCCTCAGTCTCAGACTTCCCAGCCTTCAGAACTGTGAGAAATACATTTCTGTTCATTATAAATTACTCAGTCTCAAGTATTCTGTTATAGCAGCATAAAACTGACTAAGACAATCACTAATCTTACTTAAATTTGCATGAAATAATTCTCTTTTTTTTTTTTTTTGAGACAGGTGAGTGCAGTGGATGATCATGGCTCATTGCAGTTTTTCCTCCAGGTCGATGATCCGCTAGGACTAAAGGTGCACATCACCATGCCTGGCTAATTTTTTTTTTTTTTGGTAGAAACAGGGTCTCCCTATGTTGCACAGACTGGTCTCAAGCTAGTGGGCTCAAGTGATCCTCCTGCCTCAACCTCCCAAAGTGCTGGGATTACAGTTAGAAGCCACTAGGCCAGCCATAATTCTCTTTTGTCATCCCCAAAAGCTATTGATCTTCACAAGTTTAAACCAAAAGCATATTTGTTGAGCATCTAATTCAGTAAAGAGATCAACTAACTGATTTAACAAAAATTTGAGTGTCGTATATTCTAGGCACAGTGCCTAGAAGAAATATTATTTCATTTACTTCTTTTGAAAATCCATGGGTAATTATTATCATTTACATTTTTCAGATGAAGGAAAGTACCACAGCCGATAAGGGTACAGTCATATGGTGCTTTGTAATGTGTCAACTTGGTAAGCCGAACTGCATGTCCTAGAACTCTTTTCTCTGTATGTTTTGCTCAGAGTGGGCTACAAAATACATTTTGCACCAGGTTGGGAAGGCAGAAGTGGATTGAGAACTATATCATTTTTTACACTCTGCAGGCTAGTGCAGGGGGTCCAGGTGCTGGTGGAGTTCACGTGCATTGTTGTTTATCTGCTGGCTTCCGGCTCAGTTGCTGACCATCAGTTGCGACTGAGCTGAAGCCTCTCCAGAGCTACTCTACCGCTTCCTGGATTCTCCTGAAGCTTCTCTGACTCCTGGGCCAGGTGTGACTTAGTTCTTGGTTGAAGGGTACCAGCTTCTCCAGCAAAACATTCACATCCTCAAAGCTGGAGAAAGTGAGAGACTGTCTCAGGTTCCAGTACATCTCTGTAGGTTCCAGTTTGTCCTCACTTCCCCCAACTTTATGTCCTTCCTCCTTTCATGATTGCCTGCTCTATGGACTTCAGGCTCCAGCATCAGAAAGGAAGACAGCAGCCTAACAGAGACTGTTTAACCAGCTTCAGCAATTGCAAGAGGCCAAATCCCTGCCATATACCTAGTGGCCCGCTTTCTGTGTTTAAACCTTGATTATTGCTCTCGCCAGGCGTCCTTGTGGAAGTGACATCATCTTTAAACCCTGCGTGGCAATGCCTGACACACCGCCGTGGTGCCCAGGGAAGACAGGGCGACCTGGAAGTCCAACTACTTCCTTAAGATCATCCAACTATTGGATGATCATCCGAAATGTTTCATCCTGGGAGCAGACAATGTGGGCTCCAAGCAGATGCAGCGGATCCGCATGCCCCTTCGCGGGAAGGCTGTGGTGCTGATGGGCAAGAACACCATGATGCGCAAGGCCATCCTAGGGCACCTGGAAAACAACCCAGCTCTGGAGAAACTGCTGCCTCATATCTGGGGGAATGTGGGCTTTGTGTTCACCCAGGAGGACCTCACTGAGATCAGGGGCATGTTGCTGGCCAATAAGGTGCCAGCTGCTGCCCGTGCTGGTGCCATTGCCCCATGTGAAGTCACTGTGCCAGCCCAGAACACTGGTCTCGGGCCCGAGAAGACCTCCTTCTTCCAAGCTTTAGGTATCACCACTAAAATCTCCAGGGGCACCATTGAAATCCTGAGTGATGTGCAGCTGATCAAGACTGGAGACAAAGTGGGAGCCAGTGAAGCCACGCTGCTGAACATGCTCAACATCTCCCCCTTCTCCTTTGGGCTGGTCATCCAGCAGGTGTTCGACAATGGCAGCATCTACAACCCTGAAGTGCTTGACATCACAGAGGAAACTCTGCATTCTCGCTTCCTGGAGGGTGTCCGCAAGGTTGCCAGTGTCTGTCTGCAGATTGGCTACCCAACTGTTGCATCAGTACCCTATTCTATCATCAACGGGTACAGACGAGTCCTGGCCTTGTCTGTGGAGATGGATTACACCTTCCCACTTGCTGAAAAGGTCAAGGCCTTCTTGGATGATCCATCTGCTTTTGTGGCTGCTGCCCCTGTGGCCGCTGCCACCACAGCTGCTCCTGCTGCTGCTGCAGCCCCAGCTAAGGTTGAAGCCAAGGAAGAGCCGGAGGAGTCGGACGAGGATATGGGATTTGGTCTCTTTGACTAATCATCAAAAAGCAACCAACTTAGCCAGCTTTATTTGCAAAACAAGGAAATAAAGGCTTAAAAAAAAACCCTGATTATTGATATAAGCCATAACCTAAATAAATTTTTAGGTGGCCAGATGGAAATACTTTAATCATTCATATTTAAATGTCTCAGAGTTTCATCTGTATCTATTTTTGAGAATTATTTAATTAAGAGGAAAGAGAAATCTTTTCCAGGGTCTGAAATTTTTATTTCAATAGCTTTTGGGGTACAAGTTGTTTTTGGTTACATGGATGAATTGTATAGTGGTGGAGTCTGAGATTTTAGTGTACCCATCACCCAAGTAGTGTACATTATACTCGACAGGTATCCCTTGCACTCTCATCCTCCCCCTCCGAGTTTCCAACGTCCATTATACAACTCTGTATATCTTCGCATATCCATAGCTTAGCTCCCACTTGGAAGAGAGAACATACAGTATTTGGTTTTCCATTTCTGAGTTACTTCACTTACAATCATGGCCTCCAGCTCCATCCAAGCTGTTGAAAAAGATATTATTTTATTCTTTTTTATGACTGGGTAGTATTCCATGGTGTATATATACCACATTTTCTTTATCCACTCATCAGATAATGGGTATTAGGTTGGTCCCATTATCTTTACAAATGTGAATTGTGGTGCAATAACCATACGCATGGAGGTTATCTTTTTGGTATAATGACTTCTTTTCCTTTGGGTAGGTACCCAGTAGTGGGATTGCTGGATTGAATGGTAGATCTACTTTTAGTCCTTTGAGATATCTTCATGCTGGTTTCCAAAGAGGTTGTGCTAATTAACATTCCCACCAACAGCATATGTGCGTTCCCTTTTCATCACATCGATGCCAACATCTATTGTTTTTTACTTTTTTTTTTTTTTTGCTTTTGAGACAGAGTCTTGCTCTGTTGCCCAGGCTGGAGTGCAATGGTGTGATCTCGGCTCACTGCAACCTCCGCCTCCCGGGTTCAAGCAATTGTCTGCATCAGCCTCCTAAGTAGCTGGGATTACAGGCACCCACCACAATGCCCAGCTAATGTTTTCGTATTTTTAGTAGACACGGGGTTTCACCAGCTTGGCCAGGCTGATCTTGAACCCCTGACCTTGTAATCCACCCGCTTCGGCCTCCCAAAGTGCTGGGATTACAGGTGTTAGCCACCGTGCCCAGTCCTGTTTTTTACTTTTTAATAGTGGCCATTCCAGCTGGGGTAAGGTGGTATCTCATTGTGGTTTTAATTTGCATTTCCCTAACAATTAGTGATATTGAGTGTTTTTTCATATATTTGTTAGCCATTTGTATGTCTTATTTTGAGAAATATCTATTCATGTCATTGGCCCATTTTTTGATGGGATTATTTGTTTTTTTCTTGCTGATTTGTTTCAGTTTCTTGCTGATTTGTTTCAGTTTCTTGTAGATTCTGGATATTAGTCCTGCGTCAGATGCATAGTTTGCAAATACTTGATCTCATTCTCTGGATTGTCTGTTTGCTCTGATTATTATTTCTTTTGCTGTGCAGAAACTTTTAAGTTTAGTTAGGTCCTGTTTATTTATTTTTGTTTTATTGCATTTGCTTTTGGGGTTTTAGTCATACATTTTTTGCCTAGGCCAATGTCCAGAAGAGTTTTTCCTAGGTTTTCTTCTAGAATTTTTAGATTTTATGTCTTAGATTTAAGTCTTTAATCCATCTTGAGTTGATTTTTGTATATGATGAGAGATAGGGATCCCGTTTCATTCTTCTACATGTGGCCATCCAGTTTTCCCAACACCGTTTATTGAATAGGGTGTCCTTTCCCCAGTTTATGTTTCTGTATGCTTTGTCAAAGATCAGTTGATTATAAGTACTTGACTTTATTTCTGGGTTTTCTATTCTGTTACACTGGCATATGTATCTGCTTTTATATCAGTACCATGCTGTTTTGGTTGCTATACTCTTGTAGTATAATTTGAAGTCAGGTAACGTGATGCCTCCAGATTTGTTCTTTTTGCTTAGGATTGCTTTGGCTATTTAGGCTCTGATTGATTCCATATGAATTTTGGGATTGTTTTTCCTAATTCTGCAAAAAATGATGTTGGTATTTTGAAAGCAATTGCATTGAACCTGTAGATTGCTTAGGGCAGTATGGTCATTTTCACAAAATTGATTCTTTCAATCCATGAGCATGGGATGTATTTCTATTTGTTTGTGTCATCTATGATTTCTTTCAGTAGTGTTTCACAGTTCTCCTTGTAGATATCTTTCACCTCCTTGGTTAAGTATATTCCTAGGTATTTTTGGGCAGCTATTGTAAAAGGGATTAAGTTCTTGATTTGATTCTCAACTTGGTCATTGGTGGGTGTGTAGCAGTGCTACTAATTTGTGTACATTGATATATATTTTTTTGAGACAGGGTCTTGCTCTATCACCTAGGCTGGAGTGCAGTGGCCTGATCTCAGCTCACTGCAACCTCCACCTCCCAGGCTCAAGCGATTCTCCCACCTCAGCCTCCCAAGTAGCTGGGACTACAGGCACATGCCACCACACGTGGCTTTTTTTTTTTTTTCCTGAGACAAAGTCTCACTCTTGTCCCCCAGGCTGGAGTGCAATGGCATGATCTCGGCCCACTGCAACCTCCACCTCCCGGGTTCAAGCGATTCTCCTGAGAATCAAGTGATTCTCAAGAATCACTTGAACCTGGGAGGCAGAGGATGAAGTGAGCCGACATTGTGCTACTGCACTCCAGCCTGGTCAACAAGAGCGAAACTCCATCTTTAAAAAAAAAAAAAATTAAATTAGCCACATGTGGGCCGGATGCAGTGGCTCACACCTGTAATCTCAGCACTTTGGGAGGCCTGGTGGGCAGATCACCTGAGGTCAGGAGTTCGAGACCAGCCTGGCCAACATAGTGAAACTCTGTCTCTCCTAAAACCCTGTCTCCCAGCAATTTGGGAGGCTGAGGCTGGCGGCTCAGGAGGTCAAGAGATCGAGACCATCCTGGCCAACATGGTGAAACCTCGTCTCTACTAAAAATACAAAAATTAGCTGGGTGTGGTGGTGAGCGCCTGCAGTCCCAGATACTCAGGAGGCTGAGGCAGGGGAATCACTTGAACTGGGGAGGTGGAGGTTGCAGTGAGCCGAGATCGAGCCACTGCACTCCAGCAAGACTCTGTCTCAAAAAAAAAAAAATCACTTTTTCTTTAATTGATCTTCTGTATTTTTTTTTTAATTTCATTTAGTTTTGCTTTCATCTTTGTTACTTATTTTATTCTGCTAACTTTGGGTTTGGTCTGTTGTTGTTTCTCTAGTTCCTTGAAGTGTGACATTAGGTTGTCAATTTGTGATCTTTCAAACTTTTTGATGTAGGCATTTTGTGACATGTGCTTTTTCTGTATCCCAGAGGTTTGATAACTTGTGTCACTATTATCATTCATTTTGAAGACTTTTCCATCTTGATTTCATTGTTTTTTTTTTTTTTTTGAGACGGAGTCTCGCTCTGTTGCCCAGGCTGGAGTGCAGTGGCACAATCTCGGCTCACTGCAACCTCCGCCTCCCGGGTTCACGCCATTCTCCTGCCTCAGCCTCCCGAATAGCTGGGACTACAGGCGCCTGCCACCACGCCTGGCTAAATTTTTGTATTTTTAGTAGAGACGGGGTTTCTCTGTGTTAACCAGGATGGTCTCGATCTCCTGACCTTGTGACCCGCCCGCCTCGGCCTCCCAAAGTGCTGGGATTACAGGCGTGAGCCACTGTGCCCGGCTGATTTCATTGTTAAACAAAAATCAGGAGCAGATTGTTTCACTTCCATGTTTTTTGTATAGTTTTGAGGGTTTCTTTTGGAGTTGATTCCTAGTTTTATTCCACTGTGGTCTGAGAAGATACTTTATATGATTTTGATTTTTTTTTTTTTGAAACGGAGTCTCGCTCTGTTGCCAGGCTGGAGTGCAGTGGTGTGATCTCGGCTCACTGCAACCTCTGCCTCCTGAGTTTGGGTTCAAGCGATTCTCCTGCCTCAGCCTCCTGAGTAGCTGGGACTACAGGCGTGTGCCACCATGCCCAGCTAGTTTTTGTATTTTTTAGTAGAGATGGGGTTTCACCATGTTGGCCAGGATGGTCTGATCTCTTGACCTCATGATCCACCCGCCTCAGCCTCCCAAAGTGCTGGGATTACAGGCGTGAGCCAATGCGCCCAGCCATAATTTTGATTTTTTTTTTTTTTTTGAAATGGAGTTTAGCTCTTGCTGCCTAGGCTGGAGTGCAACGGCACAATCTCAGCTCACTGCAACCTCCACCTCCCAGGTTAAAGCGATTCTTCTGCCTCAGACTCCTGAGTAGTTGGGATTATAGGCATCCACCACCACGCCCGGCTAATTTTTGTATTTTTAGTAAAGATGGGGTTTCACCACATTGACCAGGCTGGTCTTGAAATCCCTGACCTCAGGTGATCCACCTGCCTCGGTCTTCCAAAGTGCTGGGATTACAGGCGTGAGCCACTGCGCCTCGCCGATTTTGATTTTTAGAAATTTATTGAGACTTGTTTTGTGGCCTATCATATAGTCTATTTTGGAGAATGTTGCATGTGCTATGGAGTAGAATGTATATACTACAGTTCTTGGGTAGAATGTTCTACAAATATCTGTATATCCATTTGTTCTACAGTGCAGTTTAAGTCGAGTGTTTCTTTGTTGACTTTCTGTCTTGATAATCTCTCTAGTGCTGTCAGTGGACCATTGAAGTTCCCTACTATTATTGTGTTGTGGTCTGTCTCTTTTCTTAGGTTTATTCATAAATGTTTTATGAATCTGGGAGTTCCAGAGTTAGGTGCATATATATTTAGGATTGTAATACATTCTTGTTGGTTTGATTGTTTTATCATTATATAATGACCTTGTCTCTCTCTTTTTTTAATATTGTTGTTTTAAAGTATGTTTTAGGTGATATAAGAATATCTATTGCCGGGCGCGGTGGCTCACGCTTGTAATCCCAGCACTTTTGGAGGCCGAGGCGGGCGGATCACGAGGTCAGGAGATCGAGACCACGGTGAAACCCCGTCTCTACTAAAAATACAAAAAATTAGCCGGGCGTGGTGGCGGGCGCCTGTAGTCCCAGCTACTCGGAGAGGCTGAGGCAGGAGAATGGCATGAACCCGGGAGGTGGAGCTTGCAGTGAGCCGAGACTGCGCCACTGCACTCCAGCCTGGGCGACAGAGCAAGACTCCGTCTAAAAAAAAAAAAAAAAAAAAAAAAGAATATCTATTACTACTTACTTTTGGTTTTCATTTGTGTGGAATACCATTTTCCACCACTTTACCTTGAGTCTATAAGAATCCTTATGTGTTAAGTGAATCTCTTGAAGACAGCAGATATTTGGTTTGTGACTTTCTTTTTTTTTCTTCTGTCACCCAGGCTGGAGTACAGTGGCACAATCTTGGCTCACTGCAGCCTTGACCTCAAGCAATCCTCCCACATCAGCCTCTTGAGTAGCTGGGACTACAGGTGCACACCACCATGCCTAGCTAATTTTTGTATTTTTTTGTAGAGATGAGGTTTCACCATGTTACCCAGGCTGGTTTTGAACTCCTGAGCTCAAGTCATCTGCCCATCTTAGCCTCCCAAAGTGCTGGAATTACAGGCATGACCCACTGCACCTGGCTGGTTTGTGATTTTTTATTCCACTCTGCCAACATGTATCTTTTGAGTGGAGCATTTAGATTGTTTACATTCAATGTTAATATTGAGATATGAGGTACTGTTCCAGTCATCATGTCAGTTGTTAACTACTTTGTTTTCTTCATTGTGTTATTGTTTTATAGTCCCTGCAAATTTTTTTTTTTTAGATGGAGTCTCGCTCTGTCACCCAGGCTGGAGTACAGTGGCCGACCTTGGCTCACTGCAACCTCTGCCTTCCGGGTTCAAGCGATTGTCCTGCCTCAGCCTCCCTAGTAGCTGGGACTACAGGCGCATGCCACCAGGCCTGGCTAATTTTTTGTATTTTTAGTACAGACGGGGTTTCACTATGTTAGCCAGGATTGTCTCCATCTCCTGACCTTGTGATCCACCTGCCTCGGCCTCCCAAGGTGCCGGGATTACAGGCATGAGCCACCATGCCCGGCCTCCCTGCAAGTTGTATGCTTTCAAGGTGTTATATTCTGGTGCATATTGACCTTTTGTTTTCAAGATTTAGAACTCCTTTTAGCATTCCTTGTAGGACTGGTCTGGCAGTGACAATTTCCTCAGCATTTGCTTGTCTGAAAAAGATTTTATTTATCCTTCATTTATGAAACTTAGTTTTGCTGGATACAAGATTCTTGGCTGATAGTTATTCTGTTTAAGGTGGCTACAGAGAAGACCCCCAATTCCTTCTGGGTTGTAAGGTTTCTAATGAGAAGTCTGATGTTAGTCTGATAGGTTTTCCTTTATAGGTTACCTGATGCTTTTGTCTCACTGCTCTTAGAATTATTTCCTTCACATTGACTTTATTTAAATTTTATTTTTATTTATTTATTTTTGAGACAGAGTTTCGCACTTGTCTTCTAGGCTGGAGTGCAATGGCACGATCTCAGCTCACTGCAACATTTGCCTCGGGGGTTCAAGCAATTCTCCTGCCTCGGCCTCCTGAGTAGCTGGGATTATAGGTGCCTGTCACCATGCCTGGCTAATTTTTTTGTGTTTTCAGTAGAGATGAGGATTTGCCATGTTGGCCAGGCTGGTCTCAAAGAACTCCTGATCTCAGGTGATTCACTCACCTTGGCCTCCCAAGTGCTGGGATTACAGGCATGAACCACTGTGCCTAGCCTATTTTATATTATTATTATTATTTTAAACGGAGTTTCACTCTAACTGCCCAGGCTGGAGTGTAGTGGCTTAATCTCAGCTCACTGCAGCCTCTGCCTCCTGGGTTCAAGTGATTCTCCTGCCTCAGCCTCTGAGTAGCTGGGACTACAAGGGCCTGCCACCATGCTCGGCTAATTTTTTGTGTGTGTGGGGTTGTGTTTTTTTTGTTGTTGTTGTTAGAGTCTCGCTCTGTTGCCCAGGCTGGAGTACAGTGGTGCGATCTTGGCTCACTGCAACCTCCGTTTCCCAGGTTCAAGCAATTCCCTGCCTCAGCCCCCTGAGTAGCTGGGATTACAGGCATCTGCCATCATGCCTGGCTAATTTTTTTTGTATTTTTAGTAGAGACGGGGTTTCACCATGTTGGCCAGGATGGTCTTGAACTCCTGACCTCGTGATCCACCCGCCTCGGCCTCCCATAGTGCTGGGATTACAGGTGTGAGCCACCGTGCCCGGCCAATTTTTTTTTTTTTTTTTTGAGATGGAGTCTCACTCTGTTGCCCAGGCTGGAGTGCAGCGGCGCGATCTCAGCTCACTGCAAGCTCCACCTCCTGGGTTCACGCCATTCTCCTGCCTCAGCCTCCCAAGTAGCTGGGATTACAGGTGCCCGCCACCACACCTGGCTAATTTTTTGTATTTTTAGTAGAGATGGGGTTTCATCATGTTAGCCAGGATGGTCTCGATCTCCTGACCTCGTGATCTGCCCACCTCGGCCTACCAAAGTGCTGGGATTACAAGTGTGAGCCACCGTGCCCGGCCAATTTTTCGTGTTTTTAATAGAGACGGGGTTTCACCATGTTGACCGGGTTGGTCTCTAACTCCTGACCTCAGGTAATCCACATGGCTTGGCTTACCAAGGTGCTGGAATTATAGACATGAGCGACCGCGCCTGGCCCACATTGACTTTAGATAGCCTAATGACTATATGCCTTGGAGATATCCTTTTTGCAATGAATCTCCCAGACATTCTCTGAGCTTTTTGTATTTGTATGTCTAAAACTCTAGCAAGTCAAGTGAAGTTTTCCTCAAGTATTCCCTCAAATAAGTTTTCCAAGCTTTTTCCTTTTTCTTCTCTCTCAGGAACAGCAATAATGGTTAGGTTTGGCCATTTTACATAGTCCCATATTTCTTGGAGACTGTGTTCATTTATTTATTCTTTCTCTTTCTTTGAGACAGGGTCTCACTCTGTTGCCCCACCTGGAGTGCAGTGGCACAGTCGTGGCTCACTGCAACGTTGACCTCCTGGCCTCAGGTGATCCTCCCACCTCAGCCTCCTGGGTTGCTGGGACTATAGGTGTTGACAGCTGTTGCCATCATGCCCAGCTTATTTTTTGCATTTTTTGTAGAGATGATTGCCCAGGCTGGTCTTGAATTCCTGGGCTCAAGCAATTTGCCCACCTTGGCCTTCCAAAGTGCTGGGATTATAGGCATGAGCCATCACTCTTAGCATGTGTTCTTTTTTTTTTAATTTTCCTTTTTTTTTTTGTCTAAGCTTTTCTTCAAGCTCTGAAATTCTTTCTTCTTCTTGGGTTATTCTATTATTAGAACTTTCCACTGCATTTTGTAATTCCCTGTGTCTTTCATCTCCGGAAGTTCTGACTGGTTTTTCTTTAAAATATCTATCTCTTTAGAAAATTTTTCATTCATATCCTGAATTGTTCATTTCTTTATGTTGGTTTTTACCTTCCTCTTGTATTGCTTTGAGTAATTTAATAAGCAGTCTTTTGCATTCTTTATCTGGTATTTCAAAGGTTTCATCTTGGTTTGGATACATTGCTGGAGAGCTAACATCATCTTTTGGGGGTGTTATGAAATCCTGTTTTGTCATATTGCCAGAGTCTGGATTTTTTTTTTTTTTTTTTTTTTTTTTTGAGACAGAGTCTCACTCTGTCTCCAGGCTGCAGTGCAGTGGCAGGGGCAGTGGCGGTGGCACGATCTTGGCTTACTGCAACCTCCACCTCCTGGGTTCCAGCGATTCTCCTACCTCAGCTTCCTGAGTAGCTAGAATTACAGGCGTGCACCACCACGCCAGGCTAATTTTTTGTATTTTTTAGTAGAGACAGAGTTTTACCACGTTGGCCAGGCTGGTCTTGAACTCCTGACCTCAAGTGATCCACCTGCCTGGGCCTCCCAAAGTGCTGAGATTACAGGTGTGAGCCACCGTGCCCAGCCAGAGTCTGGAATTCTTGAGCTGTGAATTAAATGGTTTCATGTAACTTGGAAAAGTATTAATTAAATTCCTGGAGTAGATTATTACGCCCTTCAAAGTTGCTTCTGGCAATGCATTAGTTTCCTATTGCTGCTGTAACAAGCTGCCACAAACTCAAAGGCATTAAGACAATATGAGTTTATTTTATTGTTGTGGATGTCAGAAGTCCAAACTGGGTTTCAGGGAGCCAAAATCAAGGCATTGACAGGGCTGTGCATCCTCTGGGCTTCAGAGAAGACTCTGTTTCCTTGTCTTTTCCAGCTTCCAGGGGATGCCTGCATTTGTTGGCTCATGGCTTCTTCCACCAACTTCAAAGGACACCACTCTGACCTCTGCTCCCATTGTCACATCTCCTCTCTGACTCTTCTCTTCTCTTTTTTTCTTGAGATGGAGTCTCACTCTGTCTCCCAGGCTGGAGTGCAGCAGCACAATCTCAGCTCACTGCAACCTCCACCTCCCGGGTTCAAGCAGTTCTCCAACTTCAGCCTCCCCAGTAGCTGGGATTAAAGGCACGTGCCACCACATCCAGCCTCCCAAAGTGCTGGGATTACAGGTGTGAGCCACCGCGCCTGGCCTTGACTCTGACTTTCTAGCCTCCCTTTTAGAAGGATCCTAGTGATTGCATTGGAGCCACCCAGATAATCCAGATCAATCTCTCCACCTTGAGATCCTCAACTAAATCATACCTGCTCCGTGGTAGTCCCAGTGACCAGGAAAAAATTGAGAATAAATAAACCACAGCTGAGAAGTCTCTTTTGCTATGTAACATAATATATTCACAAATTCCCGGAAATAGGGTGTGAATATATTGAGAGAATCATTATTCTGACTATCGCAGACACGATGGAATTTTTCCTTTTGCCTCTTTTATTTTTTTTTTTTTTTGAGACGGAGTCTCGCTCTGTCACCCAGGCTGGAGTGCGGTGGTGCGATCTCGGCTCACTGCAAGCTCCGCCTCCTGGGTTCACGCCATTCTCCTGCCTCAGCCTCTCCGAGTAGCTGGGACTACAGGCGCCCGCCACCACGCCCGGCTAATTTTTTGTATTTTTAGTAGAGACGGGGTTTCACCGTGGTCTCGATCTCCTGACCTCGTGATCCGCCCGCCTCGGCCTCCCAAAGTGCTGGGATTACAAGCGTGAGCCACCGCGCCTGGCCCCTTTTGCCTCTTTTAATATAGACCTTTTATTGAAGTATAATACACACACACACACACACACATAAATCAAATGCATGTGGCTTAATGACTTATTGACCAAGTGAATACATCTCAGATTAAGAAACTAAATATGGCTGGGCACGGTGGCTCAGGCCTGTAATCCCAGCACTTAGGGAGGCTGAGGCGGGCGGATCACTTGAGGTCAGGAGTTCGAGACCAGCCTGGCCAACATGGTAAAACCCTGTCTCTACTAACAGTACAAAAACTAGCCAGGCGTGGTGGTGGGCACCTGTAATCCCAGCTATGCAAGAGGCTGAGGCAGGAGAATCACTTGAAGCCGGAAGGTGGAGGTTGCAGTGAGCTGAGATCACACCACTGCACTCCAGCCTGGGTGACAGAGAGAGAATTCATCTCAAAAAATAAAACTAAAAAAAGAAACTGAATATAACCAGAACCTTCTGGTCATCATCCACATTCCAGAGAAAACCACTATCCTGACTTTTTTCTTTTCAAACAAGGTCTCACTCTGTCACCCAGGCTGAAGTGTAGTGACACAATCACAGCTCAATGCAGCCTCAAATTCCCGGGCTCAGGTGATCCTCCCACTTCAGCCTCTGGAGTAGCTGGGTCTACAGGTGCACACCACCACACCCGGTTAATATTTTGTATAGGCTGGGCACGGTGACTCACGCCTGTAATCCCAGCACTTTGGGAGGCCGAGCTGGGCGGATCACCAGAGGTCAGGAGTTCGAGACCAGCCTAGCCAATGTGGCAAAACCCCAACTCTACTAAAAATACAAAAAAAAAAAAAAAAAAAAAAATAGCTGGGCATGGTGGCGCATGCATGTAGTCCCAGTTACTAGGGAGGCTGAGGCAGAAGAATCGCTTGAACCTGGGAGGTGGAGGTTGCAGTGAGCCAAGATGGCACCATTGCACTGGGTGATAGATGGAGTTTTGCCATGTTGCCCAGGCTGGTCTTGAACTCCTGGACTCAAGCGATCTGCCCACATTGGCCTCCCAAAGTGCTTACAGGTATGAGCCACGGCACCTAGCCCCACTATTCTGACTTCTAATACCATAGACTAATTTTGCCTGGTTTTTGAACTGGATGCAAGTGACATCACATGGTATGCCCTCTTCGGTGTCTGGCTTCTTTGGCTCGTTCCTTCTATTTGTAAGAGTCGCTCATGTGGCACATTCACTCCCACTTCCTGATAGTTTACCATTATTATGAATAAACTCCAATTTACTTCTCCATTCTATGGTTGGAGGGCATTTGATTGTTTCCAGCTTGGAGCTATTATAAGTAGCTCTGCAGTTAGGTAAGAAAAAGAAATAAAAGTCACCCATATCAGAAATGAAGACGTTAAATTGTCTGCGTATGCAGATGACATCATCTCATTTATAGAAAACCCTCAAATATATATAGAAAAGATCACAAAACTCATATATAGAAATTCCAAAGCCTTTTTTTCCCCCACAGAAATAGAAAAAACAATCCTAAAATTAACACGGAACCACAGAAGACCTCAAAATAAGTAGCTCTCGCCGGGCGCGGTGGCTAAAAATTATAACGAACACATCCATTTTGTGATAATCCTTGCTTCCTGTGATTACATGAATTTTGTTTTGTCTCCTCTGTTTAAGTAACATGAATACAATGGTTGGTCAAAATGCTGATCTAGGTCAGGCGCAGTGGCTCACGCCTGTAATCCCAGCACTTTGAGAGGCCGAGGCGGGTGGATCACTTGAGCTCAGGAGTTCGAGATCAGCCTGGCCAACATGGCAAACCCTGTCTCTATTAAAAATACAAAAATTAGCTGAGCACGGTGGTATGTGCCTGTCATCCCCACTACTAGGGAGGCTGAGGCACAAGAATTGCTTGAACCCAGGAGGTGGAGGTTGCAGTGAGCTGAGAGTGGGCCACTGCATTCCAGCCTGGGCGACAGAAAGACTCTGTCTCAAAAAAAAAAAAGATGCTAGTCTCTGCTGTCTTAAAGGTCTGTTGGAAGCAAACCAACCCATGTCTAACCCCATGCAAAGTCTCGTTCTTTCAGAAGCTAGGCTGGGTCCTACAGGGAGAGGGGCCCATCAAGTCTTTTGCTCTCATGTAGGCTGGAAAAATCTGCCAGGCACAGGCACCCTGGCTCCAGAAGTCCCAGCCTTGGAAAGGATGGGCCTCTCCCAGCCTCAGGTGCCCACTCCAGCTGCTGGGACCCTGCGCCCCTGCACTGCTTTGCCACTTCTGGATTCTTTATTGTTAGCCTCTGCAGACTGCCTGGCCTGAACAAATAATTCTCCGTGCCACGAAGCCTAGACCACCAGCGGATAGGCTCAGGGCTAATAAAGTACCTCTTGCAGCCAAAGTCTTCCACGAAGGTACTTTCCTTGGAGGAAGTGGCTGGTTAAGAATAAGATTTGATCCTAAGGGAATTAATGCAGGAACAGAAAATAGAAAACCAAATACCACATGTTCTCACTTATAAGTGGAAGCCACATATCAGGTATTCATGGACACAAGGACGGTAATAGTGCACACTGGGGACTCCTAGAGTTGGGGTTGGGGGTGGGCAAGGGTTGAAAAACTAATTGTTGGCTGGGCCTGGTGGCTCATGCCTGTAATCCCAGCACTTTGGGAGGCCGAGGCAGGAGGATCACCTAAGGTCGGGAGTTTGAGACCAGCCTGACCAACATGGAGAAACCCCGTCTCTACTAAAAATTCAAAAATAAGCACAGCATGGTGGTGCATGCCTGTAATCCCAGCTACTCGGGAGGCTGAGGCAGGAGAATCGCTTGAACCTGGGAGGCGGAGGTTGCAGTGAGCTGAGATCGCGCCATTGCACTCCAGCCTGGGCGACAAGAGCGAAACTCCATCTCAAAAAAAAAGAAAAAAAGAAAAAAGAAAGAAAAGAAAAACTAACTGTTGGGTACTATGCTCAGTACCTGGGTGATGGGATCATTCATACCCTAAACCTCAGAATCATGCAATATACTCAGGTAACAAACCTGCACATGTACCCCTGAACCTAAAATAAAAATTAAAAAAAGATGTGTGAATCTGGATTCTCAAGCCAAAAATCATCTTAATATCATCTAATTACCAATATTCATATCTTAACATTTGGTGGCTTCAATTTTTTAACTTTTTAAAGCTTCTTAATTTTTATTTTTTGAGGCAGGGTCTCTCTCTGTCGCCCAGGCTGGAGTGCAATGGCAGAAGCTCTGTTCACTGCAACCTCCAGCTCCTGGGCTCAAGCTGTCCTCTCCACCTCAGCCTCCTGAATAGGTGGGACTATAGGCACGCACCACCATGCCTGGCTAACTTTTGTATTTTTTGTAGAGGTGGGGTTTTGGTATGTTTCCCAGGCTGGTCTTGAACTTCTGGACTCAAGTGATCCTCCCACCGTGGCTTCCCAGAGTGTTGGGATTACAGGTGTGAGCCACTGTTCCTGGCCCTAATTTTTTAATGATAAAGTGGTTTCATGTTGTAATCACAGCACTTTGGGAGGCTGAAGTGGGAGGACTGCTTGAGGCCAGGCATTTGAGACCAGTGTAGGCAACACAGTAAGACCCTGTCTCTGCAATTAAAAAAATAAAAATAAAAAAGGTGGTTTTGTGTTAGACTACGGGTTTCTTTACCCTGCTCTTGGCCAGACTTACCCACAAGTAAAAAAGAGGGGCCAGGACGCTTTCTCCAGGTGGCAAAGAGGGGTTATTATTGCAATTAGGTGTTAAATGTCATGGCCAGAATAAGGGCAGTCCTTGCCTTAGGTACCCAGATTGCATTTGCCCATTGCATAAGTCTCAAGGCCACAAGGGGACTATCTCCTGGTGGGGCGACCCAGTGACCTGAAGCTCTTCCTTCTTCCCCAGCCTCCCGCTTAGAATTTCTCTCCACGCTTCTGTCCTTTCCTCTGTAGCCTTCCTCTTGGGTCTGCTGGGATTTTTCCCTCCCTCACCACAGCTCCAAAGTCTCACCTTGGGGGCAAGTAAGGCCGGTTTTGTCTCTTCATCTTTGGGATCAGCAAGACCCTGAGGAAACCAGAGGGTACTAAGCCAGTCTGAGAGAGAGGCTGGGGGAAGCCAGGGGTGACTGCTGTGTTCTGCGGGGGCTCAGGGAGATGGAGGCCTGCAAAACAGGCTGCTGGCAGTGGGTTGAAGCAGGCTGGCCACGGAGGGCATGGGGCACCTGGGAAATATATGGACAGGATGCCCCATTCCTGTAGCACGGGGACCCTCTCCTAAAGCAGCCTCCATTGCTCCTCCTGAAAGTGTTTCCTTCCACTCACCCTTCCGCTCCAGAGACTTTGACTATCCTGTTTCCTTTGAGGGGAGCCTTGAGCCAAGGAGGCTGTATCTCCAGGTACGTTATGGGCCAACAAGTTTCTGCAGATTGTCTTCAGATCTTTTTTTGAGACAGAGTCTCGCTCTGTCACCCAGGCTGGAGTGCAGTGGTGCGATCTTGGCTCACTGCAACCTCTGCCTCCCAAGTTCAAGTGATTCTCCTGCCTCATCCTCCTGAGTAGCTGGGATTACAGGTGCCTGCCACCAAGCTCAGCTAATTTTTTTTTGTATTTTTAGTGGAGACAGGAGTTTCACCATATGGTCAGGCTGGTCTCAAACTCCTGACCTCAAGTGATCAGCCCGCCTCGGCCTCTCAAAGTGCTGGGATTACAGGTGTGAGCCACCGCGCCCAGCCTTGTCTTCATATCTAACCACCACAGTGGCTGAAAGATTTGAGTAAATGTTGAAGGCATAACTATCTCATATTTGAGGGACTGTCTAGTTGAGCAATTTTTCATTAAACATCCAACAAATATTTATTGCATGCCTACCATATGTACGTCAGGACTCATCATAGCCCTGAAGATGTATCAGAGAGCAAAACAGACACAGATCTCTGTCTGCCTTCATAGAATGGCAAGAGATAGACAATAAACAAAATAGACGGAGACATGTTATAGTAGGTTAGAAGATAAATAGTGCTATGGAGGAAAAGAACACAGGAAGAGTAAAAGAGAAATGGGCACAGAGTTAGGATAAGTTTAAATTGTACTTAGAGTGGTTAGGGAAGGTCTCACTGAAAATGTGACATTTGAGCCAAGACTTGAAGGAGGGGAGGGACTCAGCCATGCAGTTTTTCCAGGGGAAGAGCATTCCTGCAGAACAAACAGCAAGTACAAATGCCCTGAGGCAGCTGTGGGCCAGGCCTGTGTAGGGGACGTCACTCCACGGTGAGGCTGGAGCACTATGAGAAGGGGAGCAGTCAGGTGAGAGGTCAGACAAGCCAGAGAGGCCAGATCGTGTGGACTTGGGCTTTTCCTCTTGGTCTGATGGGAGCCTCTGGAGGATTTTGAGACAGGAAGGACAAATCTGTCTTTAGTTTTTTTTTTTTTTTTTGAGATGGAGTTTCGCTCTTGTTGCCCAGGCTGGAGTACAATGGCTCGATCTCGGCTCACTGCAACCTCCACCTCCTGGGTTCAGGCAATTCTCCTGCCTCAGCCTCCTGAGTAGCTGGGATTACAGGCACACGCCACCACACCTGGCTAATTTTTGTATTTTTAGTAGAGACAGGGTTTCCCTATGTTGGTCAGGCTGGTCTCGAACTCCTGACCTCAGGTGATCCACCTGCCCCGGCCTCCCAAAGTACTGGGATTACCGGCGTGAGCCACTACGCCTGGCCCTGTCTTAAGTTTTAACAGGATCCCTCCAGCTGCCTGAGAATACACAGACATAGGATGAAAGTAGAAGCAGTAAGACATAAGAGGTTGTGGTGCTCTTCTGGATGAGAAGTGCTTAGATTCTGGATACATTTTGAAGGTAAGCTAATCTGATGGTTTACTGATGAGTTGCATGTATGATATAAAAGTTATGACTCTGGCTGGGCACGTGGCTCACGCCTGTAATTCCCAGCACTTTGGGAGGCCAAAGCAAGTGGATCACCTGAGGTCAGGAGTTCGAGACCAGCCTGGCCAATATGGTAAAACCCCGTCTCTACTAAAAATACAAAAATTAGCTGGATGTGGTGGTGCGCACCTGTAGTCCCAGCTACTAGGGAGGCTGAGGCAGAATTGCTTGAACCCGGGAGGCGGAGGTTGTAGTGAGCCGAGATCATGCCATTGCACTCCAGCCTAGGCAACAGAGCGAGATTCTGTCTCAAAAAAAAAAAAAAAGATATGACTCTAAGGTTTTTGAAAAGAGATTAACGGCTTGGGTGTGGTAGTCACACCTATAATCCTAGCACTTTGGGAAGCTGAGCCGGAGGATTGCTTGAGCCCAGGAGTTCAAGACCAACCTGGGCAACATGGTGAATCGCTGTCTGTAGAAAAAATGCAAAAACTAGCCAGTTGTGGTGGTGGGTGCCTGTAGTCCCAGTTACCTGGGAGGCAGAGGTGGGAGGATCAATTGTGCCTGAAAGATTGAGGCTGCAGTGAGACGTGATTGCACTACTGCACTCCACCCTGGATGACAGACTGAGACCCTGTTTCAATAAGAAAAAAAAGAGAAGCCCAACTCCTTAAGGGGCAGGGGAGGCAGTGGTATTAAAGCCCAGAAAGGATCTCTATGTGCAAAGAGGGGTGTCCCACACAAATAGCAGCTACTATCAACCTGTGGCTTGGCAGGAAGGGAGCTGGGAAAATGGAAACTCCAACCTCACTCTCCTCCCACCCTTCCATCTCTGGCTGAGTCCTCTTACTGGATGAATCCCATTGGAAACTCAAGGGCAAGCAAGCCATGGCTTTACTGCACAGTCATGTTTCCTGGGTGTGGAGCAGGGAGGGAGGAGAGTAGAATGTCCTCCACAGTGTTAAAAGCAAGCCAAGGAGTTTGGATTTGAGGTGACAGTGAATGAGAAAGACGTGAACAGGGAAGCAATATGTTAAGTTGTACTTAAGGTTTTTAAAAGTAGTGACAGGATTATCTCCAAAGAAGATACAGAAGTGGCAAAGAAAATAAAAATAGATAAATGAAAAGAAAAAAATAAAAGTAATGACAGGATTAATTAGGTGGAGAGTCAGGGAGAACTTTAAGGAGGATGCTTGTTGATGATTGAGGGCCTGAACTAAGTGGGAACGGAGAGAAAAAGAATCATTCTTATATAACACAGTCATGTTGAGAACTGGGCATTGTTCAGCGAGCTTCACAGGCATGCTTTCTGGAAATGCTCACAAACACCTCTAGCTGTCTCATGATCCTTAAATAATGCATGGAAATCATTTAGGACAGTGTCCAGCATACGAACATATCCAATAAATGTTATTAGTTGTCATGCTTATTTTAAAGATTATTAAACAAAACAAACAGAAAAATATCTGAGCCAAGAGGTTGCCCAACTCTGACATCCAAACACAGACACATTCTGATCCCAGCTCCCATGTTCCCAAGGTCTTGTCCAACCACACTGTGTTTTCTCTAGTGCTGTGAGAAACGTTTCAAAGTAAGAACGAGTAAGACTTGGAGACAGACATGGGCCACTGCCTGCAAGCTGGGAACAAATAGGACAGAAGCCAATGGCAAGGGAGAGGCAGAAGTTGGAGAAGGAAGAGATAAATGTGGAAACAATTTGCTGAGGAAGGCAGGGACAAGTAGCATTAAGGGGACAGCTGGTTGGGCTAGATTTAAAGGGAAGAAAAGGTCCTGTGGGAAAGATGACACCACTAGTAGGTGGAGGAAGGGCATCAGGAATTAAATGCAATATAATATCTACTAGTGACTAAGGGCTTATCAAAAGATCAGATACCTTCTTCATTTTTACTTTGAAAGTCCTCAAAAAATCGATCAAAGTCCAGGTGTGGTGGCTTACGCCTGTAATCTCAGCACTTTGGGAGGCCAAGACAGGAGGGTCACTTCAGGCCAGGCAATGCAGTGAGACCCTGTCTCTAAAAAATAAATAAATAAATAAAATCTATCAAAGCGTTAACTCTCCTCTTCCTAGGGTATTTATCCAACAGAAGTCCAGGAAGATCAAGGCGGGAGGATCACTGGAGGCCAGGAGTTTGAGACCAGCCTGGGCAACAGAGCAAGACCCGCATCTCTAAAAAAACATTAAAAAATTAGCCAGGCATGGTAGTGCATATCTGTAGTCTCAAGTACTCAGCGGGAGGACTGTTTGAGCCAAGGACTTTGAGGCTACAGTGAGCTCTGACTGCACCACTGCACTCCTGCCTGTGTGACAGAATGACATACTGTCTCTAAAGAGGAAAAAAACAAAACAAAACAAAAGCCCAGGAGCCAGGGAAGACTTTCAACACATAGTATGTTTAATGAATGACGTGATCCAGGTTTTTGTGTGCATTTAATTTCACCTCTAGGTGCTGATCCAGTTTGTGGTATAGTGTTCTGGAGGTCCAACATCATCTACTTCCTGCCCTTCAGAGGTATGCTGATGTTGTGTGTACATCAACATCAGCATAGTCTCCTGAATGAACCTAAATTCAGTTAACATAAATTTGCATTAAAACTAATATTAGGCTTTGGATTATGTATCTGAGTTGTTTTGCATGATCTCCATTGCTCACAGATTTCCTTATCTCATTTTTCAGAGTATTTTGAAATTGACTCTAATCTACTAATTCATTCCATTTTGACCACTCTCTTATGTGAATTGTTGGAACCAGACTTCTTTGGTCACCATTTTCTAGATATGCATTCATATTTAACGCTGTTGGGCTTCCTAAGTGATGACTTGGAAGGCCTTACTGAATTTTATTTTCCTCTCATTCGCAGACAGATTAAAAAAAAAAAGCTTTCCATTTTTAGGCAAATTCTTAAACTTTATTAGCCTTAGTTCCCCATTCTTTTTTGAGACAGGGTCTCGCTCTGTTGCCCAGGCTGGAGCACAGTGGTACCACCATAGCTTGTGACAGCCTCAAACCCCTGGGCTCAAGTGATCTCCTGCCTCAGTCTCCCCAATAGCTCAAACTACAGGCACCCAACACCATGCATGACTAAGTTTTTAATTTTTTGTAGAGAGAGGGTCTCACTACGTTCAAGACCAGCCTTGAACTCCTGGGCTCATGCGATCCTCCTGCCTTGGTCTTCCAAAGTGCTGATAGTACAGACGACAGCCACTATGCCCAGACTAGTTTCCTCATTCTTAAAATGGGAATAACAGAATCTAAGAGTTGCCTGCAGTAAATGAGATCACACATGTACTTATCACGTGGGCTTCCAAATGTCAGCTCTCTGGTGCACTAACTGTGCAATCTTGTGTAAGTCTCCTAATTTTCAGGTCCCATTTCCTCTTTTGTGAAACGTGGCCAAGGGAGAATGGACTTTGCAGTGTTTGTGTTTCAGTCTAAGGTAATATTCTCTACTTGGGATTGCAGTCCAGCCACCATTTACCAGCTATATGCCCTTGGGCCATACTCCCTCTGCGCCTCAGCTTGAGCCTATCAATGACATCTAAGAGCTGTTTATCCAGTCAAGAGTTGCTTGCCACAGGCTAAGACATTGGTTCCCTTGAAAATGCAACCCTATAGCTTAAGGTCACCCGCTGTTAAGATTTTCCAACACTTACTCACCATATAGCTTTCTTGTGGTGAAACTCAAAAGTTATTTCCATTTACCCAAAAGCAAACCTCAGTGTGTACATATGGAATGGCTTGGATTGAACTGTGTGAGGAATACACAGATTCTTGCCTTGTTTGGAGACCACTTCTGGCGGGTACCCACTAAGGAGTTGCTCCTGGACAGCGTATTTCCTTTTCCTCCTCCTGGCAGGCAAATATGACAGTCATATCTGAGTCTCTTGACATCTGGGAGTCGAATGGGGAAGACATTCTCCCTCTTGCTAGAAATCTTTGTTCCTATTCAAAATTTAGAAAGAATATTTGTCATGAATGTGACAGTAAGTCGTAAAAGGACTCCTAAGGCTCTTGCAAAGGAAAACTCATGTCATCATGTTTTTTTTTTTGAGACAGGGTCTTGCTCTGCTGCCTAGGCTGGAGAGCAGTGCTGTGATCATGGGTCATTGCAGCATCAATCCCCCCCGGCTCTAGCCATTCTCTTGCCTCAGCCTCTTAAGTAGCTGGGGCTACACCTACCACGCCTGGCTATTTTTTATTTTTGTAGAGACGGGGTCTTACTATGTTGCTCAGGCTGGTCTCGAACTCCTGGGCTCAAGCAATCCTCTGGCCTTGGCCTCCCAAAGCGCTGGGATTACAGGTGTGAGCAACTGTGTCTGGGCTCATGTCATCATTTCTGATCTCCCGTAATGGTTATCATGCTGCCAGTACCAGAACTATAATTTCGGACAATGACCAGAGCTTGGGATATAAATTCTTGTAATATCTTTTGGGGGTTTTTAATCTTATGCCCTTGTTACAAAATGAAATGCACAACTCCTTGGTCAATCACTGAAAGTTTAAATTCTCCCCTCTTGATGTCTTTGTCATTTGGTAACATTGGTAATCTTGCAGCATCAGATCACTGTCCCACAGTCACCTACGCACTGTAACTTCAAATGCTCCAGTTGTTGCAAGCAGTTACTCATCTTAACAATCTAGCTACCAGCCTGTATGCCCTACCTTATTTGTTGGCACAACCTTGGAAAGCCCCAAATCAGATTTTTGTGATTTTTATTTCACCCCAACTTCATCTTGCAGATTTAATGTCCCACATATTTCTGATCTTGTCTCTTCTCTATCCTTATGACCAACGCCCTCATGCATCATTTCTTTTCTATTTCAGGGGTCTGTTAAGTGCCTCTTGGTCTTAACTTTCTCAAATCCATCCTAAAATAGAAAATGATTCCCTCCTGGCTTAGAACCCTTCTATTGCTCCCAATTTCAACTTCTGACATCATGGTTCCATCCTCTCCAAAGTCACCCCAGGTAGTCATACTAAACTTCGGGTTCCTTAAACTAGAAATTATATTCATGTCTTGGTCCTCTGTTGTTTGTATGTCTGAAATCCCTTTAACACACATCGTAGCCTGGATAACCCGAACTTCCCTAACATTTCCCCCACGTACAGGCAAGTTGATTTTCCTCCAATATATCTCTGCCCTAAATCATGTCATTATTTGCTTACATCTATTTCCCCTAAGAGACGCTGAAGTCTTTGATGGCAAAGCTGTGGCTCACTCCTTTTTTTTTTTTTTTAAATCGCCATCACTTGTTAGTGCTTGCTGAATTAACAGATGTAAGGAGTTAACTTACTGATGCACTAACTCAAACGTATTTAGACTGTTACCTCACAGATAGCTTTTTTTTTTGAGACGGAGTCTCGCTTTGTCGCCCAGGCTGGAGTGCAGTGGCGCGATCTCGGCTCACTGCAGCCTCCGCCTCCGGGGTTCAAGCAATTCTCCTGCCTCAGCTTCTCAAGTAGCTGGGACTACAGGCGCGCACTGCCACACCTGGCTAATTTTTTGCATTTTTAGTAGAGACAGGGTTTCACTATGTTGGCCAGGATGGTCTTGATTTCCTGACCTCGTTATCTGCCTGCCTCGGCCTCCCAAAGTGCTGGGATTACAGGCGTGAGCCACCATGCCCAACAGCCTCACGGATATCTATAACCATTTATAAATACATATAAAAGCTTTTGGCCAGGCGCGGTGGCTCAAGCCTGTAATCCCCAGCACTTCGGGAGGCCAAGGCGGATGGATCACCTGAGACCAGGATTTTCCAGACCAGCCTGGCCAACATGGTGAAACCCCCGGCTCTACTAAAAATACAAAAATTAGCCGAACGTGGTGGCGGGTGCCTGCAATTCCAGCTACTCAGAAGGCTGAGGCATGAGAATCGCTGGAACCCGGGAGGCAGAGGTTGCAGAGAGGTGAGATCGCACCACTGCACTCCGGCCTGGGCGACAGAGCAAGACCCTGTCTCAAAATAAATAAAAAAAAGCTTTTGCTATTTGGTGTAAATAAAAGCCAACTTGTACACGGTGCTTACTATATGCCAGGAACACATTAATTCATTAAATCCTGACAACTTTATGAGACAGGCACAGATATCTGTTTACTAGTGAGGAATTATCTACGGTTTACTGGTAAGAAAAACTGAAACCCACAGGTTGTGACTTGCTCAAGGTCCAGCTGGTGGAGCCAAGACAAGGTGCAGGTAGTCCTGCCCTAGAGTCTGACCCAAACCACATTTAACCTCTATGTGGTGTGTAGGTTATTGCCATGAGTAAGAATCAGAATGTTAACGCGCATTCCAGGAAGGCAGGGACACCATTGAGTGTTACTGCTGTACTTTAAGGGCCAGAGCAGGGCAGGCTGGATGCGCGGAGGAAACTGTTAGGTCAGAAGCCTGGCAAGACAAGGGAATTTTCTGGTCCTCGTACACCTCTCCAACCTCACATCCTACTAGTCTTCCAAGAGGATTCTAAACTGCACATGGCTCCCTAGTTTCCGGCTTCTCTTCCTAGGGAGGGTCTGCGGCCCGTCTGCACCGCCCTCTCCCCGCAGTCCCGTTTTCCTGTCCATGCTTGGAGGGATCAGGCCGAGCCGTCAGCCGCAGCTGCGCGCTGCTCCGCCGACTCGCACCCCCTCGGCGAAGCGCTGCATTTTATGTAATTTTCTGCCGGGCTGCTGGCTTGTGGGGGTTGCGGCTGGGTCTCGGCAGCCTGCAGCGCCGCAGACGCTCCGGCAACGCCGGCATCCGAGGCCCCCGCCCCAGGAGCGCGGGTCCGGGCGGCGTTCCCCTCTGCGGGAGGCGCGGCGAGCCAATCGTCACTTTTAAGGCTTTCGTGTCCTCGAGGCGAGGGGTCTTCCGTGGGGGGCAAGACGCGCTGGCCCCAAACGACCGGTCCGTGAAATGACCCTTCCGAGCGACCCGGAGCGGGCGACCTTGCCAAACCCGCGGCTCGGGGCCCCTGAGGTCTCGCGTAAAGGACCCAAGTCCCACGGGGGGCGGCGGTAAATCGCCCCCTCCTGTGGCCGCGCTTCCGCCCCCAGCACCCGCCCGCTGCTGGGCCGCCCGGCGTCGCGCCGCCGCCTCACAAAGCCCGGGCGGCCGCCTTATCGCGCGCAGGGATTCGGACCACGCGCTCTCCCCTCCCCCACTCGCTGTCGCGGCGCCCAGAACTTTGCCTCCGCATCACTTTCCCCTCATCGAGTCCCCGGAGGCAAAGAGCAGAGCGAGGCTCGCCTCCCCGGGCGGGACGCGAGTTCCGGTCTTCCCTTGGCGCAAACCCCCGCCCCCCGCGGAGGGACTACTTTTCGTTTCCCGCGGAGGGACTACTTCCTCCCCCGCGGAGGCGTCGGTCCAGGCGGCGCGCACGACATGGCGGCAACGGCGGCGCGCGCCTGAGGAGAGGGGACGCCAGCCCAGTCAGGCCTTGGCGCGGCCTACACGCTCCGCTCGCTCGCTCCCGACTCCAGTCCCACGCCCGGCCATGGCGGAGCCCTCGTCCGCCCGACGCCCGGTGCCTCTCATCGAGTCGGGTAAGACGCGAGGCCGTGCCACCCCCGCCCTGGCGCTCCCGGCTGCTTCGACTTCCCCGGCTCCCCCGGCCCCGTCCCCTCCCCGCCCGGGCTTGACCCGACTCCCTGTCTTCCCGCAGAGCTGTACTTCCTCATCGCCCGGTACCTATCGGCGGGCCCATGTCGGAGAGCGGCCCAGGTGAGTGCGGGCCCACGGGCGGCTGCGGACTTGGCGTCCCCAGTGTCCCCGCCGCCGCCTGGGGTCGCGGGTGGTGGGCGGGGGTGAAGCGGGGGCGCCCCGGGCCCGACCCCACCCCTGACCGCGCGTCTCTCGGCCGCAGGTGCTGGTGCAGGAGCTGGAGCAGTACCAGGTCTGTGCGCGCCCGTCCCCGCGCTCCCTCGCGTCCCTCCTCCCGACCTTGCCCTGAGGGATGCTCGCCCGCGCCCCCCGCCCTCCCCGCGCCCCCCGCCCGCCCGCCCGCCCCGCGCCGGAGAGGTGGTCACTCGTGTGCGTTTCGTGTCTTTCCAGTTGTTGCCGAAGAGATTGGACTGGGAGGGCAACGAGCACAACAGGAGCTACGAGGAGTTGGTGAGGATTGGGCACGTTTGCTCCCCGGGTTTTCCGTGCACCGCCCCCCGCCCCCGCCCCTTCCCCTCGTGGGGACCCCGGCCCTTGGGGTGCAAAGTGTGACCCGCACTGGGGGGCGGCCCAGGGATAGCTGCGTTCCCCGCTGAAGATTTTGTTTTGTTTTGTTTTTGAGGCGGCCAGGTTTGTTTTGGCAGGAAACAGTCATGGGGGACGGCGCGGGGCGGAGCGGTGGGGGCGACTCGCGGAGGTCCTGCGGCAGGGGTGGGGCTTCAGGTGCGGCCGCCTCTGCGGGGGTGTGGCGTGCGCAGCCAGCCATTCAACTGGGCGGTTTTATTCGTTCTCCCCCCCTCTACTGCGCTTGTAACTCGCGCTCTGATTGGCCTCCCTGCGCTTGCCCCGCCCGAGTTTGCCCCCCACTTGTTCCCTAGGAATAGAATCATTGGTCTCTGAAGGTGGAGAAATGTTCTTGTGTTGAGCTTTTTATTTTTTGTTTTGTTAGCAGCGTCATAAAAATCTTGCAGCTGTATGAATATGCCACTGTAGTGCTTGTGCTCCTTTCTACTGTACAATAGTTGTCGAACGCCGTAGTTGATGAGTTTCACACTGATCTTGTAGATAATACAATAAAGTGTTTTAAATAGGCACTTTTTTTTTTGAGCTCGGTTAATTGTGCATCACAGTCTCATTTCTTTTGTGAACCTGCTTACTGTCTCTATGTAACTTGTTTTTATCTATAGTTAACAGCAGTTGCAGGGATTCGTTTGTTTTTACTGGAGACATTTTTCAGGGATATGTTTTTGCCATTTCGTTATTAGAATAAGGGAATTCATTAATTGCCAGGCCATATTCAGCATCTTGTATAAGGAAAACAATTGAGAAGGAAAAGAGCTTCTGAGTGATCTTTTACCACAGTTTGAAGACCTGTAACACTTGAGTGGTAGAGTATGGTGGCAAGTGAAAAGAAGAAAAAAAAGTGGTGGAAGATTACAGGTTTTAATTAGACAACAGAAGAAACCAGAGGATGTGTTATTTCCATGAACAGTTAACACTTGAAGCCTGGTGCAAGTAATAAATAATTTTAATATTTACCTTCTTAGATTTTGAAGTAAACACTTAAAAGTGGATGTTTTCAAGAGAATGAGTTCTAAAAATTCTGTTGGCAATGTGTTGAGTTTGACATTTTGAGATATTTTTTTTTTTTTTGTAAACGTTGAGGAAACATTTAAAGGACGCCCCCTTTTAGTTTTCTCCACGGGTAATATAGCCTTATTGGTGAAGCGGAAAAGCATTATTGGTTATGATGCTGTGGTCGTGCTGCTTGAGAGAAAGTAACTTGAAACAAATGTAGTGCTGTAACTACTGGAAAAGTTACTTTTAAAATACATTTATAGGGGCTGGGTGCAATGGCTCATGGCTGCAATCTCAGCACAGGAGGCCGAAGTGGGAGGATCACTTGAGGCCAGGAGTTCAGACCAACTCTGTCTCCACAAAAAATAAGTAGCAGAAAATTAGGCGGATGTGGTGGTGCGTGCCTGGAGTCCCAGCTATTTCGGAGGCTGAGGCAGAAGGATCACTTGACTCTGGGAGTTTGAGGCTGCATTGAACTATCCTCCTGCCACTGCACTCCAGCCTGGGAGATGGAGCAAGGCCTAGTTTCTTTTTTTTTCTTTTAAAAAAAAAAAAAATTATATAAATTTTTTGGCTTTTGTTGCTAGAATTGCTTAAAATCCTACTTACTATTGTTTAAAATCACTTAAGTTCTGTGATAATATGGCTGTGATTTGGCTATGACATATGGCATCTATCATTGCCTCCCTGATTTGGTCTGGCTGGTGGGTATCCTTTCTTTTTCACCTTCCTCTCTGCCCTCCAGTCCCCCAGGACTGAGTGATGATGAGCCTCCTGTGTAGAGAATTATTCTTTTGTTAGTGGTATATGTATAGTTTCTAAACTTTCAAGGTCTTTTAAAAATACCTTATTAAGAAGTATTCCAGGCCAGCTGTGGTGCTTACACCTGTAATCCCAGCACTTTGGCAGGACGCTTGAGGCCAGGAGTTCCAGACCTGCCTGAAGTGAGGTCGAGGATGTAGTGAGCCCTGATCAAGCCACTGTGCTCCAGCCTAGGTGAGCGAGACCCTGTCTCGAAACGCAACAACAAAAAAGAAGTATTTCAGATGTACACAAATGAGAATAATATAATGCATCCCTGTATATCATCAAATTTGAATAATAATAATTTTTTTTTTGAGATTGTCTGTCTTGAGGAGCAACCTTGGCTCACTGCAACCTCTGCCTCCTGGGTTCAAGTGATCCTCCTGCCTCAGCCTCCTCAGTAGCTGGGATTACAGGTACCTGGCTAATTTTTGTATTTTCAGTAGAGATGGGGTTTCTCCATGTTGGCCAGGCTGGTCTCGAACTCCTGACTTCAGGTGATCTGCCCGCCTCTGTGTCCCAAAGTGCTGGGATTACAGGCACCTGCCCAATTTTTGTAGTTTTAGTGGAGAAGGGGTTTCACCATGTTGGCCAGGCTGGTCTTGAACTCCTGACTTCAGGTGATCTGCCTGCCTCTGTGTCCCAAAGTGCTGGGATTACAGGCGTGAGCCACTGCGCCTGGCCAACAAATTTGAATTTTGAACGTTACTAACTTGCTACATTTACTTCAGTTTCTATTTGAGGCATACATATGTTTTAAGAAACTATCAATGGAAATCTTCAAACAAAAAGAATAAATGACCCACCCACTAGGTGCCCATTTTCCAACTTCAGTGATTATCAGAGAATGTTGCATATTGTCTGCTCCCTTGTTTTTAAGCAAATTCCAGAAAGCCATTCATTTCATTGGTTAATGTGTTGGAATGTTTTAAGGCAAATTCCAGACACTACATTTCATCTCTAAGTTTGTCAGAGTTCATCTCTAAAAAATAAGGACTGCTTATTATATCATCAAGTGCCAATATCACAGAGTCCATATCCAGATTTTGTTTTTGTTCCGTGGGTGTCTTTTTACAATTAGTTTGATTTGGTCTTGAGAAATGTCCATACATGCATTGATTGATTGATTCTCTCCCCGCCCCGCACTGGGTCTCACTCTATTACCCAGGCTGGGGTGCAGTGCTATGATCACAGCTCACCGAAGCCTCCATTTCCCAGGCTCAAGCAATCTTTCCACCTCAGCCTTCCGCCTCCTGAGTAGCTGGGACCACAGGCATGTGCCACCACACCTGGCTGTTTTTTTTTTTTTTCCGCTAGAGAAAAAGACTTGCTATGTTGTCCAGGCTGGTCTCAAATGCTCCTCCCAAAGTTGGAATTACAGGTGTGAGCCACCACACCTGCCCTGATTTTTGTTTTGTTTTTTTTTTGAGATGGAGTCTCACTCTGTCGCCAGGCTGGAGTGCAGTGGTGTGATCTCGGCTCGCTGCAACCTCTGCCTCCCAGGTTCAAGCGATTCTCCTGCTTCAGCCTCCCAAGTAGCTGGGACTACAGGCGCACACCACTATGCCTAGCTAATTTTCGTAGTTTTAGTAGAGACAGCTGTTCACCATGTGGGCCAGGATGGTCTCTATCTCGACCTCGTGACCTGCCCGCCTCGGCCTCCCAAAGTGCTGGGATTACAGGCATGATTCACTGCACCCGGCCCCTGCCCTGATTATCTTAAATCTCTTTTTATCTTGAATAGTCTTGTTTCTATGCCATTGATTTACTGGAGACCAAATCATTTATCCTGTAGAATGTTTTACATTCTATATTTGTCTGATTGTTCCTCATGATGGTGGCTTGTTCCTTTTTTTTACTGGTTTTCATCTTCGGATGAGAACCATCTGGGGAACTTTATAAAATCTAGTTGCCCAGAGTATGCCCCAAACCAGTTAAATCAGAATCTTTGTGGTGTTACTGGACATCAGTATTTTAAAAAGCTTTTTAGATGATTCTAGTATTAGTGTTTGTAAAGCCACAATTTATCTTAAACTTGTAACCATGATGTTATTCCAACCTGTATTTGGGGGCAAGAGTATTTTTGGTACTTTGGCTTCTTTTTTTTTTTTTGAGACAGGGTGTCATTCTGTCGCCCAGCGTGGAGTGCAGTGGTATAATCTTGGCTCATTGCAACCTCTGCCTCCCAGATTCACGCAGTTCTCCTGCCTCAGCCTCCTGAGTAGCTGGGATTACAGACATGTACCACTATGCCTGGCTACTTTTTGTGTTTTTAGTAGAGACGGGGTTTCACCATGTTGGCCTGGCTAGTCTTGAACTCCTGACCTTCAGTGATCCACCTGCATCGGCCTCCCAAAGTGCTGGGATTACAGGCATGAGTCACCTTGCTGGGCCTACTTTTGCTTCTTTTTTTTTTGAGACGGAGTCTCGCTCTGTTGCCCAGGCTGGAGTGCAGTGGCGCAATCTCGGCTCACTGCAAGCTCTGCCTCCCGGGTTCACGCCATTCTCCTGCCTCAGCTTCTCCGAGTAGCTGGGACTACAGGCGCCCGCCACCACGCCTGGCTAATTTTTTTTGTATTTTTAGTAGAGACGGGGTTTCACCGTGGTCTCGATCTCCTGACCTCGTGATCCGCCCGCCTCGGCCTCCCAAAGTGCTGGGATTACAAGCGTGAGCCACCGCACCCAGCCTACTTTTGCTTCTTACAAGAATTGAAGCCAAGTGTGGTGGCTAAGGCTACACAGAGACTTGAGAGTCTGAGGTGGGAGGATCACTTGGTGCCAGGGGTTTGAGAGCAGCCTGGGCAACATAAACAACACCTCATCTGTAGAAACAAAATTTACAAAACCTTGGTTTACAGGTGTGAGCCTCCATGTCCAGCTCCCAAGTTTCTAATCTCTACCTGCACTGCTATATTGCTAGACTGTAACTCATCAATCACACTGCCATGATCATTAAGTGTCCCCAAGTTACAAATGAAATACCTAATAGTCAATGACAATACAGAATCCATAGAGGAAAGAAATTAGCTACCCTCAGGATGAAGGGTCTTTAGAGTTCCACTGTGAAAATTAAATAATAATGGGATTAGTTCCAAGATTTGTGGGAAATACAAAATTGTAAAAGAAGTTTTTGTTTTAAAGGGATCTTACTATTAAAAAAGGCTCAGCCTAAGACTTAAAGTGTCTGGCAGTGCACCCAAGTTCCAAGTCGTAGCCTATAATCTTCTATCATAACCTGATTCCTTAATCCTGTAGAGTACTTAAAATGGTAACACTAGTCTCCTCCTAGTTTGGGTAATTAAGTCATAACCCAGGAAGGTTAACAAGCGAAGATGAAAGAGGAAAGTACAAATATATTCACAGAAGTATATATACATATAATATGTACAATATATAAATACAAGCATATATACATAAAATATATACGTATAATACATTGATATTCATACAAGTATATATTCTGATATAGTAACAAGTTTTGTAATTACTGAGCTACATTTATTTGTTAGATAGAGTAAAAAAATTACAAAATAAATTTGAAATCTATTTACAAGTTTAGTCTTAGAAAATTCATGGTTAGGTTTGTCTAAGTTAACCCTGCTGAGGTGATTAAAATAACCATACACTTCTAAGTGTAGTGAAAAATGCCCAAGGAAATTTGATTAAATGTGTAAGTGGTATAAAATATTTTATGATTAAATTTTCAGTTATAACCAGGCTCAGTGGCTCACACCTCTCATCCCAGCACTTTAGGAGGCTGAGGCGGGTGGATCACCTGAGGTCAGGAGTTCAAGACCAGCCTGGCCAACATGGTGAAACCCTATCTACTAAAAATACAAAACTTAGCTGGGCGTGGTGGCAGGTGCCTGTAATCCCAGCTACTTGGGAGGCTGAGGCAGGAGAATCACTTCAACCCAGGAGGTGGAGGTTGCAATGGTCCAAGATCAAGCCATTGCACTCCCGCCTAGGCAACAAGAGCAAAACTCCATCTCAAAATAAATAAATAAACAAATTTTCAATTACCAATTAAATGGTAACCAAAGAATAAAAGTAACTACTTGTTTCTGGATTTATAAATAAGATTTGTACTTGAAGGTTTAAGAAAAATGACTACTTGCAATTCTAATAAACCAAATTCTGATTTCAATATAAATAACTTTTAAGTCTGTTCCTGACACAAAAGGACTACTCCAATATATTTCTTTAAATCTTAATGAATTTCCTAATGATACACTAAATATAAGGATCTTCTGGTATTTTTTCCGGTCAAAGAAAATGGCCCACAAAAATGTAACACATTATTCAGTTATTAAGTCTCTTAATCTCTTTCCCTTTAAATAAACCCCTCTACAAACCTAGTCCTTCCCAATTCTTAGGCTCAATTCTGTAGTTATATTTCCTTCTTCCTCTCTTTACCACTCATATACATGAAAATTACAATTAAATAACATGGATTTGACAGGCCCAATGCAGGGCTAGATATTTAAAGATAACTAGGCCGGGTGTGGTGGCTCACGCCTATAATCCCAGCACTTTGGGTGGCCGAGGCGGGTGGATCACAAGGTCAACAGATCGAGTCCATCCTGGCCAACATGGTGAAACCCCATCTCTACTAAAAATACAAAAAATTAGCCAGACATGGTTTCGGGCGCCTGTAGTCCCAGCTACTCGGGAGGCCGAGGCAGGAGAATCACTTGAACCCGGGAAGCAGAGGTTGCAGTGAGCCAAGATTGCGCCACTGCACTCCGGCCCGGCGACAGACTGAGACTCGGTCTCAAAAAAAAAAAAAAAATTTAAAAAATAATACTCTCTATTTTTTTTTTTTTTTTTTTTTTTTTTTTGAGTTTGGGTCTCTTGTTCAGGCTGGACTGCAGTGACGCAATAATGAATGGCTCACTGCAGCGTCAAACTCCTGGGCACAGGTGATCCTCCCGATTCAGTGTCCCAAGTAGCTGGGACTACAGGAGTGCGCAGCCACACCCAGATAAGGTTTGTTTTTTTTTTTTCTTTTTTTCGAGACAGAGTCTTGCACCGTCGCCAGGCTGGAGTGCAGTGGCGCAATCTTGGCTCACTGCAACCTCCACCTCCTGGGTTCAAGCGATTCTCCTGCCTCAGCCCTCCTGAGTAGCTGGGACTACAGGCACATGCCACCATGCCCAGCTAATTCTTGTATTTGAGACGGATTTCCTGTCCCAGGCTGGATCATGGCCAGGGCTCACTTCACGCCATTCTCCTGCCTCAGCCTCCAAGTAGCTGGGACTACAGGCGCCCGCCACCACGCCCGGCTATTTTTTTTTTTTTGTATTTTTAGTAGAGACGGGGTTTCACCGTGGTCTCGATCTCCTGACCTCGTGATCCGCCTGCCTCGGCCTCCCAAAGTGCTGGGATTACAAGCGTGAGCCACCGCGCCCGGCCTAATTCTTGTATTTTTAGTAGAGACAGGGTTTCACCATGTTGGCCAGGATGGTCTCTATCTCTTGACCTTGTGATCCACCCACCTCAGCCTCCCAAAGTGCTGGGATTACAGGCGTGAGCCACTGCACCAGGTCTAATTTTTGTATTTTTAGTAGAGATGGGATTTCACCATATTGGTCAGGCTGGTGTCTCAAACTCCTGACCTCAGGTGATCCACTGACCTTGGCCTCCCAAAGTGCTGGGATTACAGGTGTGAACTACTGTGCCTGGCTGGCTGTGCTACCTTAAAAGAGAGTAGTTACTAGTTTCCATAGGCTCACCCAACAACAAGTTATTTGTACCTAAGGGATAAAAGTTGAGTGACTTGTTTATTTTCAGATCATATGTATCCTTATGGATTTTTGCAAGCTTATTGTATTGATTCCTGAGAAAAATTTGTTAAAATCTCCAACTATGGCCAGACGTGGTGGCTTACTTATGTAATCCCAGCACTTTAGGGGGCCAAGGTGGGCAGATCACTTGAGGTCAGGAGTTCAAGACCAGCCTGGTGAACCTTGTGAAACCCGTCTCTACTAAAAATACAAAAATTAGCCAGGCATGGTGGTACATGCCTGTAGTCCCAGCTACTTGGGAGGCTGAGGCAAGAGAATTGCTTGAACCCATGAGGCGGAGGTTACAGTGAGCAGAGATTGCGCCACTGTACTCCAGCCTGGGCGACAGAGCAAGACTCCATCTCAAAAAAAAAAAAAAAAATCTCCAAATATGATTGTGGATTTGTTGCTCTTTTTGTCCTTTTTGAAGCTGTTATTAGGTACATTCAAATTTAGGATTTTTGTTTTCCTATTGAATTGACCTTAAATATTAGAAAATGCTTTATTCATTATAATTTTCTTGTCTTCCCATCTACTTTGCCTTACATTAATACAGCCACACCAACTTTCTTTTGGTTAGCGATGGCACAGTGTATCTTTTTCTGTCCTTTTCCTTTCAACCTTTCTTTGTTCGCATATTTAAAGTTTATCTCCCATAAACAGCGTGTGGTTTTATGTGCATTCTTTTAGTGATGTTTTGGTCATTTGTAATTTTTTTTTTTTTTTCCCCAGACAAGTTCTCACTTTGTTGCCCAGGGTGAAGTGCAGTGGCATGATCATGGCACACTGCAACTTTGACCTCCTGGGTTCAAGGGATCCTCCTGCCTCACCCTCTTGAGTAGCTGAGTCTATAGGTGTGTGCCATCATGGCCGGCTAATTAAAAACATTTTTTTTTGTAGAGACAGTGTCTCACTATATGGCCTAGGCTCATCTTGAACTCTTGGACTCAGACAGTCCTCCCACCTTGGCTTCCCAAAGTGCTGGGATTATAGGTGTGAGCCACTGCGCCTTGCTCATTTGTATTTAACATAAACATAATTGGGTTTAAGTTTACCTGTTCTTTATTTCATTGCTTCTTTATTCCTTCTCTCACTTTTTTTTTTGATTAATCAAGTATTATTTTAAGATGACAGCAAGATTTCAAAAAGATAAAAAGTATTCTACTTATTCTGTATTTCTTTTTTTTTTTTTTTTTTTGAGAAAGAGTTTCACTCTGGTTGCCCAGCCTGGAGTGCAATGGTGCAATCTCGGCTTACTGCGACCTCCGCCTCTCAGGTTCAAGTGATTCTCCTGCCTCAGCCTCCTGAGTAGCTGGGATTACAGGCGCCTGCCACCACGCCTGGCTCATTTTGTATTTTTAATAGAAACGAGGTTTCACCATGTTGGCCAGGCTGGTCTCGAGCTCCTGACCTCAGGTGATCCACCCCCCTCAGGCTCCCATAGTGCTGGGATTACAGGTGTGAGCCACCGCGCCTGGCGACTACTTATTCTGTATTTCCTTCTTTTTTCTTTTTTTCTGAGACAGGGTCTCACTCTGTCACCCAGGCTGAAGTACGGTGGTATGATCACAGCTCACTGCAGCCTCAGCCTCTTGGGCTCAAGCCATCTTCCAACCTTAGTCTCCTGAGTAGCTGGAACCACAGGCACGCACCACCACACCTGGCTATTTTTTTTTTTTTTTTTGAGACAGGGTCTTGCTCTGTCGCCCGTGCTGAAGTGCGGTGGCACTATCTTGGCTCACTGCAAGCTCCGCTTCCCGGGTTCATGCCATTCTCCTGCCTCAGCCTCCCAAGTAGCTGGGACTGCAGGTGCTCGCCACCCTGCCCAGCTAATTTTTGTATTTTTGGTAGAGATGGGGTTTCACTGTGTTAGCCAGGATGGTCTCAATCTCCTGACCTTGTGATCTGCCCGCCTCGGCCTCCCAAAGTGCTGGGATTACAGGCATGAGCCACTGCACCTGGCCTCACCTGGCTTTTTTTTTGTAGAGATGGGGTTTTGCCATGTTGCCCAGGCTGGTCTGGAACTCCTGAGCTCAAGTGATCTGCCCTCAGCCTCCCAAAGTGGACCTTGCTTGGACTAACTATTCTTTCTTTCTTCATTTTTTTAATAACTTTTTTTTTTTTTTTTGGAGATGGAGTCTTGCTCTGTTGCCCAGGCTGGGGCGCAGTTGCGTGATCCTGGCTTACTGCAACCTCTGCCTCCCGGGCTCAAGCGATTCTCCTGCCTCAGCCTCTCAAGTAGCTGAGATTACAGTCGCCTGCTACCATGCCCGGCTAATCTTTGTATTTTTAGTAGAAATGGGGTTTCACCACATTCACCAGGCTGGTCTTGAACTCCTGACCATTAGTGATCCACCTGTCTTGGCCTCCCAAAGTGCTGGGATTACAGGTGCTAGTCACTGCACCCGGCCTCTCTATTTCTTTTTAGTTATATATCCTTTTATTATTCTTTTGATGGTTTCCCTAGAGGTTTCAATATACATTACCAATGTACATTACTTTAAATTAGTTCCTTTACCACTTCCCAAATAAATGAAGTTATAACTGTTATTTGTCACTATCCCGTCGCTTTGAGCTAGTAATCGTTTTTTTTTTTTTTTTGAGACTGAGTCTCACTCTGTTGTGCAGGCTGGAGTGTGGTGGTGTGATCTCAGCTCACTGCAACCTTTGTCTCCTGGGTTCAAGCAATTCTCCTGCCTCAGCCTTCCAAGTAGCTGGAATTGCAGGAGCATGCCACCACACCCAGCTACTTTCTGTATTTTTAGTAGAGATGAGGTTTTTCCACGTTGCCCAGGCTAGTCTTGAACTCTTGGCCTCAAGTGATCCACCTGCCTGGGCCTCCCAAAGTGCTGGGATTACAGGCATGAGCCACCATGCCTGGCCTTACCTTTTTTAAGATGGGATCTCACTCTGTCACCTAGGTATGAGTGCAGTGGTGTGACCTTGGCTCACTGCAACTTCTACCTCCCAGATTCAAGTGATTCTTGTGCCTCAGCCTCCCAAGTAGCTGGGATTACAGGCATGTGCCACCATGCCTGGCTAATTTTTGTATTTTTAGTAGAGGTGGGGTTTCGCCTTGTTAGCCAGGCTGGTCTTGAACTCCTGACCTCAGGTGATCCGCCCACTTCAGCTTTCCAAAGTGCTGAGATTATAAGTCTGAGCCACTGCTCTCAGCCTGGCCTTACCACATATTATAAAAATTTCAAGATGTTATTACTGTTGTTTTAAAGTCAATATTCACTTGCTTACCTACCTATACATCTTTTCTGGTATTTTAAATTTCTTCCTCCAGTTCCATGGGACCTATTTGTGGTAATTTTTCTTCTATCGGCAGAACTTATTTTGTTATTTCTTTTAATGAAGGTTTGGCCGGGCTTGGTGGCTCACGCCTGTAATCCCAGCACTTTGGGAGGCCAAGGCAGGTGGATTACCTGAGGTCAGGAGTTCGAGACCAGCCTGGCCAACATGGTGAAACCCCTTCTCTACTAAAAATACAAAAATTAGCTGGGTGTGGCAGCGTGTGCTTGTAATCCCAGCTACTTGGGAGGCCGAGGCAGGAGAACCGCTTCAACCTGGGAGGTGGAGGTTGCAGTGATCCAGGATTGGGGCCACTACACTCCAGCCTGGGCAATGGAGCAAGACTGTCTCAAAAAAAAAAAAAAAAAAAAAAAAACAAGCTCTTTAACAAAGGTTTGTTGACAGTGACTTCAGTAGCTATGGAATTCTGGTTCATAGTCCTTTTTTTTTTTTTTCCAGCACATTAAAGATGTCCTACTGCCTTATGCCTTCCTAATGTTGAAAATTTAGCAGTCTTATTGCTCCTTTGAAAATAATGTTTTTTTGGTCTGGTTGCTTTTAAGATTTTTATTTTGTCTTTGATTTTCAGCAGTTTTACGATGTTGTCCTGTAGTCATGATCTATTGCTGTATAACAAATTACCCCAAAATTTAGCGGCTTAAAACTACATTGATTTGTTATTATCTGCCAGTTTCTCTAAGTCAGCGGTCCAGACAGTGCTCGGATGGGTTCCCTGTCTCCTTTTCTGTGAAGGTGCAGTCAGAATATTGGCAGAGCTGGGGTTTTAGCTGAAGGCTTGACGGGGGAGGAATAGGCTTCCAAGCTCATGTAGTTTTGGCAGGATTCGGTTCCTGGAGGGTTGTTTGACTGAGGGCCTCATTTCTACCTGACTATTGGCCACCCTCAGTTCCTCGCCCTTTTGGTCTTTCCACTGTGATAGCTTGAGTTATCAAAAGATGAAAGCTGACAAGGCAGTAGAGTCTTAGCAAGACAGAAGTCACAATTGTAACCTAATCATAGAAGTAGTATCCTCTCAATGTTACTGTTTTCCGAAGTAACTGAGGAGGGGATGTCACAAGTCTGACTACCAAGAGGTTTGGGCACTATTAGAGGGCGTGTCAGAAGCTGTCTTTCACATGTGCACCTAGGTGGTTTCCTTTTTTTTTTTTTTTTTTTTGTGGGAGCCTTGCTCTGTCACCCAGGCTGGAGTGCGGTGGCGCCATCTTGACTCATTGCAAGCTCCGCTTCCTGCGTTCATGCCATTCTCCTGCCTCAGCCTCCCCAGCAGCTGGGACTACAGGCACCTGCCACCATGCCTGGCTAATTTTTTTGTATTTTTATTAGAGACGGGGTTTCACTGTGTTAGCCAGGATGGTCTCGGATCTCCTGACCTCGTGATCTGCCCGCCTTGGCCTCCCAAAGTGGGTTTTCTTTGCGTTTATTTTGCTTGGGTTCTCTGAGCTTTTCGAATAAGTGGTATGATATCAAATAGTCTAATGTGTAATTAAAGTCCCAAGTGGAAAGGATAGAGGAGAGAAGTAGTTTGGAGAAATAACAGCTAAGCATTTTTGAACATCTGGGCCATCTCTAGGTCTACTTCTATTGACCATTTCCCCTCTTGACCATGGGTCATATATCTAGCTTTGTTGTGTATCTCATTTTTTTAAGGTATGCTGTAACTTTTTATGTAAAAAGAGTAGAGGCTGCAGTAATGTATTTACCTCTGGTAAAGATGTGCTCTTTTCTCAAGCAGTTAGTGTGTGAGACAGGGTCAATCTTATTTGTAAATGGTCATCTCTGAGCTTTGTTACATTCAGTTAATCACTGGCTTTCCATGCTTTGAGGGTGGCATCAATACTTTCCCTTCCAGCAGAGTTTGACATTTGGCCCTCGTGAAATTCCTGAGATGTCTTATTTTTTACGTTGGAGTTGCCACCTTTCCATACTTTGTGAGATCTTGTTCTACTTTGTACCTGACCGCCAACTTTTTAGGCTGTTACTAAGTTCGCTCTGCCTTGCCATCCTGCTCTAGGCTTTCCATGTCAGAAGAGATCATTCTCCACTCTGTTCTATCTCCAGCCTTAGGAGGGCCTCTGCAGTGCATTTGGAATGTAAGGTTTCTTCCAGGGCTGCCCTGGCTTTAGTGTTTGGGCCCTATGCAGTTGGTGAAGGCCTATGGGAAAAAATTGTGGTAGATGTGCAGACTCACTGTAACTGAGGCTCCTTAGGATTCTAATCAGTCATGCTGGCCACAAGTAGTCATTAAGTTTGTTAGAGGTTTGAGTGGTTTTTTCTTATTCTTGTCTGAGGTCGGTTCTTCCTGCCTCTCTGCTAGGGATGTAAGCAGCTATGAGTCCCTTTTTTTTTTTTAACTTTATTTATTTATTTTTTTGAGATGGAGTTTCACTCTTGTCGCCCAGGCTGTGGAGTGCTATGGCATGATCTTGGTTCACTGCAACCTCCGCCTCCCAGGTTCTAGTGATTTCATACCTCAGCCTCCTAAGTAGCTGGGATTACAGGTGCCCACCACCACACCCAGCTAATTTTTGTGTGTTTTTTTTTTTTTTTAGTAGAGAGGGGATTTCACCATTTCTGCCAGGCTGGTCTCGAACTCTTGACCTCCAGTGATCCACCTGCCTCGGCCTCCCAAAGTGTTGGGATTACAAGCGTGAGCCACCGCGCCCGGCCTGAGTCCCTTTTCTGTTCCCAGAAAAGCTTGTATTTCTGGGATTAGTTAATGTAGATTTTGTTTCTTCAGCTGTGATGGGTTTATACATTTTTTAAAGTTTATCCAGCCTGTTCTTATTGTAGAGATGAGAGCAATATCTTTTATCTTTTACGTTGGAGTAAATAAATGATTATTTTTCATTTAAAATTATGAGAGACATATATTTGTCTATAGTTATCTATAGGTATATTCACTTTTGGTTCCTGGCACCTAGTAGTCTGTCAGTACTTACCAAAAGAATTAATGTTTTTTACTGCCTAGTATATTGTTGAGAACCAGTTATCCATGATTTAGATACTAAATGATGTCTTGTAGGATCTTTGATATCTTAACATCTCTCTCAAAGGTGTATGCTTCACTTACAGGCCAGTTAGCGTATTTTTTTTTTTTTTTTTTTTTTGAGACAGGCGAGTTAGTGTAATATTTTTTTTTCTTTTTTCTTGTTGCCCAGACTAGAGTGCAATGGCACGATCCAGGCTTACTGCAACCTCTACCTCCTGGGTTCAAGTGATTCTCCTGCCTTAGCCTTTCAAGTAGCTGGGACTACAGGCGTGCACCACCATGCCTGGCTAATTTTGTATTTTTAGTAGAGATGGGGGTTTCACCATGTTGGTCAGGCTGGTCTCGAACTCCTGACCTCAAGTGATCCACCTGCCTTGGCCTTCCAAAGTGCTGAGATTACAGGTGTGAGTCACCATGCCCGGCCCAGTTAGTGCAATTTTGAGTAAAGTCTTGATTTCAAGTCTTGAAATTAAGTTTTGTTAGCTCTGCAACCTTTGTTCTTTTTCAGAGGTGCTTTTCCAGGTCATTTGCATATAAATTTTAGAACAAAATTGTCAATTTCTACAAAAAAAAATCTTGCTGAAGTTTTGAGTGTTACAGGTTTGAATCTGTAGATCAAATCTGTAGATCAGCTTATTGCTTATTTAAGTTGTCTTTAATTTCTCTCAGCATGTTTTACAGTTTTCAGTGTATGTTTTTCACATTTTGCCAGACTTATCCCTAAGTATTTAATAGTTTTTGATATTATTAAACTGTTGTCATTAAAATTTGCTCTCCAACTAGGTCTTGTCCAATAAGCATGTGGCTCCTGATCATCTGTTGCAAATCTGCCAGCGCATCGGTCCTATGTTGGATAAAGAAATTCCACCCAGTATTTCAAGAGTCACTTCTTTACTTGGTGCAGGAAGGCAGTCTTTGCTACGTACAGCAAAAGGTACCTTAATTTGAAGAAGTGTTCTGCTTTGTATTAATAGCCTAATAATTATTATAATTGTGAAGTAATGTAAGCATTGTGGAAGAAAGGTGATAATGTAACTATAAATCATGCTGTGGACTATAAAATTCTCTGCATTTAGCATAGAACATTGAATTTTATTACATAAGTGTTTAATGGGTCCTTCCGCATTAAAAAGTTGATAAAGATATAGATGTTAAGCTAAAAAGCTTGAATTTATTCTGAGATGTTGTTTGAGGTTTTATCAATGTGAGTTCTTAATTTTCCATTTTGTAGCTCACTCATAACTTCATTGAATGTAATTGTATGTGTCTAATAAACTCTTTAAATGCTAGAGGTATTTCATTTGATATTTAGCTTCTGAAAGCCCTTTGTTATAAAGGGAAGTGATTTTCTAAATTTGGTAGCAGCTTGAAAACAAGCACCAAACATGTAAAATTGCATGGTTCTTTTTTTACTAATTTAATTTTTTTGCCAAGTTATGTGTTAGCAAAATGTTTGAAATTGCTATTCTTTTTCTGTTAGCTTGGTATATATGACTTAGACTAAGTATATGTATGTGATATAATATATGTGTATATGTGGCTAAACTGCTAATGGGCAAAGATTGTTGGTTCTTCTGATCCTGAGTATACATCAAGTTCATCCCATGATTATTTTTTATTACGAGCTATTGCTGATGTGATGCTACTCTTAGCTGCACCACCAGTATAAAGCTTAACTGAGAAAGAACACCCCTCCCTCTTAGTTGTGTGCCAGACTGGTTTGTTAGCTTTAGTTGTTTCTTAGTGCTCTAGCCATGTCACCCTGTGGCACTAATCAGGAAACTGTTTATATTCTTCCTCTTCTGTGTCCCTATTCACTTTGTAATTATTCTATTTTAGCTGGTTATATGGTAGTTAATTGGTAGCCTGTTTTCCTTTGTTTTCTCTACTTGTGTCAAGCTCCATGTCGTTGTTTTGTGATGAGCAGTGATTTAGAACTGGCCAGACCTTAGAAGAGTCTTCAGCAAGCTGCCCTAGGGTAGGGGCATATTTTCTATTTGTTTTGTACTGGTACCCCAGGAGGATGCCTTGTAACTGCTCTTTGGTCATGATAGTGGTAATGAATCCATTCATGTAAAATGCAATATGTCTGTTAGTTTGGGGCACCCGAGGCTCAGTAGAGGTTTAGTATGATGCCTTCCCTTTCTTTGAGTTATGAAGAAACAAATTTCTGGCACAGTGTGACTGCTTCAAACCTATGTTCTGCTGCTATCTCCTATAGAGGAGGGCAGACTTTTTTTTCTTAGCGCATTTGCTGGTAGGTCAAGGAGGGATGGACTTTGAATTAGTGTTCAGAGTCACAGATCCTACGTATGTGCTCTTCAGTAGAGGATTTTCTGTGATCCTAAAATGAAGGGAAAGCTATATAATTTATTGGTACTTCCTAAAGATAGAGACTAAAGTCATGGCAGTATTGGCCAAATGAATTTTAAAACTGAACAAGTCATGAATTTTCATATAAATCAAAGAACTTTTTCCTTATAAAAGCTTCCATTTTTGAAAAGTTGGATCAGTTGTAAGACCTTTTATCTTTAGTATTGTATGATATAATTCTACATTGAAAAATAAACACTTGGCATTAAATGGGACTTGGAGTCAAAAGATCTGGTTTTATGGTCCATCTTTACCAAACATTTGCTGTGGATCTCTTTAAAGGTCCTGGAACCTTTGAGCCTCAGTTACCTCACTTGTAAATTGGCAAAAATACCTACCTCACAGGGTTGTTGTGAGGATTCAATGAGCTAATGTATGTTGAAAGCACTTTGTGAATTGTAAAGTGCTACACAAATGTTAGTTGTTGTTGCTGCTGTATCTGAGATGTCTTAATTTTCTTTTTCTTCAGAAATAGTCTAATAAACCTCCAGGGCTTTTCTGTTAAAGTATATTAGTTGGTAAAATGTTGAATAAACAGTTTATTACAATATACGTAAGTATTCTATAAAATCTTTCTTGGGGTTAACTTTCAAGATTTTATGTGTATCTAAAATTCATTTTAAAGACTGCAGGCACACAGTTTGGAAGGGCTCTGCCTTTGCTGCTCTTCATAGAGGAAGACCTCCTGAAATGCCAGTGAATTATGGTTCCCCACCAAATCTTGGTAAGTAAGGTTGGCCTTTGAGATGCCTGAAATAATTCTTTTTAAATTTCTCAACAACCTTTATAAATGCTGTATTAAAATTTAAAAGGAAATACTGGTTGAAATGTTGCTTTAATAGTAATAAGTATCAAATGTCAAATTATTGTTAAAATAATTACTAAAAATAAAATTAATAAAAAAGTCTTTTTGTAGTAAGAAGTCTATGTTAGTGAATACAGAAGAATAGAACTGAGAAGAAATTGTGTCATTAGGGCTTCTTGAACATAGATTTTTGTGACCCTCTAGAAATTGTTATTCGAGTTTTTCTTAGATTTTTCCTTATTGGCTCTCCCTTAACCATTTTCATTGTTTTTATTTCCTAGTGGAGATACATCGAGGAAAACAACTCACAGGGTGTTCCACTTTTAGTACAGCATTTCCAGGAACTATGTATCAGCATATAAAAATGCACAGAAGGATTCTCGGACATCTATCTGCTGTTTACTGTGTAGCATTTGATAGGACAGGACATAGAATCTTTACAGTGAGTTAAAATTTTAAACTTGATTTGATGTCATCTAGAGTACTTTAGTGTGCTTCAGAATCATCTAGGAAATCTTAGTTTCTGTTTCCCATCCTCAGAGATTTTGACTCAGTAGGTACGGTGTGGGTCTCACGAATTTGTATTTTTAATAAGTGCTTCAGCCGAAGATAGGACTCTGTGCTGTTTTGAAAGACAGTGATTTAGAGTAGTGGTTCTTAAATGTGATATTTAAGGATGCTTAAAAATAGACATACCTCATACTTTCCCTCTAGCACATTCTAGACTTACTGAATTAGATTACATTGTAATGAAATATATGTATTAACTGTAAACCCCTCAAGATAAAAAGCTCCTCAGACCTCTCCAAGTGATTCATGTTCACATTAATCACTGGTTCAGGAAAATGGGTTGATTATAAAATAACCCATTAGTGTTCAAGTAAGTATTAAAAACCTATCTGAAAAAATTTGAAATTTATCATTTTAATGTTTTAAGGGTAAATTAGGATAGGTGAGAAGTTTAACTTTCATTTTGTGGGTGTACAATTCAAGAGTAGATAATCAAATGTTTCTTGAATGGGTGCTGGCTAGTACTGTAAACTTGAGACTGTGTTGTTTGTGAGGAGGCTATTCCCACCACTTTTGTTTGTTTTTGGGATTGCCACTTAGTCCTGTTTCTCACACTATGAATATTCATCACATTATTTAGCTTGATGTGAATAGACTTTTTTTTTTTTTTTTTTTTTGAGATGGAGTCTTGCTCTGTCGCCTAGGCTGGAGTGCAGTGGCGCAATCTCTGCTCACTGCAAGCCCCGCCTCCTGGATTCACACCATTCTCCTGCCTCAGCCTCTCTAGTAGCTGGGACTACAGGTGCTAGCCACCACGCCTGGCTAATTTTTTGTATTTTTTAGTAGAGACGAGGTTCCACTGCCTTAGCCAGGACGGTCTCAATCTCCTGACCTTGTGATCTGCCCACCTGGGCCTCCCAAAGTGTTGGGATTACAGGTGTGAGCCACTGTGCCCGGTCTAGACTAGCATTTAACCATTGTTAGTTGATATGAGAGAGCCGTGAACTTTGAGTTGGACTTACTACTTTGCAGAGAACTTGGGGGAAAATAGTATTGATAATGGAGTCTGACCCGTAGAAATGATAACTCGGCAGTATCTTTATGTAGACTTTCTTTGCCTTAAAGAAAAATACTGTTATTCTGTAAGTGTTCTGACCATAAGTCATAATTTATTACATAAATAACAGAGTATTCTATAGTTGGAAAGAGAGAAGTTAAAGAAAGTTAATTTGGATGGCATATAAAAGGTATTCTTTTAATATTATTTAAAAGATTTGCTGTACTAACATAAATTTTTGGATATATTTTTTCTTAGGGTTCAGATGACTGTTTGGTAAAGATTTGGTCAACACATAATGGCCGCTTGTTATCTACATTAAGAGGTCATTCTGCAGAAATTTCAGATATGGCAGTAAACTATGAGAATACAATGATTGCTGCGGGGAGCTGTGATAAAATTATTAGAGTGTGGTGCTTGAGAACTTGTGCCCCAGTTGCTGTGCTCCAAGGACACACAGGATCAATTACATCTTTACAGGTAAACTTCTAGCTTAGTGGGCACATTCCTATATATATTTTCACATTTTTCTTTAAAACAGTTTCTTTGGAATTGAGAAATAGTAAGATGTGTATTAGTAACTATATCTTTTAAGTAAGAGAAATGATAATCATTGATACTTCCACAAATCATGGAAGGCTGATGAAATGAAGATCTAATGCATATTTACATGAAGGCTTATTGATATTTTGGGGTTTATGGTTGAACTGGATGAGTGTCAATTAGAAACTGGTGATAGATTAATTATTTTTCAACTTTAAAACTTGTGGATTTTGCTAAGTTGATTTTGTTTTTTTTTTTTTTTTTTTTTTTTTTTTTTTTGAGACTGAGTCTTGTTCTCTTGCCCAGGTTGGAGTGCAGTGGTGTGATCTCAGCTCGCTACAACCTCTGCCTCCCGGGTTCAAGCAATTCTTGTGCCTCAGCCTCCTGAGTAGGTAGAATTACAGGTGTCCACCACCACACCTGGCTAATTTTTGTATTTTTAGTAGAGACAGGGTTTCACCATGTTGGGCAGGCTGGTCTCAAACTCCTGACCTCAAGTAACCTGCGTGGCTTGGCCTCCCAAAGTGCTGGGATTACAGGCGTGAGCCACCGTGCCTGGCTGCTTAGTTGATTTAATTTACCAAAATACTTAGTTTTTTTTTTTTTCACAATAAGCAGAGGATAATTTTGAACCTATACAGAGTAGACAGAATAGTATAAACCCCTATGTATCTGTCAACCCATGGCCAATTCTTTCCTAACTGCTTCATCTTGTACCTAAAGCAAATCCTAGATTTTATATCATTTCTTCTGCAAATATTTCATTCTGTATTTGTAAAAGATAAGGATTCCCCTCCCCACTTTTTTTCATAGCAACTGTTATGGAAGGAAAAGATTCTTTTTTAAAACAACTACAACACTATTATCACACTATTTATTGATGTTCAAGTTTCCAGTTGTCTCATAATGGTATTTTATTTAGGTTGTTTGAATCAGGAGCAAAACAAAGCCTGCATGTTACAATTGGTTGCTATAGAATAAAAGAAACTTAAAATATAAATTTCACCTACCTATGCAGTTAAAAAAAATTCTCTTGCAGTTTCTTTGTTGAAGGACCTAGGTTATCTATAGTTTCCTCACAGTTTGGATGTTGCCAATTGTATCCTGTTGGAGTAGTTTAATATGTTCCTCTGTATTTCTATTAAGTTGGTTATTGGATCTAGAGCAGTGGTTCTCTTTAATGTGCATGAGAATCCCCTGGAGGGCTTGATTAAAACATTGTTAGGCACTACTCCCAAAGTTTCTGATTCAAAACGTCTGGGGTGGGGGTATGAGAATTTCATCACTGATAGAGAGTTGATCACATTGAGATGTAAGTTCTTCCATCAGAAAGCACAAAATGTCTAGTGTTTTTCTGTATTACTCACTGATGATCATTGCCTTACATCTGTTAGTTATTAGGGACAGAAAATGTTACTCTTATTAGTGCAAGGTTCTTGGCTCTCAGTAACAGAAATTAATAGGAGGCTAGGCAGACTTCCCAGACAAGATTTATTAAGACTTATGCTGAGATTTATTAAGACTTGTGCCTAGCAGTGGCTCATGCCTCTAATCTCAGCACTTTAGGGAGGCTGAGGTGGGAGGATCACTTGAGCTCACAGGTTTGAGACCCGGCCTGGGCAACTTAGCAAGACACCTACCACCCCCCCATCCCCCCAAAAAAGTAGTTTGGCAAGGTAGCACACGCCTGTAGTCTCAGTACTCCTGAGGTTGAGGGGGGATTGCTTGAGCCAGGAGGTTGAGGCTGCAGTGAGCTGTTACCATACCAGTGCATTCCAGCCTGGGTGACAAAGGGAGACTGTCTCAAAAAAAAAGAGACTTATGCCTGAAACATTGGGAATAAGTGAGACGGTGAAGGAAGAAGGGTTCTCTGGCTGGCTCCCCAGGGGAATGCCTTGCCGTGTCTTAAGGAAGGTAATGTGCATAACTCATCAGGTAGGTGAACGTTATTGCATGTGTGGGATGGAGCACAGGGTGTGCAGATGCACTAAGGAATCATGCGAACACATATGTCACATGATGAGAGGGGCAGATAAGCCCCTCTGGGCGAAGGTTTTAGTATTACAATGAGGCTCAGGGTTAGGATTGGTCCTTCTCCTGGCCTTGTGCACATATGGGCAATAGAGTTAACTCTCCTTAGTAGGATTCATGGTGGAATGCTGCTTGTTTTAGTTTTTTTAGACAACTTACAAGGTCTGGTCAGCGAGTATAGGCCAGTGGGAGTGGTACCAAAATGTCTCGTGGTCAGTGGTCACATATGGAAAAACATGTTGGTGGGATTGGGCCAAGTGCTGTCCCTACTACCCTGTTTCAGTGCTTTTCTATCATTTTTTGAAACTTAGGTTTGGTTAGGCTGAAGTAAATTGTTCGATGATTTGTCAGGCTTTTATTTTATGTTTGATTTATAAGGCTTTTAAAGGTAAATTGGTGTCTCATTAGAATTTGGTTAAAACTGGTGGTTGTTCAATTTTTTTATGCACATTCACCTAGGCTATATATTACTGGTCACTTAAATGGATTTGGTGTGAAATTTTATGATAAAAGGCGACTTTTGTTCTAGTCAGTATTCTCAAAGAAAAGAGAGTGAGTAGCTATTTTGGGATGAAGATAGTTATAATTGAGATAGTGGTTTTTGTTTTTGTTTTTTGTTTTTGGCCCAGGCGGAGTGCTGTGGTACAGTCATGGCTCACTGTAACCTCAGCCTGGGGTCAAGGTGTGCCCATCTCAACCTCTCGAGTAGCTAGGGCCACAGGTGTGTGCTACCAGCCCCGGCTTTTAAAATTTTTTATAGGGATGGAATCTAGCCATGTTGTCCAGGCTGTTCTTGAATTCCTAGGATCAAGCAGTCCTTCTTCCTCCACCTCCCAAAATGCTGGAATTATAAGCCTGAGCCACCATGCCTTGCTGAGATAGTGTTTTATTTTGGAAGTTTAAGCAAGATTTTTGGTTTGTGTACTTAACTTTTAGTTAAGTATATTGTTCTCTGGAAGATTTTATAGTTTGAAAATTAATTCAAATTCTTGCTAGGTTTCACAGTTAACATTTTATAGTTTGATATGGATGTGTTGACAATATAGCTTTGAGAAAATTTATACTTTGAGAGGGTGCCTGTCTTAAAATCATCTTGGAATTCTTTGAAAGTGGAGTTCTAGTCTTCCCTGAAATGATTCTTCTTGTAATGGGGACTCACATGCGTTTATCACCTACTGAATATATCTGAAAAATCTAATTGGGTAGTAGTACATTTTTTTTTTTTTTTTCTGAGACGGAGTCTCGCTCTGTTGCCCAGGCTGGAGTGCAGTGGTGCAATCTCGGCCCACTACAACCTCTGCCTCATGGGTTCAAGCGGTTCTTCTGCCCCTCAGCCTCCCGAGTAGCTGGGACTACAGGCACGTGCCACCATGCCCGGCTAATTTTTTGTATTTTTAGTAGAGATGGGGTTTCACTGTGTTAGCCAGGATTGTCTCGATCTCCTGACGTCGTGATCCACCTGCCTTGGCCTCCCAAAGTGCTGGGATTACAGGTGTGAGCCACCTCGCCCAACCTCAGTGGGTGATTTTAACAGCATCTGAACACAACTGATGAAACTGAAGAGAGAATTAGTGAAGTGGAATTGAGGCCAGAAGAAAATAAATAGAACCAAGTACAATGGGTAATCATTGCAGCCCTAGGGAAAATTAGAGGACTAATAAGAAGACTGATTGCTAGCTTCTTCTTCTTTTTTTTTTTTTGTTTTTTTGAGATGGAGTCTCACTCTGTTGCCCAGGCTGGAGTGCAGTGGCGCAATCTTGGCTCGCTGCAAGCTCCAGCTCCCGGGTTCATGCCATTCTTCTGCCTCAGCCTCCCAAGTAGCTGGGACTACAGGCAGCCGCCACCACGTCCGGCTAATTTTTTGTATTTTTTAGTAGAGACGGGGTTTCACCGTGTTAGCCAAGATGGTCTCGATCTCCTGACCTCATGATCCGCCTGCCTCGGCCTCGCAAAGTGCTGGGATTACAGGTGTGAGCCACCGTGCCCAGCCTGATTGCTAGCTTCTTAATAGAAATAATGGAAGTTGATAGACAAAGAAGTAATATTTTTAAATTGCTAATAGAAAATGCCAGTCAATAATTCTGAACCTATTAAAATATATCATTGAAGAATGAAAGTATATTGAATACCTATTTAGACAAGCTGAGAACTTCTTAGCAATGGAACAACATTAAAGGGAATTCTAAATAATATTCTTTAGGCGGATGTGATCCCAGGTGGAAACTTGGAGATGCAAGAAGGAATGAAGAGTTAAGACAAAAAAAAAAAAAATGAATGTGTGGGTAAATGGAAATAAACATTGGCTGTATAAGATAAGTAAATTCTGGGCTTCAAAATACATATGGAATGAATGTGTGGGTATCAGGAGGAAGTAACTTCAGTATTCTGAGATCTTTGCATTGTTCAAGAAGTGGAAAATAATACAAATTTACATTAGACTTTAAGATGAAGATGCATTTTGAAATCTCTAGAATAACAGCCAAAAGTATAGCAAGAGATTGCATAACTACTAGACTTAATAGAGGTGGGGAAATATGTACTAATAAAAAAAGTAAAACAAGAAAGGAGACAAAAACAGTACTAAGATGATACTGGGATAGTAAATGTCAGTGTAAACATAATTATATTACTTGCAAGTACATTACATGGTCTAAAGCAAGTCTCAACTGAAATGATTCTAAGTATATTCTCTGACAACAGTGTAATTAAGCCAGAAATTACTAACAGCCAGAATTAATAACAGATAATCCTCACTTTTTGTAAATTTTATGTATAGTTGACCCTTGAACAATACGGGTTTGAATTGCATGGGTCGACATATATATAGATTTTCTTCCACCTCTGTCACCCCTGAGATAGCAAGACCAACTCCTCTTATTCCTCCTCCTCCTCTTCAGCCTATTCAACATGAAGACAATGAGGATGAAGACCTTTAAGATGATCACTTCTACTTAATAGTAAATATATTTTCTCTTCCTTACGATTTTCTTGATAACATTTTCTTTTCTTTATCTTACTTTATTGTAAGAATACATTATATAAAACATATACAAAAATATGTGTTAATTGACTGTTCATGCAATTGGTAAGGCTTTATCAATAGTAAAGTTTTTTGGGAGTCAAAAGTTACATGTGGATTTTCAACTGCCTGGGGGGGGGTTGATACCCTAACCCCTGCGTTGTTCAAGGGTCAACTGTACTTCTAAATAATCCATACATCAAAGAAAAAAAACACAATAGACATTTAAGAATATTTCGAACTGATTAATAATGAAAACATTACATGTTAAAACTTGGGGGAGATACTGTTTGGGAGCCAGCCTTCAAGGCGGTGCCCAGTGATTCTTGCCTCTTGGCACTTAGGCCACTGTAGTCTCCTTGCTGAATAGGGTTGATCTGTGAACTTAAAGATATTGAGAAAATGGTATAATGTGACTTTCATTGTTTCTGAAGTTACACTACACCATAATGAAATAGCTTTCCTGTTATTCTCTTTAATCACTGGTCTTGGGGGAAGCCAGTTGTTAGGTAGATTGCACACTCAAACTGCCCTATGGAAAGGTCTTCATGGTAATAACTGATGTCTTCTGCTATAGCCATGTGAATAAGCCATTTTGGAAGCAGATCCCCCTATTCCCAGTTAAGCCTTTATGTGACTGTGGCTAAGGTCGACATCTTGACTGCATCTCGCAGCCTTGAGACATTGAGCCGGACCTACCTAGCTAAGCTGCTGTTGAATTCTTGGACCATAGAGACTATGAGATAATGCATATTTATTGTAGTCCAGTGCAGCTAAAAATTTTGGGGTAAGTTGTTTCATAGCAGTATATAATTCTCTGCTGAAGTTGTGCTGAGGGGGAAATTTACACCCAATTCATGTATTAAAAAGAAGCTGAAATTCAGTGATCAAGTGTATTTCTCAAGAACTTAGGAGAAGAACAAACAATAAGAAAGAAATTATGAAGATAAGTACAGAAATTAAGGATAGAAAAAATGCATAACAGTAGTGAGGATCAACAAAGCCAGAAGTTCTTTGAAAGACTAAAAATACTGGTAAAAGACACATTGTTCAGGGAACAAAAAAGAAACGTGACAAATAACCATTATCAGATCTGAAAAAGGGGTATCACTACATATCCTTCAGATAATAAAAAGAGGATATTTTAAACAGCTTTATAAAGGAAAATTGAAGGTAAATACAGGGAAAAACAAGACACAAAAAGAAAATCTGAATTGACTTGTAACTATGAAATGCATTGTATCTGTAGTTAAACATTTTCTCTACCTACTTATTATTTAGGTAAAAAATGTTTGGCGCTAATCTCCCAAGGAGGCAATCAGACAAATCCAAATTGAGAAACAGTCTGTGAAACAAATCTCTTATTCCTCAAAAGTTTGGTTTCAAGAAAGATAGAAAGGTGGAGAGCTTTTCAGTAAGGAACCTCAGGAAAAGGGACAAATGTTAGTGTAATGTGTGAGCCTTGATTTGGGTTCTGGATTTAGGAGAGAAAAAAGCTGTAAAGGATGCTTGAGAAATTTGGGAAATTTGAATATGGATTATATAATAATGTTTTATCAATAGTAAGTTTTTGAAGTATTGATAGTCATAGTTATGTAGGAGAATGTCATTGTTAGGAGATACACACTAAGGATTTTAGGGCTGAAGTGATGATGTCGGCAAGGTAGATTTGGATGGTTCATGTCAGTGTGATATCCACATCAGGAAGCAAGTGTTGCAAACTATTAACCATTGGTGAATCTTGATGACCAGTGCATGGGTGCTCATCGTACTATTACGACTTTATCTAGATTAAAAATATTACAAAATTAAATATTTGCAGAAAATGAACACTATACTATTACTACAACTGTTCATTTTTTTTAGTATTGCTAGGCAAGAACAAAAATGGGCCGGGCGCGGTGGCTCACGTCTGCAATCCTAGCACTTTGGGAGGCCGAGGTGGGCGGATCATGAGGTCAGGAGTTTCAGACCAGCCTGACCAACATAGTGAAACCCCGTCTGTGTTAAAAATACAAAAAATTAGCCAGGTGTGATGGTGGGCACCTGTAATCCCAGCTGCCTGGGAGGCTGAGGCAGGAGAATCGCTTGAAGCCGGGAGGCGGAGGTTGCAGTGAGCAGAGATTGCGCCACTGCACTCCCCACCAGGTGACAGTGTGAGACTCTGTCTCAAAAAAAAAAACAAGTAGAAATACTGGCAATAAAAAACTTTTATTTTCCAAAAGTTTGGTTGCCTACTTAAAATCCAAGAGAATTGAAAAATGCCTTGACAGATTGCAGTTTATCTTGTGAAATAATAGCTATTGACCTTAGGTAGTGGTGATGGCTGCACAGCATTGTGCATGTACTAAATGCTACTGAATTGTTGACTTTAAAATGGTTCGTATGGGCTGGGCGTGGTGGCTCACGCCTGTAATCCCAGCACTTTGGGAGGCCGAGGCGGGCGGATCACAAGGTCAGGAGATGGAGACCATCCTGGCTAACATGGTGAAACCCCATCTCTACTAAAAATGTAAAAAAAAAAATTAGCTGAGCATGGTGGCCAGTGCCTGTAGTCCCAGCTACTCGGGAGGCTGAGGCAGGAGAATGGCGTGAACCCGGGAACCGGAGCTTGCGGTGAGCCGAGATCGCACCACTGCACTCCAGCCTGGGCAACAGAGCGAGACTCTGACTCAAAAAAAAGGTTCATATGATGGGTTTTATGTTACGTGAATTTTTACCTCCCCTAGGATGCATGAGTGAGCATACAGGAAAAGATTTTCATTTTAACAGTTGACAGGATAGCTAACTACTTTTGACGAATACGTTCTTTTTTTTTTTTTCTTAAGACGGAGTCTTACTCTGTCACTCAGGCTGGAGTGCAGTGGTGCGATCTTGGCTTACTGCAACCTCTTGTCGGCTGGACTCAAGTGATGCTCCCCCCTCACCCTCCTAAGTAGCTGGGAGTAGCTGGGACTACAGGTGCGTGTCACCACACCTGGCTAAGTTTTTTTTTGTGTGTTTTTTGGGTAGAGATGGGGTTTTGCCATGTTGCCCAAACTGGTCAAACTCCTGGGCTCAAGCAGTCCTCCCGCCTTGGCCTCCCAAAGTGCTGGGATTATAGGTGTGAGCCACCACACCTAGCCTACATTCTTTTTAAATTTTTTGTTTTTAGTTGACCTATGATAATTGTAGAAAGACAAAGAATACAGTGTGATGTTTCAGTGCGTATATGCATTGTATAAGGATCAAATGAGGGTAATTATATCCATCACTTTAAGCATTTATCATTTATTTGTTGTGGTAATATTCAAAATCTTCTCTTCTAGCTATCTTGAAATGTCCATCACATTGTTATTTGCTGTACTCACCTTACTGTGTAATAGAACACCAGAACTTATTCTTCCTGTCTGATTGTAACTTAATACCCATTGAAACAACTTCTCATGGTCCCCCCGTTCCCCCATACTCCCCAGCCATAGGTAACAACTGTTCTATTCTCTGCTTCTGTGAAATCAACTTTTAAAATTCAAGAGTGAGATTACACAGTGTTTGCCTTTCTGTGCCTTGCTATTTCACTTAACATAATGGCCTTTAGGTTCATCCATATTACCACAAACGACAGAAGAGTATTCTGTTTATAATGTTCCATTTTGTGTGTGTGTATACACAGACACACGGCATTTTCTTTGTCCATCTGTAGATGGGTGTTTAGGTTGATTCATATCTTGACTATTGTGAATGGCACTGCAGTAAACATGGGAGTGCAGTTATCTCTTCAATATACTGATTTCATTTCCCTTTGGATATATACCCAAAAGCATAGGGAACAAAAGCAAAAACAGACAAATGAGATTACATCAAACTACAAAGCTTCTGCACAGCAAAGGAAACAAACAATATAGATCGAAGAGACAACCTGAAGAATGGGAGAAAGTACTTGTAAACTCTATGCATCTGACAAAGGGTTAATATCCAGAACATATAAGGAACTCAACTCAATAGAAAAAAAAAACTCAATTAACAAATGGGCAAAAGACCTGAATAGACATTTCTAAAAAGAAAACATACAAATGGCTGCCAGATATATGAAAATATGCTTAACATCACTAATTATCAGGAAAATGCAAATCAAAACCACAGTGAGTTACTACCTCACCCCAGTCAGAATGGCTGTTCTCAAAAAGACAAAGGATAACAAATGTTGGGAAGGATGTGGAGAAAGGGGAACTCTTATGCACTTTTGGTGAGAATGCAAATTAGTACAGCTATTATGGGAAACAGTATGGAGGTTCTCCCACCTCCCCCAGAGGTAGGTTCTCTCTCTCTTGCCCAGGCTGGAGTGCAGTGGTGTAATCATAGCTCGCTTGGCCTCAAACTTGTGGGCTCAGGTCATCCTCCTGCCTCAGCCTTCTGAGTAGCTGGGACTATAAGTGTGTGCCACTGTCACTTAGTTCTTAATTTTTTGTAGAGACAGTGTCTTGCTATGTTTCACAAGCTAGTCTTGAACTTCTGGCCTCAAGCAATCCTTCTCCATTGGCCTCCCAAAGCACTGGGCTTTATAAGCATGAGCCACCCTGCCCGGCTGGAGGTTCTTCACAAAAAAAGATTGGCTGTATATCCAAAGAAAATAAATAATACATTCTTTCATAGCAAAAGAGAGGATCAGCATATATTAAAGAGTCCTTATTTTACCATTGAACAAGTTGTAAAAGTAGACGTTCTTAAGCTCATGAGCCTGCGGTAAATACTAGGTAGTCACTCAAAATGTGTAGATTTCAAGCATACTTTGGACTTTGGAAGTAGACACATGAGATCGTAGCACGGAATCCTAAAATCCTAAGGCCAAAGAAGACCTTGAGAAATCATAGTTCATACTGTTTCCTTTATGCAGGATTTAGCTAATACATGTTAGAAAAAAAAAAAGACTATTTTTAATATCCAGAAATACATATTATAGTCAATGGCGACTGGCCTTGAGGGGGCATAACAAAACATGGTTGTATGTCAGTGATACTGTGATTGATGAAATGTCGCTATTTAGAAACAGTAAAAGGAAGCCCCCAGAGGTTAAAAATACCTGTTGGACACTAAAAAAAAACAAAAACAAATCACAACTCTTTAAAACTTCAAGCTTAGAGGCTTCATTAGTGAATTCTGTTAAAACTTGTTAGAACTGCTGAGAGCTTAATATGATGGTTAGATATATATAGGACCTATGTCTTAAAACCAGAACTTTGGGTGGGGGGAGGGGGGAGGGACAGCATTAGGAGATATACCTAATGCTAAATGACGAGTTAATGGGTGCAGCAAAACAACATGGCACATGGATACATATGTAACAAACCTGCACATTGTGCACATGTACCCTAAAACCTAAAGTATAATAATAAAAAAAAAAAAAAACCAGAACTTCATTGTACACCATCAATAAACAAGTGCTAAATACAATGGAAGAAGAATATAATTTGTAATAGCAACAAAACCCCTTAAACACATAGGAATAAATTTAACAGGAAATGTGAAATACGTTTATGAAGAAAGGTCTTAAAAATACTGACCGGAGTCTTGGGTTGGGGAAGGAAATAGTCTAAATAAGTGAAAATGTCTCTACCATGTTCCTGAATCAGAAGATTCAGTATTGTAAAGATGTCAGATCTTTCCTGATTATGCTATAAAATCAGCGTATTTACATTTGAAATCCCAGTGATTTTGTTTTTATGGAACTAAGCCAGCCAATCAAGCTCATTTAAAAGAGAAAAATAAGTGTGGACAGCAAAAGAAGGGCAAAGATTGTTTAGCCATGCTGGAGATATAAAAATGTTTTACAGCTGTTATAAAGAAAACAGTATATATCAGTCCATGAATAGACAAAGATATAAGTGGGACAGAAGTAGCTACAAATTGCTTATATGTCTGGAAATTTGATTTAGAACAGGTGACTTAAACATATTCTTCCATGGACAGTTAGGTTTAGAATTCTTTTTTTTTTTTTTTGTGACAGAGTTCCACTCTTGTTGCCCAGGCTGGAGTACAGTGGTGCGATCTCAGCTCACTGAAATCTCTGCCTTCCAGGTTCAAGCGATTCTCCTGCCTCAGCCTCCCAAGTAGCTGGGATTACAGGTGCCCACTACCACGCCTGGCTAATTTTTTGTATTTTTAGTAGAGACAGGGTTTCACCATGTTGACCAGGCTGGTCTTGAACTCCTGACCTCAGGTGATCCACCTGCCTTGGCCTTCCAAAGTGCTAGGATTATAGGCATGAGCCACTCTGCTTGGCCTCTAGAATTCTCAAAGTACTCTGCAAGGTTGCGAGTTTTACTCTGATGTTTTAATTAAAAAAAATTTTTTTTGTTCAATTAGCAATTCAGTGTGGAAGGTGTTTAAATTTTTTTTAAAGTGAAAGCAAGTTTATTAGGAAAGGAATAAAAGAATCTTCAATTTTAATTAACAAAAATATCCAACTACTAATATAACTTCAATTATACTACTTTATCTCATTACTTTTAATGAGATAGCCTGCAAAGCTCAATGTTAGGCCACATTCTGGAACATATCTACTTAGATATAAACAATCACTTTCAACATTAAAAAAAAAATCCATAATTCCTTACTTTGCTTTCTGTTAATGGCACTATTAGTCTTTGTTTTCTAAGCTCCTTCTTTATCTTGAATGTTTCGTGAGTCAGCAAGTTTGTTTGCTTTGTGAGACAGAGTCTCACTCTGTTGCCCAGGCTGAAGTGCAGTGGCGTGATCTTGGCTCTTTGCAACCTCAGCCTCCTGGGTAGCTGGGACTACAAGCATGTGTCACCATGCCTGGCTAATTTTTTATTTTATTTTATATATATGTTTACATATGTATGTGTATACGTGCATATATACGGATACGTATATGTACACATACGTACACGTGTATATATACATATGTACATATAGGTATACATAGACGTATTTGTTTATATACATATATGCATATATGTCTACCTATACGTGTATACATATGTGTATACATACATGTATATACACGTATGCCTATATGCATACACGTATAGGTAGACATATGTGTATATATGTCTACATATGTATATATGTGTATTTATATGTATACATATACGTCTACATATATGCACATGTATACATATGTATACGTATATATACACATGTATACGTATATATACACATGTATATATACATATATATATTTTTTGGTAGGTGGAGGAGTCTTGCTATGTTGTCCAGGCTGGAGTGCAGTGGCGTCATCTCAGCCTGCTGCAACCTTTGCCTCCCACATTCAAGCGATTCTCCTGCCTCAGCCTCCCGAGTAGCTGGGATTATGGGCATCCGCCACCACTCCTGCCTACTTTTTGTGTTACAGGCATCCACCACCATGCCCCGCTAATTTTTGTATTTTTAGTAGAGATGGTGTTTCACCATGTTGGCCAGGCTGGCCTCAAACTCCTGACCTCAAGTAATCTGCCTGCCTTGGCCTCCCATAGTACTGGGATCACAGCTGTGAGACACCACGCCCGGACAATTTTGTATTTTTCTGTAGAGACATGGTTTTGCCACGTCACCCAGGCTGATCTTGAACTCTTGGACTCAAGCAATTCTCACTCCTCGGCCCCCCAAAGTGCTGGGATTACAGGCATGAGCCACGGCACTCGGGCGAGTCAGCAAGTTTTGATGCTCCTCTCTTTTTGTCTTTCCTCCCCATTCTAGGGGGAGAAGGGTGGAGCTGTATTCCAGTTAAGCTTCTTGCTTCTTAGATTAACTGGGTTCCCTCTTGGCTTTTTATTACATCTTGCCTCTTCTCTTTCAATCAATACTATATATTGCTGTAAGACAAATCGTTTGGCTGCTTTTGGTGTTTTTACTTGAAAAGTACAGTTACCCTTTAAGCTGCTTTGATTATATCCAGATTCTCTAGTCATTTACCCCATTGCCGCATGACTTTGAGAAATGAACACTTCGTTCATATAGATCTTTGTTTCTATCATATACCATATTCCCCCTCGCTTTTGAACTTGTGCTGATATTATTCCTTTGCTTAGTGTGTTTTTGTTTTCCTTGCATTTTCCTACTATTTAATCCTTCCTACATGTGTCTGGCTAGTTGATCTTCCTTTCTCTAGCTTGCTTGTTTAGCACTTTTGGTATTTTATTAAGTACAGATGTTAGCCTTATTCTGAAGTTGCGCTGCAGTATAGTTCTTCTGTTTCATTATTTTATGGTTTTGTTTTTAAAATATTTAAATCATTGATCCATTTCAAATGTATCCTGATGTATAGTCTGAGGAATGGATTTAGTTTTTTTCCAGATTACTGCACAATTGTAATACCATTTATGCAGTGATCCGTTGTTCACCCAACAGATTTGAGATAATACCTTAATTCTACTTAAGTCTTACATTAGGATTCATGTTTTCCCCCATTTTTCCTTCCAGTTTTTCAGTCAGCTTTCCCAGGTTGAATAGGGTCTAGTTTTGGATTTTATTTTTTCCATTGGTCATTCTGTCAGTGTACCCTGTTTTATCTGATCGTTTTAATTATTAACACTCTGTGATATGCTTTAATATCTAGTAGGACTAGATCTCCACCTTGTTAAAGTTTTTCTGGCCAGTCTTGTTTATTCTGAAAATAGGCTTATTGAGATCATATTACATATAAATGAATATGGAGAGGTTATGATTTTTTCACTACGGTAGTATTACCTGTATTTTGGATTTCATGTGTTTTATTTCCTGAAAGTGTCAGTTGAAGTTAAGTTTGCAAGACTGTTAAACTGTAACTTAAGTAGAAGTTCTGGAAACTGAATTGTATGTGTTTTACTTTTTAGTTTAGCCCGATGGCCAAAGGCTCTCAAAGATACATGGTTTCCACTGGTGCTGATGGGACAGTTTGCTTTTGGCAATGGGATTTAGAATCCTTAAAATTTAGGTAAGTGGCTTTAATTATGTAACAAGTTTTCTTCTTTAATGTAGTTACAGTTTAGTCTAATGAAATGAAGTTTGATTGTTAAGAGAAATTGTGTATTGTTGCTTTTTTTTAACCTTTGAACTTAATTTTTATTATATATAGCATGTGCCATATTGACTATTTCCTGTTTATAATTATGTAGATAGCTGGATTTGTAAAAGAAGCATAGCTTTTCTATCTTAGCACATTGTTGTAAAGACAAAGTAAGACATTTAAAATAGTAGGTGTATAATTGGAAATTCAGGCAGGAACATTTGAGAGTCATAAGACCTGTATTGTATACCTGTGCTGTCTAATATAGTAGTCACTAGCCATACATGATCATTGAGCACTTTAAATGTGGCTAGTGCAATTGAGGAACTGAATTGATAATTTAAATTTAAAACTTACAATTGATTAATGTATTAAAAAATTTTTTTTCCTTTTGTTTTGTTTTGTTTTTTTTTTTTGAGACGGAGTCTCGTTCTGTTGCCCAGGCTGGAGTGTGATGGTGTGATCTTGGCTCACTGCAGCCTCTGCCTCCTGGGTTCAAGTGATTCTCCTGCCTCAGCCTCCTGAGTAGCTGGGATTACAGGTGCCTGCCACCACGCCCAGCTAATTTTTTGTATTTTTAGTAGAGACGGAGTTTCACTAGGTTGGCCAGGCTAGTCTCAAACTCCTGACCTCAGGTGATCCACCCGCCTTGGCCTCCCAAAGTACTGGGATCACAGGCGTGAGCCACCACTCCTGGCCTATTAGAAAATTATTAAGCATGTCTTAAATAACTTGAGTATGTGAAATTTTCAATGAGTTTTGGGAAATCCAAATATAGATAAAATATTTTTGTTAAAAAATGAGTTGTCAAATTGAGATGTATTTTGAGTCTCAAATACACTGGAAAATTTCAAAGACTCAATATGAAAGAGTATGAAAGTATCTTTTATTAATTTGGATTACATGTTGATATTTTGGGTGTATTGGATTAAAGGAAATATAATTAATTTGATCTTTTTATATTTTGTAAAAATACATGGAAATCTGTGGAAATATTTGATATACAATAAGATATTGTAGAAATAAGATTATAGATGGATGTTGTGCGCCTGTGGTCCCTAGCCACTAGGGAGGCTGAGGCTGGAGGGTCTCTTGAGCCCAAGAGTTTGTGTCTGGTTTGGGCAACATGGTGAGACCCTGTCTCTTAAAAAATTATAATATTTAAATATGCTACATTAAAACTAATATTTTAAGCTGTGTTAATGTGGTAAAATAATCTATTTTAAAGCAGTATCTTCTTCTTTTAAAGCCCACGTCCCCTGAAGTTCACTGAAAAGCCTAGGCCAGGCGTTCAAATGCTTTGTTCTTCTTTTAGTGTTGGTAAGAACTTCTTCACATTTTTTCTTAGTTTTTTTTTTTTTTTTAATTTATGAAATGACCACTTGATTGCTAAGAACTTTTATTAGATACGTGGTAAATGACTTCTGATGTTTATTTCATTAGGTTCAATTTACGATGTTCATTTTGTTAGCCTTGTTCTTCCAGTCCTCCATTCTGCCTTTCTCTGATTTCTGTTAGTAATCAGTGATATACGAGATGGCTGGTAAAAGGGAGGCTTCAGGTGTCCACACAAGTGATTCCTCTGCCAGTCCTATTTGTATGATAATCTAAACTTGTGATTTTCTTCGAATAGGCTAAACTGTATATGTTTGATAGTTTAAATTTATTTCCCACATAATATCTTGGTGAAATTATTCTTTTTCATTTTTTGTACAGTGAACTTGTGTGGTAACCTTTCTCTTTTTTAGGATAGGTCAAAGACTTTTCCCTCATAAAATCTGGAAACGTGAACAAGCTAGGGTTAGGTATGTAAAATTGTTTAGAAAGCAGAACTTCTTTTCTTAAAAATATTTTTAGAGCACTGGTGCTTAATTGGCATTATATTCCCACCCTTAATAATACAGATGGGGAGGCCAGGCACAGTGACTCAATGCCTATAATCCCAGTCCTTTGGGAGGCCGAGATGGGAGGATTGCTTCAGCCCAGGAATTCGAGCCCAGCCCTGGCAACATAGGGAGAACCCATCTCTGGAAAAAAAAAAAAGAAAAAAAAAATTACCTGGGCATGGTGCACACCTGTAGTCCCAGCTACTCAGCAGGCTGAGGCAGTAGAATTATTTGAACCTGGGAGGTAGAAGTTGCAGTGAGCCCAGATCACACCATTGGGCTCCAGACTGGGGTGACAGAGCGAGACTCTGTCTCAAAAAAACAAAACAAACAAAAAACAAACAAAAAAACAGGAGGAGATTGTGAATGTTTCCAGATTGAATTAATTTTGTTTTTTAAAGCTACAGATACAGTTTTATAAGCTCTATATATAGTGAGTCAGAAAATGCAACTGTTGAGATAAACTTAGTTTTAGAGTAAATGATCTTTCTTTTTTATATTTTAATATAGAAATTTGATTTGTTCAGGTATTTGTTATGAACTGGATGTTTAAACCTTACCATTTTTATTTCAGGTGGTATGTTTTTAGCAACAGGTAGTACTGATCACGTAATCAGAATGTATTTTTTGGGTTTTGAAGCACCCGAAAAAATCGCAGAACTTGAAAGCCACACTGTAAGCATCCACGTTTTAAAATCCTTTAGATTAATTGTTAATACTATTCCTGTTATTGCTAAGGGGCATTGTTATTGGCTCTACTTTAATTTTTTTTCTGTTGAACAAATGAACTGTCATTTATAACTTTTTGATGGTATTAAGTTTTAAAATATTAAATCATAGTTGCACTTCTGAGATGTCATTGCTTGCGAATGTTATCTTAAATTTTGCTGAATTATATTTGACAGTTAAAATATTGTTAGAGATGTTTGTATATTTATAAAAATGAAAATGTCTAGGTACAATATAGTTTTTGTTAATTCTATTCTAATTTTAATTTAAGCATACAAGGAATTATATTTAAAGGGGAGGTATGTCATTGGCAACTCAGGTTAGCACTTGAGAGGCTTAGTATTTTACAGTGGTTATTTTAGCTTTATGTTCAAAATCTTGATTATGACAATTGATATGGGTGGGTTAATTTTAAGTGGGCCTGTTTATCTAACCAAGCCCATGAAATAAGAATGTGGTTTTAATAATGCATAGTAAGATAGAAAACTGTCAGTGTTCCGAAGTACTGGTCAGGGTCAGGTCATCTTTTCTTTTATCTGAAGCTTTTGGGAAGCCAGTCCACATCCAGAGGTTATTTGATAAATACAGATTTAAATAACTTAACAATTGAAAATGCCGTGTTTTTAGCTACTTTAAAGCCTATATTTTGGGCACTTTCCACACATTTCACTTCCATATAAGTCATTTTAAACAGATGTAATTATAAATACTGCTTGAAGTTTAGAAGCAAGGCTTTTTTTCCTGTTAGATGTGCCTTTCTTTGAAATGAAAGCTGTATTTTAGTAGTCTTGTTGGATTTGTAGGTAGTCTTCACTTAAAATTATAAAACTTGTTGAATGACAGGGCTAAGCAGCGCAAGTGCAGATTTTGCTTGTTAAAGCAAATAGGCTTCTAGCATTAAAACTTCATTTTTTCAAATTCACAAATCATGTAGATGATCATTTTTGTATTTGTCCTTTTCCCTCCTTTAGGATAAAGTAGATAGTATCCAATTTTGTAACAATGGTGATCGGTAAGTGTGTGTTTTGTGTGTGTGTGTTATTAGGCAAATACAATGTGCTACATATTAGTATAGCTAACCTGTCATTTTGTGTATATTTTTTCCCTTTATATTATTATGATTTTTTATTTATTTATTTTTTGAGATGGAGTTTCACTCTCGTTGTCCAGGCTGGAGTGCAGTGGCACAATCTTGGCTCACTGCAACCTCCACCTCTTGGGTTCAAGTTAATCTTCTACCTCAGCCTCCTGAGTAGCTGGGATTACAGGCGCCTGCCACCATGCCCGGCTAACTTTGTATTTTTAGTAGAGACGGGGTTTCTCCATGTTGGTCAGTCTAGTCTCGAACTCCCGACTTCAGGTGATCCGCCTGCCTCGCCCTCCTAAAGTGCTGGGATTACAGGCGTGAGCCACCATGCTCGGCCATTATTTTTTGTTTTTATGGAGTAAGTACACTGTGGTGTTTTAATGTATATTTACGTTGTGGGATGATTAAATCAAGCCAATAAACATCTCCGCCACTTCACATACTTAGCATTTTTCTGTAGTCAGAACATCTGAAATCTACTCAGAAATTTTGAAATAATATATAATTAACTGGAGTCACTGTCACTTTGTATATTGCAGATATTTATTTGTAAATGTATTAATTGAATGAAAAGTGTCTAGGGCAGGGGTTGGGGGAAGAACACATGAAATGTAAGTTTTTAGAATTGTAGTTCTGCCAGCTTCTAGCGACCAAAAGTAATTTTTCTTTGGCTAGATGTCTGATTTACTGAAAAAATTATGTGTAAGGATCATGAAATTTCTTGTTTGGGTAGTTAAAAAAATCTTTTCTAAGAAACCACTGTGATATATCCTGCAAAGAAATTATTACTTAAATCATATACTCCTTCTTTGCCTCCATCGTGTGTCAGGTACCTTTGCTAAACTAATTGTTGAGAACTTAGTTTGTTAATAGATTGATTTATTTTTACACAGTGTCCAACATGAATTAATTTGAATTAACAAATAAGATGTTTAAAATGGAGCTATTGCTCTTATTTTCCTATACTTCATAACTTTTTTCTGTTTTTTTTTTTCTTCTTGGCATTCTTATTTATTTATTTATTTTTAAGACGGAGTCTAGCTCTGTTGCCTAGGCTGGAGTGCAGTGGTGCAACCTCGGCTCACTGCACTGCAACCTCCGCCTCCTGGGTTCAAGTGATTCTCCTGTCTTAGCCTCCTGAGTAGCTGAGATTACAGGCCTGTGCCACCACGCCTGGCTAATTTTTGTATTTTTAGTAGAGACGGGGTTTCACCATGTTGGTCAGGCTGGTCTTGAACTCCTGACCTTGTGATCCACCCACCTGGGCCTCCCAAAGTGCAGGGATTACAGACGTGAGCCACTGCACGTGGCCTCTTCTCGGCATTCTTATACACCGTATTCTCAAAACTTAATCTGTTTGAAAAGCTATTGATTGAGTTTGAGGTGTGTGTTTCCGTCTTCGGCCAGGTGAGTGCATAGCGCAATCTCGGTCATGCAAGTCCGCCTCCGGTTCAGCCTTCTCCTGCCTCACCTCTCGACCGCCACCACGCCCGGCTAATTTTTTTGTATTTTTAGTAGAGACGGGGTTTCACCGTGGTCTCAATCTCCTGACCTCATGATCTGCCCGCCTCGGCCTCCCAAAGTGCTGGGATTACAAGTGTGAGCCACCGCGCCCGGCCGGTGTGTTTTATTTCATAGGGCTGGGCAAATCATAGCAAACCAAATTTTTTTTCCCCATCCAGATACGCTCTAAATACCTGTCTTTTGAAGTAACACCTGTGGATTGTCCTGTTGTCAGGACAGCTACATTAACGTTCTTTTTTTGCATGTGATTCTAATTGTAGCCCTTGTTGGAAAGTGTATGAATGTAGTAAGATCCTGTTCTGAATGTTTTAAGGTTCCTAAGTGGTAGCAGAGATGGAACAGCACGGATTTGGAGATTTGAGCAGTTAGAATGGAGGAGCATTTTATTGGATATGGCTACCAGAATCTCAGGGTAAGTTGAGATTGTTAGAAGTAGGTGCATCATAGGTGTTCTATCTGTGTCTCTCTCTCTCTCTCTCGCTCTCTGTGTCTCTCATTGGCTATTTTGTTGAGGGGATTATAGCTACCTTCTATTATGAAGAGCTGTGGTATACGTGAATAGCTGCCTACTGCATATCAGGTGAACAGAGACATCCAGATAAATTTATCCTTACATTGTGTAGCAAAGAATAACGTATACTTTTTCTATGGCTCAAAGCATTGACCTCCTTCTTAGATATTGCATTTAAAAGCTTCGAGTAAAAAAGATAAAATTAACTCAAGTACGTTAAGAGTGGAAATTATACTTTTCTGTGGATAGGATTTTTGAAAAAATTTAAAAGTAGCTTAGAGCCAAGGCTGGGAAATAGGGTAAGCAAACATACTTTATTGTTAAGGTTAAAAAAGAAAATTGAGCTCCAGCCTGGGCGACAGAGCGAGACTCTGTCTAAAAATAAAAGTCATAGATTTTACTTTAGAGTTTGTTTCCTAATTTTAACTTTGCACTTTTTCACATCAGTTTTTCTGAGAAATGTTTCCACATTGTGTCTTTTGGAAATCATGTCTGCTTTATTTTTATTTAAAGAAAATTTTTTAGGGTCTCACTCCGTCACCCAGGCTGGAGTGCCAGTGGTATGATCGTGGCTCACTTCAGCCGTGACATCCCGGCCTCAGGCAGTCCCCCCATCTCAGCCTTCCAAGTAGCTGGGACTATGAGCATGAGCCACCATGCCTAGCTCATGTTTATGGTTTTTTTTTTTTTAATATTTTTTTGTTTATTTTTTGTAAAGACTATTGTTCAGGCTCATCTTGAACTCCTGGGCTCAAGTGATCCTCTCACCTCTGCCTCCCAAATGCTTTGTTTTTAACAACAGAAATTGACTTATATTCTCTGCTGTAGCTCAAAGAATTGTATTGCATTTTCAAAATAAATTTGATCTTCTTGTTTTTGTGGAATTATCTGTGATGGAGAATGAAAAGTATATATACTGGAAATTTGATACCTTGTTTATAAACAAATTAAAAAATATTTATAAAAGTGTTACATCTCAGTATGAAAGTGAATACTGTCAATCCTTGATTAGTTGAAATAAAGGGAATGGGGGTGAAGATAATTTAAAGTCAGTTTCACCTATTATTGTTTTATTAAGGAAAATAGAAAGTGTCAAAACTTGAATGATGAAAATTTTTAAATGAGACTGAAAACTGTTTAGTTTTCTTGCTGACGCACTCCATCCATGAAGGAGACTTTTCCTATAATTTTATTCATGAGAAAATACCTTCTCATTTTAAGTTTTCTTGCTTTCAAATCTTGAAAAACAGTTTTCTGTAAGAATTGATTGATCTGTTTATTTTAGTGTTCTAATATTGGCGAATCAACTTGATGAAATGGAACATATCTGTTAGTAAACTCAAAGTTATTAATTTGTGGCTGGGCATGGTGGCTCATGCCTGTATTCCCAGCACTTTGGGAGGCCAAGGCAGGCGGATCACCTGAGGTCAGGATATCGAGACTAGCCTGGCCAACATGGTGAAACCCTGCCTCTACTAAAAAAAATACAAAAATTAGCTGGACATGGTGGCTTGCGCCTGTAATCCCAGCTACTCGGGAGGCTAAAGCAGGATAATCACTTGAACCGAGGAGACAGGTTTCAGTGAGCCTAGATGGAGCCACTACACCCCAGCCTGGGTGACGGAGCTAGACTCCGCCTCAAAAAAAAAAAAAAAGCAATGTTATTACTTCGAAAGCCTTTTAGTTTAAAGTGAAGAATGGAGTCTTTGCCTTTATTCCATTTCACTTTTTTTTTTTTTTGAGACAGAGTCTTGCTCTGTCGCCCAGGCTGGAGTGCAGCGGTGCGATTTCTGCTCACTGCAAGCCCCGCCTCCTGGGTTCATGTCATTCTCCTGCCTCAGCCTCATGAGTAGCTGAGACTACAGGCGCCCACCACACACCCGGCTAATTTTTTTTGTATTTTTAGTAGAGACGGGGTTTCACCATGTTAGCCAGGATGGTCTTGATCTCCTGACCTCGTGATCCACCCGCCTCGGCCTCCCAAAGTGCTGGGATTACAGGCATGAACCACCGCGCCCGGTCTCCATTTTACTTCTTAATATTATTCTACCCCCAACACCAATCAATCTAGTTAGAATTATTCTCTCTTCTGGTTTTTTTTTTTTTTTTTTTTTGTAGTTACATAGATAGCTGTTTTATAATACTCATTCTATATTCTTACAGCTGTATTCTTTTTTTTTTTTTTGAGATGGAGTGCCACGGTCTCAGCTCATTGCAACCTCCACCTCCCGGGTTCAAGCGATTCTCCTTCCTCAGCTTCCCAAGTAGCTGGAATTACAGGAGCCCGTCGCTATGCCCAGCTAATTTTTGTATTTTTTGTAGAGGCATGATTTCACCCTGTTGGCCAGGTTGGTCTGGAACTCCTGACCTCAAGTGATCCGCCCACCTTGGCCTCTCAAAAGTACTGGGATTATAGGCGTGAGCCACCGCGCCCGGCCGATGCTTGTAATTTCTTAAAACGTATTCTATTATTTCAGAACCATTAGGCCTTCCCTACCCCACTGTTGACTACTGTAATGCAGAGACCCTTTGCATATCACTTTTTTATTTTTTGAGAACGTAGTCTTGCTCTTTCACCCAGGCTGGAGTGCAATGGTGCGGTCTTGGCTCACTGCAGACTCTGTCTCCCAGGTTCCAATGATTCTTCCGCCTCAGCCTTCTGAGTAGCTGGGAATACAGGTGTGTGCCACCACACCCGGCTAATTTTTGTATTTTTAGTAGAGATGGGGTTTCACCATGTTGGCCAGGCTGGTTTCAAACTACTGACCTTGTGATCTGCCTGCCTCGGTCTCCCAAGATGCTGGGATTACAGGCGTGAGCCATCGTGCCTGGCCCTCCATAACACTTTTATAAAGGATGAAAAACATTCCAGGCATGTGTATCCAAGACCATTCTTGCCAAGGGGCCTATAGGAGTAGACTGTAGGAAAGTTGTATAAAGAGATGAGAATAGTCCCATTTACAGTTCAGATTGAACGTGTGTGTGTCAGTTATTTTTCTAAACATTGGGGATATGAATATGAATTACCTTATTTTTGTGTTCCTAAAAGTTTTTTGTCTTCTATGGAGAGAAACAGTTGAAAGTAAGTGTTAGCAATAGGTTTGTTTTCAGAGGAAGGAAATAATAGGAAAGAAGTAGGAAGAAGAAGCATTGCTTTCATAAGCAGTAATGGTGTCCTAAAATCTGCCCTTATTCAGTCTCTATACTGTTTCTAGATTATCCCTCCCTTCTTCAGGTTTTGCCCTCACCTGTTTCAAGACCATCTGTTCTGGGTCAGCTGTGATGAACTCTCTGTAGGGTTGATAAGATAGGCACATGGGTTGGATTTCTTTATTTTTGTATTGATGAGAGATTCTATGTATACATTGTATGGTCAACCATCTAAATAAGTGTACATGTTGTGTATTTTTTTGTTAGGGACTTATCTTCCGAAGAGGAAAGGTTTATGAAACCTAAAGTAACAATGATAGCTTGGAATCAAAATGATAGCATTGTTGTCACAGCTGTGAATGATCATGTCCTCAAAGTGTGGAATTCTTATACTGGACAACTGCTTCATAACTTAATGGTAGGTAATTTCTGGTGCAGTGTAACAAATGAGATTTTTTGAAATATGATTGTAATTTTGAAGCTATAAAAATAATATACTGAACAAGTTGTTTCATGTAAACTATGAAATGATTAGAAATTTTTATAATTATAAATTATTGTCTAATACATTTTTAAAAGTATATGCTGTAACAGTATGTATTTTTAAATTTTCAGTTTGTAACTTGTAAACCCTCCTTAATGTTATGACTTTGTTAAATAAAGGGACATGCTGATGAAGTATTTGTTCTGGAGACGCATCCCTTTGATTCCAGAATTATGTTATCTGCAGGACACGATGGCAGCATATTTATATGGGATATTACAAAAGGTACCAAGATGAAACATTATTTTAATATGGTAAGTGAAGTGAGATGTACCTTGATACATGCTTGAATTTGTTTAGAGTATTTGGGTTATAAGGCCTAGCCAGAAATTGATCTGCTTATTTTGGCAGTTTTTTACAAATCAGCATATTCAAAGCCTGCTAAATATTAGACAGCTACATGTATATACATACATACATGAAATTCTCTGTATGACTGACTTATATGAGGGAGACATTTTTAAGTTACCTGTTTAACATTTTGTGTGCCTGTGTGTTTAAACTGGTAAAAGTATGGCATTTATAAAAACTTTTTCACTACTTGAATTTATTGAAATATTTGATAAGAAATTGAAATGTTTGATAACAAATAGAAATAAAAATAGTAACATAATAATAATGACATTATTAATATTCAGTATTAACCAAATATTACAATATTTGATTACTGGATTTTCAGTAACCTTGGGCTGGGTGTGGTGGCTCTGAACTCCTAGCACTTTGGGAGGCTGAGATGGGAGGATTGCTTGAGTCCAGGAGTTCAAGACCAGCCTGGGCAATGTAGTGAGACACTCTCTTAAAAAAAATCCCAAGATGGTTGATCTAGAGATCAAACATCATTAAGTTTTCCCAGCCTTTTTTCTTTTTGCACAGGTGTATTCTTAAAAAAAAAAAAAAAAAAAAAAAATTTTTTTGGTGTATGTATATTCTAGAACCAAATGAGGATCCTACTGTATCTTTTTAGAATTTCTCCACATAATCATAATTATAGTTACTAATCAGCAAATTTAACATTTATAAGATAGCATTATCTAGTCAGGTCTATAGTAACATCTTTTTAGATATATTTTGCTCCGTGGACCAGAATCCAGTTCAAGCCTCATGCATTGTGTTTAAGTGGTTGTATCTTTCTAGTTTTCTTTTTTTCTTTTCTTTTTTTTTTCTTTTTGAGACGGAGTCTCGCTCTGTCGCCCAGGCTACAGTGCAGTTGTGCAATCTCAACTCACTGCAAGCTCTGCCTCCTGGGTTCACGCCATTTTCCTGCCTCAGCCTCCCAAATAACTGGAACTACAGGCACCCGCCACCAAACCCGGCTAATTTTTTTGTATTTTTTAGTATTTTTTGTATTTTTAGTAGAGATGGGGTTTCACCGTGTTAGCCAGGATGGTCTCCATCTCCTGACCTCATGATCCATCTGCCTTGGCCTCCCAAAGTGTTGGGATTACAGGCGTGAGCCACTGTGCCCAACCTCTAGTTTTTAATTGTCACAAGCCCCTCTCAGCCTTTTTTCTTTTTCCTCTTTCTTGGCCTTTAACTTTTGTTGAATATTAGCAAGTATTGTTACAGAGTGTCCTCAGTTTTGTCTGATTTTCATGATTAGATTGTTACAGTTTTTTAAATGAAATAAAACATAAATGATATTGTGTCCTTCATGAATCGTATTAGGAGGCACATGATATTTATTTGTCCCCTTACTATGGTGATAATTTTTTTTTTTTGGAGATGGAGTTTCACTCTTGTTGCCCAGGCTGGAGTTCAGTGGCACGATCTGGGGTCACTGCAGCCTCCGCCTCCTGGGTAGATGGGATTACAGAACCTCCGCCTCCTGGGTTCACGTGATTCTCCTCCCTCAGCCTCCCGAGTAGATGGGATTACAGGCACCTGCCATCACATCTAGCTAATTTTTTGTGTTTTTAGTAGAGATGGGGTTTCACCATCTTGGCCAAGCTGGTCTCGAACTCCTGACTTAAGGTGATCACCTGCCTCGGCCTCCCAATATACTTATTAAACTAATTTTTTTAGTAGCTCTTTTGAGACTAATCTAAATATCCTGTTTCTCATTAAATTTTTACCCACAAGTATTGGATCCATTGAAGATTTTCCAATGGCATCATTCCTTCCATATTTATTAGTTGGCATCTTTGCACACAATGGTATTTTTTTTCCTCCTCCAACTTTTAAGTTCAGGGGCTACCTGCTGTGTGCAGGATGTGCAGGTTGGTTACATGGGTAAATGTGCTTGCACATAGTTTTGTAATCTTATTTCTTGTAAAAACCTTTTTTTGAAATTTTTCTTTTTAAAGAATTTACAGATGTATTTTTGAGTATAAATTCAGCCTGAGAAGTTAACTTTTACGCAATTAATTTCTATTGTTGAGTACTTAAGTGGTTTCTAAAATACGTATGACAATAACACTTTGAATAGCCTTGTACATGATTATTTCCCTAAGATAAATTCTGAAGGAATTATTGTGTAAAAGGGTTTTAACATTGTTAAGGCTTTATATGTTTGAGACATTTTGTGAATTTACTCTTCTATTTATACTGTTATAATTCAAAGTGTAATTTTTTTTTGTTTGTTTGAGACAGTCTTGCTCTGTCGCCCAGGCTGGAGTGCAGTGGCGTGATCTGGGCTCACTGCAAGCTCCGCCTCCCGGGTTCACGCCATTCTCCCGCCTCAGCCTCTCAAGTAGCTTCCATTACAGGCGCCTGCCACCACGCCTGGCTAGTTTTGTTTTTGTATTTTTAGTAGAGACGGGGTTTCACCGTGTTAGCCAAGATGGTCTTGATCTCCTGACCTGGTGATCTGCCTGTCTCGGCCTCCCAAAGTGCTAGGATTACAGGCGTGAGCCACTGCACCCGGCCTGTGTGATGTATTTTAGAGGCAGTGTAGTAGCATCCTATTGATGCTGATGCATTCTTAGACCTTTGATTCTCAGGTTCTCAGACCTTTGATTAAATGCATTCTAAAACATTTTAAATAGTATGACCGAAGTACAAATACACAATTAGGCATCTCTGAAAGCTGCGTTTCTATGTATTCAAATTGTTGGAAAAAGAACTAAGCATTCTTGGACAATTTTTCTATCGTTTTAAAATCCATGGGATACGTCCATTACCTTAACTATCCTTTCAAACTCAGTAATAATATTACATCCTGAATTTAACTCCTCCAAACAAAAAACTACTTTAATTTAGACTTTAAGCAGAATATAAGCGGAAAAACTCTACGCCAAAGAATAATCTGAAAAAAACATTTCACGTGGGCAACAATGATCTTATTTCCAGTTGCATAGCCAAAATTGGCCTTGTTTACTGACATTTCCTTACTGCTCAGCTGAGAGGCTCATAATTCCTAATTCTAGATAAACTAAATATAGGGTTGTCAGTTATTAATAGCAACAATATTTCGTGAATACATAATAAACTTTAATGTGACATTTTTCTCCAGACACAGTTGCAGGTTGCGTTTTGTCAGGAATCATTGTATAGGATGCTTCCAATTACAAGTGAAACCCCAAGTCCTCCTTGCTCTGCTTAGTTAGGTCTGCCCACTTGAGAAAACTTTCATCTCAGCAAGTATTTATAGAAAAGCTTTTGGTGCTGTTAAGTCCACATGTACGATGGGAAGAGTTGCTGCCACCATCTTCAGCTTTCCAGCTTTGAGATTTTGCCACTCCCTCCCCACTGGTGTCTGCTTTAACCATGGCTGAAGGTCCCAGGCCAGGGATGCAAAGTGGTACATATATGCAGGTTGTGCTGTGGCACAGGTGGCTCCTAGAAGGACCATGTGGGTGAAACCATGTTCTTACGTTTTAATGATCAGTTGGAGGAAAAAAATATATATAATATATATACACACACAATTTTTTCCTTTTTATGTTAAGAGAATATGAATTAACATGCACATCTTATTCATCAGTGCTCTGAATATCCGAGTAACTTTATTTTTTCCATGTTTGCTAATTGTCATCCTTTTCATGTGCAGCAATAGTGAAGTATCACTAGTCAAGCAGTGACTTATTTGGGCGTGGACGTGAGTTTGTTCTGGCAGTTACTGAGTAGATGTCTCATTTCTCCAACACTGAACGCATAACGTTTAGTTACTGGAAAGTTAAAGGTGCAGACAGCAAATATGCATAGCTGTACACTGTAGAGTTAACCAAATAACTAACTTAACTATAAATTGATGATATTAAACTAATACAGTTTACAGTTTAAAAGGAAGAATAAAACAGTATAAAAGTTATCTATTTAAGGTTAGACTCATGATAGACTTAGAGCATCCCTTCTGAAATCTCTGTTAAGGTAGTTGTGGCTGCAGGCTTTTCCATATATATGCTTGAGACCCAGCAGCATTGCCAAATTTTGCATGGTGCTTGGTCATCTTAGTAATGAGCTGAAGTAGAGCTCACCTTAAAATCTATAAAAGTGTTCATTTTAGTTTATGAATACCAAATTTGGTTAATCTTTAATCATTTATCTTGTAGCTTATTATCCTTTTATTATATACTAAGACAAAAATTTATGAAATTGTTTATAAGAAGTAAAAGAAGCCTTCACTTTGGATTGGGTTGTTAGCCTTCATTTGAACACTTGGAGAACTAATGCTTAGAAGAACTTTGAAGACTTTTTTCTAGGCTAGTTGTATCTAAAATGAATTTTATTTTTTGGGACTAGTGATTGATGTATATGCTTAATGAAACATTTGTTTTTATTTTTATTTTACAGAGTCTCACTCTGTCACCCAGGCTGGAGTGCAGTGGAGTACAGTGGCGCAATCTTGGCTCACTGCAACCCCTGCCTCCCAGGTTCAAACGATTCTCGTGTCTCAGCTTCCCGAGTAGCTGGGACTACAGATGCACACTGCCATGCCTGGCTAATTTTTTGTATTTTTAGTAGAGACAGGGTTTCACCATGTTGCCCAGGGTGGTCTTGAACTCCTGTGCTCAGGCAGTCCACCTGCTTCCACCTCATAAAGTGCTAGGATTACAGGTATGAGCCACCATGCCCGGCTGAAACGTTTGTTTGTTTTTTTTTTCCCAGAAGGGATATATTGTCACAGGTTATCCACATTAAAAAAGTTTACATAGCAAATCACTTGCATGGTCCTAACTTTTTTCCTTTTGTGTTTCCTAGATTGAAGGACAAGGACACGGAGCTGTGTTTGACTGTAAGTTTTCACAGGATGGACAGCATTTTGCCTGTACAGATTCTCATGGGCACCTTCTGATATTTGGTTTTGGATGCAGCAAACCATATGAAAAGGTCATTTTTAATACCTTGTTGTAGCATGCAAGTAGTAGTTATGAGCTGTGTTTTGGAAATAAGTAGTTATGAGCTATGTTTTGGAAACAGTTTAGCTGAGTGATTTGATTTCCTTGTTTTTCTAGTTTTAATTAACTGTTTAATATTTGTTTCCTTTAATATGCATGAACCTTAAAAATGCCATCCTGTGAACTTCATTTTTCTAGATTCCTGATCAGATGTTCTTCCATACTGACTATCGACCACTTATTAGAGATTCTAATAATTATGTCTTAGATGAGCAAACTCAGCAGGCTCCTCATCTTATGCCTCCACCATTCTTGGTAGATGTAGATGGAAATCCTCATCCAACCAAGTATCAGAGATTAGTACCAGGCCGAGAAAATTCTGCAGATGAACATTTGATTCCACAGCTGGGCTATGTGGCAACAAGTAAGTGCAGTCTTTTTTTTTTTTTTTTTTAAAGTTGTACTCGAATATTTTAAAGTATAATATAAATAATTTCCTTACCTTTAGATCCCCCAATTATTTTGCAATATTTGTTTTTTTATGTATATTGTTTTGAACCATTTAACTTCTGGACCTCATGTACCATTTACCTCTAAATAAGAACGACATTCTCTTACATAACTATAGACACTTATGACGATTAGGATGTTTTACACTCAATACTATTATCAACTCTGTAGTGTGTAACCAAAAATTTCCAGTTATTCTAATAATGTTTGTTTATAGCTTTTAAAATTCTCCCAATTTTTATTTGGGACCACATATGAAATACGAAAGTTAGTTGTCATAGTTCCTTAATTTCCTTTAATCTGGAGCAGGTTGTCAGTTTTTGACTTTCATGATATTGATGTATTTGAAGATTATAGGTCAGGAATTTTGTAGAAGGCCTCAATCTGGGTTTGTCTACTTCTTCTTGATTAGGTTCCGGTTACGCATTTCTGACAGAATACAACATAAATGATGTTCTAGTCTTAATAGAGCATCCTGTCAGGATGCTTATGATTGTGGTTTGTCTAATTACTGGTAATGTTGTATTTGAACACTTAGTTAATGTGTTTGCCAAGTTTCTTCACTATAAACTTGGCATTTTTCTCTTTGTAATTAATAGTAATTTGTGGGGAGATATGTCAATAACCTGTTCATTGTCAAAGTTTACCCTCAAGTTTTAGGACCCATTGATGAGTTTTGCCTGAATCAGTTGTTACTGTGAATACTGCAAAGTGGTTATTTTCTAACTTCATCGTTGTTCCGTCATTGCATCATATGTATCGTTGCTCCCTCATTGCGTCATATGTATCATTGCATATGACTGTCTATTGCTCACCCCTTTATTTATTGATGAGGCTTATTAAGTTTTAGTATGGGCTTCTGGGTGTGGTTAGTGGGTTATATTACTCACATAATCCTTAGGTTTGACTTTCAGAGCCTTTTGAAGCTGTCCTTTCCTGAGTCATTACACTTGTTCAGTCACTTCTATCCTTTTCTGGATGTAGGGTGTTCCAGGTTTGTCTTGTACTTTTCTCTGTCGTAGCCAAGTGCAAAGTTCTTTTTTGTGTTAATAGCAGGGCAGCGTTTCTCTACAGATGTTAAAGAAAAAATGCTACTTTGTTTGTTTAGATGAGGATTTACTGAAACTAAATCACCAGCTATATATAAAGTTAAAACCTAGTGTAGATTACTATGTGCTTGCTATTTCAAATGTTACTTTTTATTACTTTTATTGAAGTGTACTTTATATACAAAATTCACCAATTTTGAGTGTACAGTTCAAGTGTGTGTGTGTTTATTTTTTGAGACAGGGTCTTAATCGTTTGCCCAGGCTGGAGTGCAGCAGTGCAATCTTGGCTGACTGCAGCCTCCGGCCTCCCAGGGTCAAGTGATCCTCCTACCTCAGCCTCCTGAGTAGCTGGGACTGTAGGCGTGTGCCAACACACCTGGCTAATTTTTGTATTTTTAGTAGAGACGGGGTTTTGCCATGTTGCCCAGGCTGTCAAGTATGTTTTGACAGATGTTAAATAAGTAACTACCACCACAATCAAGATACAAAACATTTATACTGCCCCCAAAAGTCCCCAGGACCTGTTTGGAGTCAGTCCTCTCCTTTCTCCCAGTCCCTTGTAATCAGTGTTATATTTTCTGTCACTTTAATTTTGTCCTTTAAGAGGGTTTATATACAAAGTGTAATCTTTTTTTTTTTTTTTTTTTGAGATGGAGTCTTGCTCCGTGGGCAGGCTGGAGTGCAGTGGCATGATCTTGGCTCACTGCAACCTCCACCTCCCGGGTTCAAATGGTTTTCCTGCCTCAGCCTCCTGAGTAGCTGGGACTACAGGCGTGTGCCACCACGCCCAACTAATTTTTGTATTTTTAGGAGAGATAGGGTTTCACCATGTTGGCCAGGATGGTCTCGATCTCTTGACCTCATGATCCGCCTGCCTCGGCCTCCCAAAGTGGTGGGATTACAGGCGTGAGCCTCCGCGCTTGGCCACAAAGTGTAGTCTTTTGTGTCTGGCTGGTTTGACTTAGTGTGGTGGTTTTGAGATTCATTAGTGTTGTTGCATGTATCAGTAGTTTGTTCCTGTTTATTCACTGGGGCTGATAGTGCCCCATGGAATAGATGGGTATATTATCATTTGATTTTGCGTTCACTGATGGCTTGTTTCCAGTTTGGGGCTATCATCCAGATTGAAATATCCAACTGTCACGTGGAATTTGTCATTTCTCTCCTCAGTTTACTCAATTTTTACTTTATGTATTTTAAAGCTCATTCATTAGGTGCATACACATTTTGAATTGCTTGTCTTCTGGATGAAATAATTATTTTCTCATGAAATGTTTCTCTGTATCTCTGAAAATATTTTTTGTTTTGAAGAGTCTTGTTTCATATTAATATAGCCAATTCAACTTGTTTCGGATTAGGATTGTCATGGTATATCTTTGTCAATTCTTCCAGCTGATCTGTGTCTTTATATTTCGAATCTGATAACTTGTCTTTTAATTGGGATTTAAGTATTAAGTACTCTATTAAGTGTAGAGTATTTACACTTAAATGTTCATATGGTATGGGTTCGAACATAGAGTATTCCTATTTGTTTCCTCTGTATTCTTTTCGTTCTTTGTGCCTTTTTCCTTTTTCTTTTTTTTTCTTCTTTGGGATTGATGATTTTTTTGTGTGTTCCATATGACCTCCACTAATGTCTTATTAGCAATACCTGTTTATTTGTATGTAATGATTGATTTAGGGCAGAAATTGTCAATGTGTGGTTTGCAGACCCATAGGTGTATCTGCAACCTTTCATGGAGTCTGCAAGGTCACAGCCATCTTCATAATAATACTGAGATATTTATTTTTTTACAGTGTTGACATTTGTACTGATGGATCACGGATGGGTAGAAATAAACTTCTGGCCGGGCGCGGTGGCTCACGCCTGTAATCCCAGCACTTTGGGAGGCCGAGGCGGGTGGATCACGAGGTCAGGAGATAGAGACCATCCTGGCTAACATGGTGAAACCCCGTCTCTACTAAAAATACAAAAAATTAGCCAGGCGAGGTGTCGGGCGCCTGTAGTCCCAGCTACGCGGAAGGCTGAGGCAGGAGAATGGCGTGAACCCCGGGGGGCAGAGTCTGCAGTGAGCCTAGATCGCGCCACTGCACTCCAGCCTGGGTGAAAGAGCGAGACTCCTTCTTAAAAAAAAAAAAAAAAAAAAAAAAAAAAAAAACTTCTGGCGCTGTAGCACAAATCTTGGTTGTGGCACCAAAATAGTAGGAGTTACTATATTCTTTACTGCTCTGCACTTGAATACATGTCTTTTTACTATTCTAGGTATTAAAACTGGAAGTGTATATAAAGCACTTCTGCTGTGTATTCTGGCTCCTGGGAACTTGAACTATTTTCTGCCCTGTGAGAGCTCTACAAATTTTTGTGCAACTGCTTTTTTATATTTTCCCCTCAATAGTGGAGTTCTACCCCATGCACACATGTATCAGTATTTAATTAAAAAAATTTTTTTTGAGACAGAGTCTTGCTCTGTTGCCCAGGCTGGAGTTCATTGGTGTGATCTCGGCTTATTGCAACCTCCGCCTCTGGGGTTCAAGCAGTTTCCCTGCCTCAGCTTCCCAAGTAGCTGGGAGTACAGGTGTGCACCACCACACCAGGCTAATTTTTGTATTTTTAGTAGAGATGAAGTTTCACCATGCTGGCCAGTCTGGGCTCGAACTCCTGACCTCAGGTGATCCGCCCGCCTCAGCCTCCCAAAGTGCAGGGATTACAGGCGTGAGCCACCATGCCCGGCCAAGTATCAGTATTTAGTCAAATAATTGATGGGACCTCATCACAGATCTCTGGAGCTTTGTGTGCAGTTCACTCTCCTCTGATATTCAGTCCTGCGTATTTTAACATTCCTCTTCCAGCAAACTCTCACCTCTGTCTCCTCAACTCAGTTAGATCTGTGGATGCTGTTCGGGTTCTCTCTTTTGTTCTGTAACCTGGAGACTACCTCCAGACAGTAATCTGGAGCAATCAAGAAGGGTTTGTCTCCATTGTTCCCCTTCTCTCAGGGATCACAGTCTCGTGCTACCTGTTGTCTAGTGTCTGAAAGCTTTTGTTTTACATATATTTTTTCCATTATTGTAATTGTTTATGGCAGAAGGACACTTCCTGTAGCAGTTAAGTTTTCATGGGTAGAACCCTCCTTCAATATTTCAGTATCCATTGTATTATTCCATAGAGACAGTTAACATTCTGATATTTGAGAAGTTAACAGTTAAGTGTTCTGTGTTATGAAAGAAAAGTTAGGCTGAGTGCAGGGCCTCACACCTGTAATCTTAGCACTTTGGGAGGCTGAGGCAGGTGGATTGCTTGAGCTCAGGAGTTCAAGACCAGCCTGGGCAATATAGCAAGACCTTGTCTCTACCAAAAAGAAAAAAAAGAAAAGTTATATAGACTTAGGTTATTTTGGCTTAACGACGATTAGAAATCTTTGCCGTTTTCCCTTTGGTATCATGTTGTAATCTTAGGAATTTTGTGTTATAAGCAATTCTAATTAAAATCTTATCTTTTTAGATTAAGGCTCTATGTACTGCCTTTTCAACTCATTTTTTGAGACTGATAAAAGTTTTAAAGACAAAGTTAATATGACATATAACATTTAGCTCTTTTAAGTTCTTCATTGGTTTCCATAGCAAAACAAAGACATTGTTAGTGATATGCAAGGGAATCTTACTCAGGTAGCAGGATGGAAATGGCCTCCCTTGCCCATCCCATAATACTATATGAGGTTTTGCAGTTTCTCTATCTGTTTTTATGGTGGCAAGTTATATCTTTGCATTCCTTTTGATTATTACCTTATTAATCTCCTTTATTTTTTATTTTATTTATTTATTTATTTTTTTGAGACACAGTTTGACTCTGTCACCCAGGCTGGAGTGCAGTGGCATGATCTTGGCTCACTGCAACCTTCGCCTCCTGAGTTCAGGCAATTCTCTAGACTCAGCCTCCCGAGTAGCTGTGATTACAGGCGTGCATCACCAGGCCTGGCTAATTTTTTTTTTTTTGTATTTTCAGTAGAGACTGGTCTCGAACTCTTGACCTCAAGTGATCCACCTGCCTTGGCCTCCAAAAGTGCTGGGATTACAGATGTGAGCCACCACGCCCTGGCTGTAATCCCAGCACTTTGGGAGGTCAAGGTGGGTGGATCACGAGATCAGGAGATTGAGACCATCCTGGCTAACACGGTGAAACCCTGTCTCTACTTAATAAAAAAAAAAAAAAAATACAAAAAATTAGCCGGGCATGGTGGTGGGCACCTGTAGTCCCAGCTAGTCGGGAGGCTGAGGCAGGAGAGTGGCCTGAACCCGGGAGGCAGAGCTTGCAGTAAGCCGAGATCACGCCACTGCACTCCAGCCTGGGCAACAAAAGTGAGACTCTGTCTCAAAAAAACTCTGTAGTTGAAGTAAGAATTATGGGTACTAGCTATGTTAAAAACATATCTAAGAGAGTAATTTGAGATTAGTCGGAGAGGCTTGTGTAGTTACCACCATCAATTTCACTGTTCTCTGAGGACTCTTGGGGCAGAGGGAGAGCTAAAGTCTTGTTGAAGGCTTAAAAAAGGTCTTACCTCCCTTTTTTCCCCTTTCTTAAGACATAGAGAAGAAATTAAATCTCAGGGATTTTCTCTACATTGGAAATGACCCATAGTTGCTCTGTTCCAGTTAGAGACTCTGGGGAATAAGATTTTAGTGAAATATATCGAATATGGTGAGGGGCATTAGTGTGAAACAGCATAATAAAGTTTTACAGAAACATGTTTCCATGCTTCCACTTGCAGGAATTTCAGAGGCTGCTTTCAGGTTTTTGTAGTATTTAGTCCTCTACAGGAGGACTTTTGTTGGCTTTGAATCTTTTCGCTGACTTGCTGGTGAATATGTAGAGTATCTTTTTAAACTGGTTATTTTTCAAAAATGGGAAATTCTGACCATCGTTAATGTATTTTAATTTGTACCCTAACGGAATTTTTTTTGTTTTCTGCTTTTATATGATCATATATTAAATAATTGAATTTGTAGGTGATGGAGAGGTGATTGAACAAATTATAAGCCTGCAAACCAATGATAATGATGAACGCAGCCCAGAATCGAGTATTCTTGATGGAATGATAAGACAGTTGCAGCAGCAGCAAGATCAGAGAATGGGAGCAGATCAGGATACTATTCCAAGAGGACTTTCAAATGGTGAAGAAACACCCCGGAGAGGTAATAAATAATGATAAATATTTTACCTGAATATGGCTGCATTGAAATTAAAGAGTAAACAAAGTCTTTGTCAGGTACATGTAATGTGAGAAACTTAAGTAAACAATGTATTTTTACAACTTAATTAGTACTCTGAAGGTAGCCTTATGAGGTGTAAGATAATGTAGTAGCAAATGAGTATTTGAATTTCAAGTACTGCTGAAGCCTTTTGTGCTCTAAAAATATAGTATTTACAAAATTGTATTAAATAGGAGCGAATAACAAATTGGTTTTTAAAATAAAACCATAGTTCTAGCTTTTCTTTGCTTTAACATTGGTAATTTTTGAAAAACTGTATTGGGTAGAGTATGATTTTTCTTATTGAATCAGAAAGTTTGAAAACTTAGTGAGTTTTCAGTGTTGAGTCCTTAAAAGTGCAGTGTAGAAGTAAATACATAACAATCACCAGTCTCCTCTCAATTAGTTCCACTATTTACTTTGTTTCTAGTCCAATGTGATTTACAAGTTTCATTATTCATTTAAAATAGTACTTTTTTTCTCCTAAACTTACAGCATAAGACTTTATTTTTTTATTTTGGAAAGAAAGGTTGGAAGAAGGATACAATGAAAAGCCATATATTCTTTACCTAGATTCCTTATATTACTATACTTGCTTTAGCTTTTTTTTTGTGTATGTGTGCACACACACTTTCCTATATGTTTTTTTCAGAAGCATTTGAAAGTAAGACTTGTGACACTTTATACCTTAATGCTTCATTCTGTATCATCCAAGAACCAGAGATGTTCTCTTATATAACCATAATACAGCGATCACATTCAACAAGCTGAATATGATAATTGTTGATATAGCACTGCTATCTAATTTTGAATCCTTACTTACACTTCCCCAGTTGTCCCAATAACTACCTGTCCTTCCTCATGCCCTTTTAAAAAAAAAAATTTAGGCTTTAATCAAGCCTGCTCATTACATTTTAGAATTATGTCTTTTAATCCAGAAAAGTTTCCTCAGAGCAGTGGTACTTTGGAAAGATTCAGGCCTGTTGTTTTCACAAGATTTCTCTCAATTTGGATTTGTCTGATTATTTCCTCATAATTGGGTTCAGGTTAAGCATTTAGGCAGGAATACTGAATAGTTGATGCTGTGTCCTCAGTCTGTCATGGCAAGAGGCACAAGATACATAAACACATTCTTCTGGCACCTACTGTATTGCCTTAACAGTATATTCTAGAAATTGTATCAGTTCACAGAATTCATCTTTTTTTTTTTTTAATAGCTTCATACTCCTCCTCTGTGTGGAGTAACTAATCTTTGTAATCTCTTTATGGGCATTTAGGTTGTTTCTTATGCTTTGCTGTTATAAGTGATGTGATAAATAACTTTATGCATGTTTTCAAATTGTTGGAGAATAACGCTATGACTTGGGCAGTTAAATTTAGAATTTATATTTCTCAGTTCAAAAATGTTTTTCAATATATAGTATTTTAATATAAATGCTTGGTTTACTAGTGGGGCATTCAATGCCATTTGAAGTTGGTGAAGCATAGTATGTTCTCTAATGCACATTGGTACACATGTGATTGGTAAATAGAGTGTGGTACATAGAAGAGTGCAGAAGTTGCATTCACTCGTGGATTTTTCCCTAGGCAAGAAGAGCTGGCATAGCTGGAGTACAGCTCCATAGCCTCCCACAAGAATCAATATCACCCTCAGTGTTTCTGTTGTGTTAGTAGCAGGAGCCCCTTTACCTTCTATTGTAAGAAAATGAGCACTTTGTCTAGGACTTCCTCCTCAGAGGCTGGTCTCTGTGGCTTCCAGCTCATGGGAGGTTGCTCAGCCTCCTATACCCACCTTATTAGCAGCCCCTCGGGCTCAGAGCGTCACTGTTGTCTTCATTGCCTCATCACCCACTTGCCCAGCTATAGTTTAAGCACGGATGGCATTTACCCACAACATTTTATTTGTTTGACTTTTTAACAACCATCTTGACAGCTACTTGCCTTGGTGGCTCAGATTATCTCTTGAGAATCATGAGAATCATGATTACTGTTGTAAGAGCTCTTGTAAAACCACTTTGATTTCAGCTGTCTGTCTTCAGCGCAAGTTTTTCAAAAAGACTTTTTTTGGTGTGTAATTTTGAAGAAGGCACAGTTTTTAGGAATGCATATATAATGTAATGTGAAATGTACATTTTATAATTTCAGAAAGTCTAGTAAAAATTGAAATTGAGGTTTAATAGTTAATGTTTGTTCAGTATTCTACATTTTGATCTTAGTCATGTTAAGATTCTGTCAGGCTGGGTGCAGTGGCTCATGCCTATAATCCCAGCACTTTGGGAAGCCGTGGTAAGAGGATTGCTTGAGGCCAGGCGTTTGAGACTAGCCCGGGCAACATAGCAAGACCTTGTCTGTACAGAAAATAAATTTAAAAAAGATTTTTCTCACAAAGTTTTTTCAGTAGATACTATCTTCTCTTAGTTCTTTATTTTTGGTGTGTGCATCTTAGGTGAACGTGTGCTTGTTACATGCTAAATGTATATTAGTTTAAAAGTGTATTGGAATCACTTCCTCATCATTTTTTCCTAGGTTTTAGAAGACTGAGCTTAGACATTCAGTCCCCTCCAAATATTGGTCTGCGTCGTAGTGGACAAGTTGAAGGTGTTCGTCAGATGCATCAAAATGCCCCACGCAGTCAGATTGCTACAGAACGTGACCTGCAGGCTTGGAAACGAAGAGTGGTTGTACCAGAGGTACCACTAGGCATATTTAGGTTTGTTTTAGGATATCTATTTATAATGTTTCTATCTGTGAAAATATATTCATATGGTTATTTACACATTCTGTATTCCATTAATTGTGTAAATAATTGTATAAATATATTAGTAATGAGTGGGAATCTTATTATTGTAATTGTGGTAGGAAAATGTCAGAATTATTCTCTAATGTTTTTACTATGTTAAAGGTTTTCAGAGCCAGTCTTGCTTCTTTTCTTTTTTTTTTTTTTTTCAAGGCAGAGTTTCACTCTTGTTGCACAGGCTGGAGTGCAGTGGCGTGATCTTGGTTCACTGCAACCTCCGCCTCCTGGGATCAAGTGATTCTCCTGCCTCAGCCTCCTGAGTAGCTGGGCTTACAGGCGCCTACCACCACGCCCAGCTAATTTTTTATATTTTTAGTAGAGACAGGGTTTCACCATGGTGGCCAGGCTGGTCTCGAACTCCTGACCTCAGGCGATCCACCCGCCTCAGCCTCCCAGTGTGCTGGGATTACAGGCATGAGCCACCGCGCCCGGCTCCGTCTTTTTTTATCCATATACACACACACACCCACTTTTGTCCTTTCAGTATTATTTTGAAAGAAATCCTAGATGTAATATTATTTTTGTCCATAAGCATATTAGTGTGTATTTCTAAAAGATAAGAAGTTTTAAAATATATAAAATAATGCTGTTACCATACCTTAAAAAAACTGTACCTTGGTTTCTCAGTATAACCAAATATCCAGGCTGTGTTTAAATTTCCGATTGTTTCAGGTGTCATAAATGTTTTCGGTTTTTTGCAAGACTGCTTCATAAGTGATAATTCTATCAGAAGGCACACATAAATAGCCTCGGTTTTTGTGATGTTAGCAGCTATCAATGCTTAATGTCTAGATTCATTAATTTATTAGCTGTTATATAATCATGATTTTTAACTCTATGAAAACTTCTTCATTTATTATCTTGGACACTTCTAAAAAAGAAATCTACCCAAGTATACTTAATTATCAAGTAGCAAAGTTTGTATAGGAAAGGCAGAGTAGATGCTTGATTGTTTTGCTTTATTTCCCCTCAAAATATTCTTTTCATTATTCAACAGCGACCAATTTGTATGTGTGTGTGTTTTAATGTATAAATCAAATAGCTGGGGTTTAACTTATTTCTGATATTCTTTATTGATGTTTAAATCATCTCTTTTCTAGCCATGAGGAGCCTCTTTTCAAGGCTCCCTGTCCTTTCAAAATGACTAGTAGTTTTCCATAGCATCCTTACTGTGAGACACGGGGAAGATATTATAGTTCATCTTGTAAATTTTTGACCTATATCTGAAATTAAGCAGCCCTATTTTCTTTTAGTAAGAAATGTTATTTCTTTTATTTTTTTGAGACAGAGTTTTGCTCTCGTCCAGGCTGAAGTGCAATGGCACGATCTCGGCCTATTGCAACCTCTGCCTCCGGGTTCAAGTGATTCTCCTGCCTCAGCCTCCCAAATAGCTGGGACTACAGGCATGTGCCACCACTCCTGGCTAATTTTGTATTTTTAGTAGAGATGGGGTTTCTCCATGTTGGTCAGGCTGGTCTTGAACTCCCGACCTCAGGTGATCTCCCTGCCTCGGCCTCCCAAAGTGCTGGGATTACAGGTGTGAGCCACCGCGCCCAGCCTAAGAAATGATATTTTATATTGCTTCTTGGCCTTTTGGCTAAGATCAAGTGTAGAAATGATATTTTGTAATTATAATATGGGCAGTAGTGTCCTTGGTGCTGAGTTGTAATGTACTGAGTTGAGTCATTGAAATGGAAGCAGCAAATACTTTTTTGAATGATATCTAAAATGTTTCAGTATTTTCTCATGTTTGTGTGTCATAATAATTTAATAGCTTGAAGATAATTTTGTAAATTTATTTTTGTGTTTTTATATGTTTAACCAGAAGAGTTTCAGTGAATGCTGGAGTGTTATTAGATAGTACTTATATATTGTTCTGTGAATTTGGGAAGGACTAGAAAATAGTGAAAAGCAAAATGTGGAATTGTGATGAGAAATATAGAAAATCAGTATTTATATAGTATGCTGTAATTAAGTTTTAAATTGGCATCTAAGTCTTATGGTTATCAGAACCAAAAGTGTCATTTTGGGATACTTTTTCAAAACCAAGGGAAGCAAACAGGTGTCAAGAGAGAAAGACCTGAAAAATTAGTTTCTTAAACACACAAGCATTTATTTTCTTACCCAAAGGAAGACTAGAAATAATCTAAGGCTGGAATAGTGGTTCCACAGTTAATCAGGAACTTAGACTCCGGTGTTTCTCACCCCCTTCATGGAGCTTGGCTTCTAGTTTTTTTTTTTTTTTTTTTTTTTTTTAAGACAGTTGCTGCTCTTTTGTCACCCAGGCTGGAGTGCAGTGGCATGATCTCGGCTCACGGCAACCTCTCCTCCTGGACTCAAGCAATTCTCTTGCCTCAGCCCTCCAGATAGCTGGGATTACAGTCATGGGTCACCACACCCGGCTGATTTTGTATTTTCAGTAGAGATGGGGTTTCACCATGTTGGCCAGGCTGGTCTCAAACTCCTGTCCTCAGGTGATCCACCTGCCTCAGCCTCCCAAAGTTCTGGGATTACAGGCGTGAGCCACCGCGCCCAGCCTTGGCTTCTAGTCTTAAGGTCACCGTGTAGTCCAAGATAGCTGCTGAAGCTGTAGCTATTACATATCTGTATTTGTGATGTAGGTTGAAATTTAGAAGAAAAGAAGAAAGATGTTCAGATGTCAAAAAGGGCGTTTCTAGTCAAAGGAACTTGCTTTAAGTAGCCATGTGGCATTTCTGCTTATAACTCATTGACCAGAATGCTGTCATTTGACCATAATAAGCTAAGGAGGAGAGTAGGTAACACAGTATCTATTTAGAGCAGCAAAGAGCCTGGATAAAAATTGCTATTGTGTTTCTAAGGAAGAAAAGGAGAACGGCAGCTAGCTATCTGCCATAATATAATTTTCAGAAAAAAGAACATAGCTCTTTCTAGCATTTCATTCTAAAATAAAGCTCATGTGAGATTTTATAAAGGCGATACTTGATTGAGATATGGTGATCATTGCCCATGGCAACAGTTCCAATAGTGGAAACAAGGGTGAATTTTGTGTAACTGTAAGGATATCATTTGATAAGGATGAAGAGTATTTAAAAATTTGTTTTCTGACTATGAAAGTTTGTGTCCATTGTAAAAAATTTAGGTAATAGGTATAAAAGCATAAAGGTAAATGACAGCTGTGCAGAGCTATGAGCTTATAATGTTGCTTACCAGTATAAGTAATTCTTTTTGTGCCTAGGATTCAGGCATGTAGTTTGTCTTGATCCAATAACGGTAGAAATTCTATTCATTATAAAATTTTTTTTTGAGCCGGAGTTCTGCTTTTGTTGCCTAGGCTGAAGTGTAATGGTGTGATCTTGGCTCACTTCAACCTCCATCTCCCAGGTTCAAGTGATTCTCCTGCCTCAGCCTCCAGAGTTAGCTGGCAAGCCCAGCTAATTTTTTGTATTTTTAGTAGAGACAGGGTTTCACCATGTTGGCCAGGCTGGTCGTGGACTCCTGACCTCAGGTGATCCATGCACCTTGGCCTCCCAAAGTGCTGGGATTACAGGTGTGGGCCACTGCGCCCGGCCATATAACAATTCTTTTATATACACTCTATGATCTTTGATAATACCCCTTTTCTTAGCTGATCATCTCTTTAGGAGTAAAAGTGCGCACAGCTGAAAATGATACCTATGTCAAGTGTTCCTTTGTTTTATTAATCGAGAATCAATTGTATGTATTGCTTTATTGTCAAAGGGAAACATAACAGATATCAGGTGGGACTTTCATTTGGCTGCAAGCTGAAAATCTCGTTATATGGTTCCTTAAACACAAATAAAGCGGTGAAGTTGACAACCTGTGAAAGGTTGAGTCTGCTTTAGAAATCCCCGCTGGATAAAATAATGTTCTACTGTAATCTTGAGTGTGGGCTGTCAGGTGTACTTAGAGAAAAATGCAATTTTCTTAAAAATCAGTTTTTGTCCTTACAGCATTTACTCTTACACTCTGTTGAGTGTCTAGTTATACCTTGGAGCGTGGCCTAGATTTCAGTATTAAATCTTTTTCCTTTGAGATGTTAAAGTAAACAAAAACATAAAATCCACGTGTTTTTAATAATGTTCCAGGTGGAGAAACGGGACAGTCAGTCTTTTCCAGAGAAGAAAAATGATTTTTAGTACCTTCTTCTTGGTGGCAGGTCCTTTGCTTTGAAATTGGTCACAATAACATAATCTTTTTGTTGTATCATGTGAGTGAAATATAGGTGATTAGAAAAACCAGTAACATTGCTATTCTTGTTTTCTATAAATTATCAAACATAGCTTGAATAAATGTGGAGAAGGCAGACTCTGTGCTTATTTTTTCTTTAGAGAAAGGAATTGCAATCTTGGAAAATCAGAAAGACGTTTTGAAAAGCTATTATGGGAGATTCTGTTTGAATTGGTCCTAATAGGACCAATCAGAAAACAAATGAATGAATATTTATGCCTCAAATATGAAAAATAGGTCTTTCTAACTGCCTCTGAGATTTTATTTATATTCATATAAATTTTTAATGTGTTTTAACTTTAGAGATTTTGTGTATTTTTAAAGTATATAAACTTATGATTTATAGAATCACACTGGTTTTTATTCTTTATATCCTTTAGTTATCCATCAGTTCAGTAGTTAATATAACTGGATATTTAAATTTGTAGGAAGCTGGAAGACTTCCGATTAGAGAAAGGTGAAGAGGAAAGAAATCTTTATATAATAGGAAGAAAAAGAAAGACTCTTCAGCTCTCACATAAGGTAACCTAAATTCTGTTTTCTTAGCAAATTAGAAATTAAATTGAAATTTAGAGTTTTCTTTTTGATTTATCAAACTATCAGTAACTTTCATCTGAAGTGGAGTATTTCTTGCTTAAGGTTTTCTGTTTGGGATTTAAAATAGTAGACTTAAGGTTATATAGCTGTTAGAAAGGAGTAGTTTGAAAACTTGAGAAAAATTGCCTAGTGCCTAACAATGGTATTGAGTTCTTAATTTTAGTTACTAAATTATTTGATTCTGAATTTTCATTTGGTTCTTTTTTTTTTTTTTTTTAAGGGCTCTCAGTTTTCTACTAAAATTCTCACTGTTTTAATTACTTGGAAATCAGCCATAGCTATTTTAAAAACAGGTCTGGTAATTTCATTTTTTTCAATGTCTTGCTTCCCTGTGGACCATTTTCTATTGCCTGTTGATTTTTCTCCTTTTTTATCATCATATTTTTGTTTCTTTTTTGATTGTTAAATGTTAGAAAAGATTTGAAGCACAGGATGGCTTCGTTCCCAGAGAAGATTTGCATTGACTTCTGGCAGCCTTCTGGGGCCACTCTCAAGCCTATATTGCCTTATCCAAACAAGAATGGGCTTTAGTTCCTTGGGATTACTGTTCTATCTGTAGTTTACCTACAGGTCTAGGCTGTAGCCTTTTGGGCTAACAGCCAAAGCCTGGGGGATTCCCCTACATATAGGAGGCTATGAATTGCAAGTTTATTAGCCTAACTCGTGAGTTAGTCTGTGATTTTGCTTACTTGCTAAACCTTCCAGCTTCCTCTTCCAGAATGAAATTCTAGGGTTAAAATACACACACACACACACACACACACACACACACACACACACACACACAACACACACACACACACACACACACACACACACACACACACACACACACATCTTTTTTTGATCTTGGTTCTGTGATTCTTCATAACCTTTTAAGGCATAAAGTGCCTTTAAACAGATTTGTTAAAAAATATATTTTACCAGATTTTCTAGTTTTTCTTAGTGAAAGTTTGGCCCACCTACATGTTAACCTATTATCACTCGTGAAACTCATTAATACGAGTTTTTGCCAAAATCAGTACTGACAAATTAAGGAAAACTCAGTTCATTTTAAGATCATCCAGTGATAATGTTGAAATTCTAAAACTGACCAATGCTCATTAGACAGATGGCCACTCATGTGAAAATTGATTTGTGCATAAATTTAACGAATATGTGCTCTCATTGGGTAATCTCATCTGCCTTTGTGGTTGGGGAATGGCATGCCTTTTAAAAAAACTAAAACCAATATAGTTACTTTATTTGGCTGATTTTGAATGATTATTCTGTTTTGATAAAAACATTCAGAACTGAATGTTTTGAAAAAACATTCAGAACTGAAAAGCACAGATAACAAATTAAACATTGAAAACTTGAAAATACACATACTTACAGTTAATATTTGAACATTAAAAAGAAAACTTTTAGCTTTAGGGATATATGTGCAAGTTTGTTATAGAGGTAAATTGTGAGTCATAGGGGTTTGGTGTATGGATTATTTTGTTACCCAGATAATAAGCATTGTACTTGATAGGTAGTTTCCCGGTCCTCACCCTTTTTCCACCCTGTACCCTCAGGTAGGTCCTGATGTCTGTTGTTCCCTTCTGTACGCAATGCTTGGCTCTCACTTGTAAGTTAGAATATGTGGTATTTGGTTTTCTACTCTGATGTTAGTTCGCTTGGGATAGTGGCCTCCAGCTTCACCCATGTTGCTGCAAAGGACATGATCTCGTTTTTTTTTTATGGCTGGGTAGTATTCCATGGTTTATATATACCATATTTTCTTTATCCAGTCTACCATTGATGGGCATTTAGGTTGATTCCATGTCTTATGCTATTGTGAATAGTGCTGCAGTGAACATAGGTGTATGTATGTCGTTATGGTAGAATGAGTTCTTTTCCTTTGGGTATATACCCAGTAATGGGATTATTCGGTCGAATGGTAATTCTGTCTTAAGTTATTTGAGGGATCGTCAAACTGCTTTCCACAGTGGTTAAATTAAGATACAGTCTCACTAGCAGTGTATAACCATTCTCTTTTCTCTGCAACTTCACCAGCGTCTGCTATTTTTTGATGCCCTCCACCCCCCAGTTTTTTTTTTTTTTTTTTTTTTTTTGGGAGATAGGGTCTCAATCTTGCCCAGGCTGGAGTGTAGTGGTGCAATCATGGCTCACTCACTGCAGCCTCAACCTCCTGGGCTTGAGTGATCCTCCCACCTCAGCCTCCCTAGTAGCTGGGACTATAGCTGTATACCACCATGCCCAGCTAATTTTTTGGTTTTTGTTTGTTTGTTCTTGTTTTTGTTGTTTTTTAGGGGCAGGTTTCTCCATATTGCCTGGGTTGGTCTCGAACTCCTGGGCTCAAGTGATCTGCCTGCCTTGTCCTCCCAAGTGCTAAAATTACAGGTGTGAGCCCCAACGTCTGGCCTTGACTTTTTAATAATAGCCATTCTGACTAGTGTGAGATGGTATCTCATTATGGTTTTGATTTGCATTTCTCTGATGATTAGTATGTTGAACATTTTTTCTTTACACCTATGTATAGAGATAGTGAAACATTCCTTGAGAAGTTGCTTACTGCATCATAATATACGAATATGTATTTTTCATTTCTGAGATGTATACTTTTAAGGTGACATCCTTTTCAGATTATTGTTATTTTCCCTCATTCGTGGTAAACCAGTTAACTTACAGCATAGTTTGGAAAATGCCATCTAATGTGCATTTTCTCATGTTTTCTAAGGACCTTGAAAGTAAAATTACTAAGCTTGAGTTAAAACCGTATGGCAGGCCGGGCGCGGTGGCTCACGCTTGTAATCCCAGCACTTTGGGAGGCCGAGGCGGGCGGATCACGAGGTCAGGAGATCGAGACCACGGTGAAACCCCGTCTCTAATAAAAAATACAAAAAATTAGCCGGGCGTGGTGGCGGGCGCCTGTAGTCCCAGCTACTCGGAGAGGCTGAGGCAGGAGAATGGCGTGAACCCGGGAGGCGGAGCTTTCAGTGAGCCGAGATTGCGCCACTGCACTCCAGCCTGGGTGACAGAGCGAGACTCAGTCTCAAAAAAAAAAAAAAACAAAAAACAAACAAACAAACAAAAAAAAACTGTATGGCAAAAATACTACCTTCTTTTTAAGCCTTTTTTTCTTTTTTCTTTAAATCCTTTTGGAAACTTGATAGCCCATTTTGTTGATATTGTCCTTATTTAGGTGTTGATTTTCATTCGCATATTTTTCTGTGTTTCAGTCGGATTCAGTGGTTTTGGCGTCACAGTCTAGACAAAGGACCTGTAGGCGTAAATATCCGAATTATGGTAGAAGAAATCGTAGCTGGCGTGAGTTATCTTCTGGAAATGAGTCTTCAAGCTCTGTAAGACATGTGAGTGGAAAACTTTAAAATGTTATAAGATAATCTTAAATGAATTTGGCTTAATTCTTTACTTTGAATGAATATACCCCAAATTTATATGAAAACACAGCATTCTGCAGAGATTAATATGAAATTTCACATTTTGAATGTTAACAAAAACTTTTAATGGCTAAGATAGTCACACACCGTATACTTGTGCAATCCAGTGGTTTTACATGTTGAGCATCCCAAGTCAGAATTTTGAAATGCACCAAAATCTGAAACTTTCTGTATATAAACATGATGTTCTAGTGTGCATTTCAGATTTTGGATTTTTGGATTTGGCATGCTCAAGCTGTAAGTGCAAATGCAAATTTTGCAAAATCTGAAAAAATACGAAATCTGAAACAATTCTATTCCCAAGCGTTCTGTATAAGGGATATATAACCTGTAGTATATTGACAGAGTTGGGCCATCGTCACCTCTATTAAGTTTTAATACATTTCATCATCCCTAAAAGAAGCCCTATTCCCATTTACAGTCACTTGCCAGTCCCTCCCTCTCCCCCAGCCCCTCACAATCACTGATATATTTTCTTTTTCTGCATTTGCCTGTTCTGGACATTTTATATGAATGGGCCCCCCCCCCCCCTTTTTTTTTTTTTTTAGACGGAGTCTCACTGTCTTGCCAGGCTGGAGTGCAGTGGTGCGATCTCGGCTCACTGCAACCTTCGCCTCCTGGGTTCGAGCGATTCTTCTGCCTCAGCCTCCCGAGTAGCTGGGGCTACAGGTGAGTGGTGGCCCAGCTAATTTTTGTATTTTTAGTAGAGAAGGGGTTTTCACCACGTTGGCTAGGATGGTCTGGATCTCTTGACCTTGTGATCCACCCACCTCGGCCTCCTAGAGTGCTGGGATTACAGGCGTGAGCCACCACGCCCAGCTGGACGGGCTCTTAAAATATGATTTTGTGACTGGCTTCTTTGACATTGCATAATGTTTTCTCTAATGATTTGTATGTTGAGCATTTGTGTAGCATGTATCAATACTTCATTCTTTTTTTACTTTTTATTGCCTAGTAATTCTCCCATTGGATGTGCCACCTTTTGTTTATCCATTCATCAGTTGATGGATATTTGTGTTGTTTCCACTTTTTGGCTGTTATGAATAGTGCTGCTTATCAACATTCATGACAGGTTTTTGTTTAGACATATGTTTTCATTTCTTTTGGGTCATGCTAGGAGAAGGTATGCTGGGTCGTATGGCAAGTCTTATGTTTTAACTTTTTGAGGACCCGCCAGACTCCTTCAGATTGGCTCTACCATTTTATATTCCCACCAGAAATATGAGAGTTCCAGTTTCTCTACATCCTCACCAATGATTGTTATTATTCCATTTTATTTATGCTATCTTAATGGGCGTGAAGTAGTATCTCTTGGTTTCAGTTTGCATTTCCCTAATGACCAGTAATGTTGAACATGTTTGATGCTTATTCAGCTCTTTTGCTTATTTTTCACTTTTTTTGGGGGGTTTTTTTATTGTAAGAATTCTTTATATATTCTGGATACAGTCCTTTGTGACTTGTAGATAGGTTACTTGTAGAATTTTTCTCCCATTCTGTGGGTTGTCTTTTCACTTCTTTGGTGGTGTCTTTTGAAGGATGAAAGTTTTAAATATTGATGACATTCATTTTATTTTTTCCTTAGTAGCTTGTTCTTTTGCTATTGTGTCTAAGTCTTTGTTTAATACCTTTGGTTGATTTTTAATAATCATTTGTAAGCTATTGGTCTTCATTCTGATTTGTTTGAGGGAGAAACCAATTTTTTTGGTAAAAAGTATTTAATAGGCCAGGCACGGTGGCTCATGCCTGTAATCCCAGCACTTCGCGAGGCCAAGGTGGGCAGATCACTCCTGAGGTCAGGAGTTCAAGACCAGCCTGGCCAACATGGTGAAACCCTGTCTCTACTAAAAAGACAAAATTTAGTTGGACGTGGTGGTAGGTGCATGCGATCCCAGCTACTTGGGAGGCTGAGGCAGGAGAATCGCTTGAACCCGGGAGGTGGATGTTGCAGTGAGCCGAGACTGCGCCATGGCACTCCAGCCTGAGCATCAGAGCGAGACTCTTGTCTCAAAAAGAAAAAAAAAGTATTTAATACTACCGTGTTAAAATTTCCTGACTGAGTAATGTTTTGAGGGATGAAGTGTTAGGTACGACTGAAAAGTTCATTTAATTGTCTTATGATGCAGTAGGTTAATAGTTAAGCATGGGGTTTGAGTTTAAATCCAAATTCTTTTACTTTGGCACGTTGCTTAGCTTTTCTGTGCCTCTGCCTATGTAATATGTACCTCAGAGGCGCGGTAATGTGTACCTTAGAGGTGTGGTGAGAATTAATCAATAACGTAAAGTGTTTAAAATAGTGCCTAATACACAATAATGTTAGCTACGATTATGATTAAAACTATCTGTTTAAACTGTTTTTATTTTTTTGAGACAGGGTCTTGCTCTGTTGCCTAGGCTGTAGTGCGTGGTGCAGTCATGGCTCACTGTAGCCTCAAACTCCTGGACTCAAGCTATCCTCCTCCTTCAGCCTCCCAAGTAGCTGGGATTAACAGGCACCAGCCACCCTGCCTGGATAAACTATTATATTATGTAATGAGAATGTTTTTACATTCTTTTTTTTTTTGAGATGGGGTCTTGCTCTGTCCCCCAGGATATAATAGGAAATAGTTATTATATGTCATTTTTATGCTGGTTGACCTTTTTCTTTTTCTGCATATATATATATATATATTTCTTCCAAAGGTTCTATATGTAACTTCCATTGTATGACTGAAGCAATTGGATAGTCAGGTTATATCATGGTTTGGAATAAAGGGTTATATATAGACTTTGCCTTTGGGAGGAAGGTGTAGTATCCTAGTTTGGAAATAACTATTTTACCATGCAGCTCTGTTCCAACCTCTCCCGCTCAAGTACCTTGAATTTGCCTAACATAGTGGACATGGGATGGTTTCCTTTGGGAAAACTGTTACGTAAGGTCAGTCTAGAAAGGCTAGGGTGGTATGTAGTGGCATTATCATTAATGATGTGGAAATACATTAATTACTGTCAAGGATATACAAAATGATAGAATCAGTATGGAAAAAGTGCTATAAAAGGGCTAAACATTAATGCATTTTATTATGCCTGGGAGGCACTATTCTAGATGTTTTACACGTTATCTAATTTCATCATTCCAACAAGTAGGAATTAAGACACTTTTATAAAGGGATTCTTTTAAAAATCCGGAAACTGGGGTACAGATATGGAGGTTCAGTAACTTTCCTACATTTATATAAAAAGCAGCATGGGCCGGGTGCAGTGGCTCGTGCCTGTAATCCCAGCACTTTGAGAGGCCGAGGTGGGTGGATCACGAGGTCAGGAGATCGAGACCATCCTGGGTAACAAGGTGAAACCCCATCTCTACTAAAAATACAAAAAATTACCCGGGCATGGTGGTGGGCGCCTGTAGTCCCAGCTACTGGGGAGGCTGAGGCAGGAGAATGGCATGAACCCAAGAGGCGGAGCTTGCAGTGAGCCAAGATTGCGCCACTGCACTCCAGCCTGGGCGACAGATCTCAAAAAAAAAAAAAAAAAGTTAGCAGCATGATCCCAGCGCAGAAACCCTGCCTTCCCGAAGCATCAGTTCACTTGAGGATTTGGGGAAATTAAACTTAAAAAAAAATTTATTGAATGCCTCCTATCTGCCAGGTGTAAATTTTTTATTTTGATGTAATTTCAGACATGAAAGTTCTAAGAATAATAATAAATTCCTTTGTGTTTACCACCCTGAATGTTATCACTCTCCTGTATGTATGAATATGTTTTAATCCTTTTGAGAGTGAGTTGTACATATGCCTCTTGATATCACATATCTCCTTGTGTATTTTCAAAAACAAGTGATATAATTATCAAAATCAGGCTGGGTGCAGTGTCTCATGCCTGTAATTCTCAGCACTTTGGGAGACCGAGGTGGGAGGATTGCTTGAGCCCAGGAGTTCGAGACCAGCCTGGGCAATACAGGGCAAGCCCTGCTCCACAAAAAAATGAGAAAAAAAAAATTAGCAGGGCGTGGTGACACACCTGTAGTCCCAGCTTCTCTGGAATCTGAGGCAGGATAATCACTTGAGCCTAGGAGGTTGAGGCTGCAGTGAGCCTTGGTTGCGCCAGTGTAACTCTAGCCTGGGTGACACAGTGAGACACTGTGTCAAAAAAACAAAAAATGAGGCAGTAAACGACAATATAATGTCATCAGATCTGCAGATCTTATTCAGATTTTACCAGTCAATGGTCCTGACAATTTTCGTAGCAAAATAAAATCCTGGATCATGTGTTACATTTTGTTGTGTCTGTGTAGTAACCTGAATCTAGTCTAGTTCCTCGATTTTTGTTTTAATGTTGATATTTTTTGATGGTTTATGACTGGTAATTTTGATGATTAGGGTCATGCATTTTTGGCAGTAATACGACAGAAAATACACTGTTCTTCTCAGTGCATCACATCAGAAAGCACATGATTTGTTTTGTCCCACTACTGGTGATACGTGCTTTGATCACTTTCTAAGGTGGTGGTGTTTGCAGGTTTCTCTATGGTAAAATTACAGTCTTGATTGTTAGATTTACTCCTTGATCCATGGGCTGCAGAATGGATGTGGTGTTAGCAGGCATAAAAACAACATTAATCTCCTTTGATGTGTCCCCATCAGAGGTCTTGGGTGACTAGGTATATTGTCCACAAGCAGTAATATTTAGAAAGGAGTCTTTTTTTTCTGCTTAGTAGGTCTGAACAGTGGGCTTACAATATCTGGTAAACCATGCTGTAAATGATGCTGTAAATAGATGTGCTGTCACCTAGGCTTTGTTGTTCCATTTCTTATGCACAGGCAGAGCGGATTTAACATAATTCTTAAGGGGCCTAAGATTTTTGAAAAGGTAAAAATGAACACTGGCTTCAATTGAAAGTTACCACCTGCATTAGCCCTAACAAGAGAGTTAGCCTGTCCTAGAAGCTTTGAAGCCATAAGTCCCTCTAGCTGTGAAAGTCTTAGATGTCATCCTCTTCCAGTAGAGGGCTATTTATTTCATCTGCATTTAAAATCTGTTATTGGAGCCACTTTCATTGATTATCTTAGCTAGATCTTCTGGATCACTTGCTGCAGGTTCTCCATTAAAGCACTTGCTGCTTCATCTTACACTTTTATGTTATGGACATGCCTTCTTTCCCTAAACCTCATGAACCAACCTCTGCAAGTTTCCATCTTTTCTTCTGCAGCTTTGTCACCTCTCAGCCTTCATAGAATTAAAGAGAGTTAGGGCCTTGCTCTGGGTTTAGCTTTGGCTTAAAGGAATGTTATTGCTGGTTTGACCCTCTATCCAGACCACCAAAACTTTCTCTATACTAGCCGTACGGCTATTTTGCATTCTTACCATTTGTGTGTTCACTGGAATAGCATTTTCTATTTCTTGGAAGAACTTTTCCTTTGCTTTCACAACTTGGCTATTTGGTGCATGAGGCCAAGCTTTTAGCCTGTGTTGGCTTTCACCAAGCCTTCCCTTACTAAGCTGAATCTTTTCTACGTTGTGAGTTAAAGTAAGAGATGTGTGACTCTTTCTTTCATTTTTGAATACTTAGAAGCTATTGTATGGCTATTAGTAGGTCTAATTGTATCTCAGGGAATAGACTGGAGCAGTCAGAACACACATGATATTTATTAGGTGTACTATCTTATATGAGTATTGTTCCTAGTGCCCCCAGAACAATTAGAATAGTAACATCAAAGATCATTAATCACAAATCACAGTAACAGATACAATAATAATGAAAAAGTTTGAAATATGGTAATTACTAAAATGTGACATAGAGACAGGCATGAGCTCATGCTGTTTAAAAATGGCACCAATAAACTTGCTGGGTTCAGGGTTGTCACAAAACTTCAATTTGTAAAAAACACAACTATGAAGCACAATAAAGTAAAGCACCATAAAAAGTATGCCTGTGTATACATATTATATGCAGACACATGTGTTTTTTTGTCTGTATATCTGTCATTGTTATGCACGACTTCACATTATTCTGATTTTAATGATACCCCTTTGTACTTCCCTTCTGTACAGAGAAACCTGGCACCTGTTATTTATTTGGATTTTTAAATTTTTTTTTTTTTTTTTGTTTTACTTTGGAGATGGAATCTTGCTCTGTTGCCCAGGCTGAAGTGAAGTGGCACAGTCTTGGTTCACTGCAACCTTCACCTCCTGGGTTCAAGCGATTCTCCTGCCTCAGCCTCCCGAGTAGCAGGGGGATTACAGGCATGCATCACCACACCTGGCTAATTTTTTTTATATTTTTGGTAGAGACAGGGTTTCACCATGTTGGCCATGCTGGTCTCGAACTCCTGACCTCAAGTGATCTGCCTGACTTGGTCTCCCAAAATGCTGGGATTACAGGTGTGAGCCACCATGCCCAGCCCTGTTATTTATCATAAACTTATTTGTTTAATTCTACATACACAGAAAGTAGTTTAAGATATACTAGGCTGGGTGGCTTAAGGCTATCTCTACAAAAAATACAAAAAAAAAAAATTAGCTGGGCGTGGTGGCGGGTGCCTGTAATCCCAGCTACTTGGGAGGCGGAGGCAGGAGAACCATTTGAACCCACGAGGTGGAGGTTGCAGTGAGCCGAGACAGTGCCACCGCCCTCCAGCCTGGGTGACAGAGTGAAACTCTGTCTCAAAAAACAAACAAAGATTTACTTACCCTGTGGTAACAACCCTAATATGTAGAGTTTAGTTATTAATGTTCTTTTTTTGTCATTAACCAAATTGTATTTAGTACAAATAGTTCAAAAGTTATTTATCCTTCTTATACAAAATACAGCATACTACAGGTAGTTCCACAGTTGACATTTTTCACTTAAAATATCTTTGAGATCACTCCATATGATCCTTATTTGTTTTAAGAGTTATGTAGTACTTTATTGCATGATTGAAACAGTTTATTGAATCATTCTCCTGGTTATGGGCAGTTAGGTTGTTTCCAGTGTTTACATTATGAATAATGCTACAGTGAATAATATTTTGTATATGTATTTTTGTACTGTTGGAAGTGTCATTTGGGGATATATTTCTTTCTTTCTTTTTTTCTTTTTCGTTTTTTTAGAGACAGGGTCTTGCCCTATGGCCCAGGCTGGAGTGCAGTGGTGCAATCATAGCTCACTGCAACTTCGAACTCCTAGGCTCAAGTGATTTCCCAGCTTCTGACTCTTGAGTAGCTAGGACTACAGGCATGTGCTACCATGCCCAGTTAATTTTTTAACAAATTTATAATGACATGTATCCACCATTATAATATCATACAGAATGATTTTACTGCCCTAAAAATCCTCTGTGCTCCATCTGTTCATCTTTCTCTTCCCAACAGCCCCTGACAATCACTGATTTTTTGTCTTCAGTTTTATCTTTGTAAAATGCCATGTAATTGGAATCATATAGCTAGTAGCCTTTGCAGATTGGCTTCTTTCATTTATTAATGTGCATTTACATTTCCTACATGCCTTCTCATGGCTTGATAGTTTTTTTTTTGTTTGTGTTTTTTAGCACAGAATATTTCATTGTCTGGATATACCATAGTTTATTAGTTTACCTACTGAAGGATGTGTTGGTTGCTTCCAAGATTTGGCCATTATAAAGTTGGTATAAATATCTGGGTGTAGGTTTTTGTGCAGACATAATATTTCATCTCATTTGGGTAAAGATCAAGTGTGATTGCTGGATCTTATTATGTTTAGTTTTATAAGAAACTGCCAAACTGTTTTCCAAAGTGGTTGTACCATTTTGCATTCCTATCAGTAATGAATGAGAGTTCCTGCTGATCCACACCCTTGTTAAAAAATGCTTTCCAGCATCATCTGTAGATTCACAATCCCAAACAAAATCCCAGCAAATTAATTTTACTGACAAACTGATTTTTCAAGTTTATATAGAGAGGAAGAAGATCCAGTATAGCCAGTACAACACTGAAGGATAAAACTGAAAGACTGACACTCTACTTGGCATTAAGACTTACTGTAAATCTGCAGTTTTCAAGACAGCGATACTGGTGAAAGAACAAGAGCCCAGAAACAGACTGACACAAATATATTCAAATGATCTTTGGCAAAGGAGCAAAGAGAACTTGGTGGACAAATTTATTATTTTCAGCCAGTGGTAGAATAACTGAACATTCACATACAAAATAAACAAATCTTAGACACCAGTCTTTCACAAAAATTAACTCAAAATGGATCATAAACTTAATGTAAATGTAACACAAAAAAACCATAAAGCTTCTAGAAGATAACAAAGGGCAAAATTTATGTGTCCAGGAGTGTGGCATTGACCTTTTTAGATACAATATCAAAAGCATAATCGTGAAAGAAAAAAGATAAAAAATTTGGACTACGCTGAAATGAAAACTGTTCTGGGAAACACACTGTTAAAAGAATGAAAAGATAAGCCACAAACCAGGATAAAATATTTGTAAAACTTATATCTGATAAATGACTTATATTCACAATATATATAGAACTCAAAAGCAAGCAATAAGAAGGCAGCCTAATTTAAAAATGGGCAGAAGATCTAACAGACACCTCACCAAAGAAGATAAACAGATGACAAATAACCATATGAAAAGCTACCAAAATATGTCACAGGGAATTGAAAACTAAAACAACAATTAGATACACCTATTAGAATAGCTAAAGTCCAAAACGGAAAACATTTACATTGACTTTTTATTAACTTTACTCAGAATGGCCTATTGTATCACTTTCTTTGCTAATGGTGGTAGTGTTAAATCTTATGGATGTTCTCTTTTTGTCTTATGCTTTGATAAGAAAGGGATGTAGTGAAGTTGCTTGCTTTTTAAGTTTATCTAATTATATTTTTACTGATTACTGTTCATTTTTCTTAGATGATTTAGTCTTATTGGGGAGGATTGTGTACAGCTTTTTTCTGGACATGTGTTATTTAACTTCAGGGATCAAGATTTTTTTCCCCCCTTCACAAATTAGGAGACTTCCTGTGATCAGAGTGAAGGTTCTGGTTCTTCGGAAGAGGATGAATGGAGAAGTGACAGAAAAAGTGAAAGTTACAGCGAAAGTTCAAGGTATCTGTTTTTAATTGTTGTGGTCTTTTAAGCATTTTAGTCATAGTCTTGGATGGAATCATACTTGAATTTTATTCAAGAGGCAAGAATTTGCAACTGTGGAACAGTTTTTAATACACTTAAAAGGAGACGAAAACTAGATCAACATCTGTTCCTAAAGGAGTATTTCAGGAGTTTTTTTTGTTGACTTTAAGCAGTTGACCCAGCACTGTTGAACATGCATACTGAAAATATAAATTTAATCTTGGCTGCACATAAAAAGACTAGTATCTAAAGTATGTGTGGTAAAACCACAGTATATTCATTATTATTGCATGTGTTGAATTTTTGTTAGTTTTGAGATCCAGATTTCCTGGGTCCAAAATGTCAGCCTCTGGTTCTCGGTGCATGTCACCTTCATCTCAACAGATGCTCAACCCAGAAAACTGGACCTTAATCTCTCTTGTCCACCTATCCATAACATGGCTAGAAAATTCTCCTTCCTGAATATCATTCAGATCATCTTTCTTTTTTTTTTTATTGCTACTGTATTGGTTCAAACCATTATCACATACTGTCTGCTTCCTTTCTTGTCTTGTTTTACTTCATTATGATAAGGAGCTAGAATGATTTTTTTAAGAACATAATGTATCTTTTTTAAACAAATTTAATTGTGGTAAAATACATGCATGCAGTTCAGTACTGTTACGTACATTGACATAGTTATGCAGTGAGTCTCCAGAACTTGTTTATCTTGCAAAACAGAAATTCTATACCAATTAAAGAATGATTCTTTTCTTTACCCTTCCTCATGTCCCTGGCAACCCCTATTCTACCTTCCGTGTCTTCATTCATTGTCTTCTAATTCAACTTTTCTTGAATTTTATTTATCCAAAACAGATGCTCTTATAATTTTTATAAACAAGCTCTTTTTCTAATAAATACCTTTTTGTAATGTGTTTACCTGTGTATTTGATAGAGACGAAAAGGTGTGTGGTTGGTTGAAGTTGGGCCAAGGATGGCCCAGGTAGAGACCTTTATTTTTATTATTATTTCTGTTTGGTGAAGCTAGTAGTGGACCAGGGACTAGTTTTCTATAACTAGTTTCCTCTTTGACTCTGATTTCGCTAAGGACTAGGACTAGTCTCTTTCTTAGATTTCTGTCATATCAGGGAGACTCCTCTTGGGAAGAAACTGACTACTTAGGGCTTTCAGTTTGGTGTAGCTATGCTTCCCTTGGGCTTCTCAGTGTATTCATTGATGGCTTGTGATTCCAGTTGAAATTTCTGGTCTATACCTCAGCTTCCTCCAACATGGGGGTAGTGGTGGGGCCTGTTTTTGGGGTTTGGTATGATTCTTACTGTTTCCATAAGTCTGTGTTTTGTTTCCTTGAAGGAGTAATTGCTAGTTGTCTTCCATCATATTTTATCTACAGTATACCTAAATTTTTTTTTTTCAGGTTTATATCCTTTCCTAATTTCTAGTGTTAGTGAAGATTTCTCTTTTTCTCTTATCTTTGTCATGATCTTCAGTCACTTCAGTACTTGTTGGTAGTGAGGGGAGAATGCTGAAGTTAAATCTTTCTGGTATCTTCCCTTCCCTTTTTCTCCTCTCTCTGTTCCCTCAATTTTATATGATTGACTCGCTATCAGTGCTTATATTCTGGCTCCATTCAACTGAAAGCACTCCCCTTTTCTAGTGACTCTTCATCTAGATATTCCGATTGGACAGCTGATGCGGGCATCAATTTGCAGCCTCCTTTAAGAACATCATGTCGTCGACGAATTACTCGATTTTGTAGTAGTTCAGAAGATGAAATATCTACTGAGAATTTATCTCCTCCAAAAAGAAGAAGAAAGAGAAAGAAAGAAAATAAGCCTAAGAAGGAGGTAAGAAAAACGTATCTTTAAAAATAGCATGTATCATGATACCCCAGCTTTACCCTATTTCAAATGTTGTTTTAACATTTCTTGTGATACTGGCATGGTGGTGCCTTGGGTGTCTTGGGCCCTGCTCTGGGGCTGGGCTGGGCGAACTGTCAGCCCTCCTTCGGGAAGCTCACTGCACTCCCAGGGTGCAGCAGGTACCCTGTGTGTCTTGGGGATTCTGAAGGGCACCGTGGACTCCTCTATCTCCTACTTTCAACCCCCGTGGATAGCAGAAGCTCTGGGGCCTGTGGGAAGGAAGGGAGCATCTGTCAGTCCTTTGGAGGGATGGGTGGGGGCAGATATAGTGGGACTTATGGGGGAGGCCTTTGCTTCACAGATGCGGAGTCCTTTGCAGGACTGGGGCCCTGGCCTCCTGCGAGAGACTTGGAGTCCACCAGTGTTGTTCACTTCCAGTCTTGAGATGGAACTGCCATGACTGCATGTTTCTGGCTGTGTCAAAAGGCAGGATAATCTCAAACCGTTAACATCCAGTCTAAGTGCAGGTCGGATCAGAGGGCTGGGTGCAGGCAGATTGGCCCTGTTGCCCTATGAGGAGACTGTGGGATTGGGGTTGCAGAAATTCCACAAGCCTCTTGCCACCTTTGTGAACCACACGACACAGATCTGGCAGGACCGGAGACAACTGGGAATTGACACAGTGGTTTGGGATGTGGCCATGGTTCTCTCCACACATCTGGAGATGGGAGCTGTGGAGCTTTTGGGCTGCCCTGCAGTGAAACTGGGTGCTGGCATAGGGCTGATGGGCATAGTGGCTGCCCTGCTGGGTGCTCATGTGACTATCACAGATCGAAAAGTAGCATTAGAGTTTTGTAAATCAAGTGTTCAAGGCAATTTACCTCCTTGTATCCAACCCAGAGCTTTTGTTAAGGAGCTGACTTTGGGAAAGAATTTGGGGAGTTTTTCTCCTAGAGATTTTGACCTGATACTTGGAGCCGATATCATATATTTAGAAGAAACATTCACGGATCTTCTTCAAACACTGGACCATCTCTGTAGCAATCACTCCATGATTCTTTTACCTTGCTGAATTCACTATGAACGGAATAACTTTTGAGCAATGCTGGAGAGGCAGTTTACTATAAGGTTCACTATGATACTGAGAAAGATGTGCATACTTATACAGAAGAGAAGCCACAGCAAGGACCTACAGTTGGCTATCATTTATAAGAATGCTGTCATTGAGGGTGTTGATTAAGGTCTTGGAGACAAAACACACGTGCAGTTTTAAAACAAAGCAGTGCTTTATGCCATCGCTGTGATTTATTTATTTATTTATTTATTGAGAGGAGTCTCTGTTGCCTAGCCTGGAGTTCAGTGGTGCGATCTTGGCTTACTGCAGCCTCTGCTTCCTGGGTTCAAGTGATTCTCCTGCCTCAGCTTCCCAAGTAGCTAGGACTACAGGCCCACGCAACCACGCCTGGCTAAGTTTTGTATTTTTAGTAGAGACATGGTTTTGTCAGTTGGCCAGGCTGGTCTCGAACTTCTGACCTCAGGTGATCTGCCCGCCTTAGCCTCCCAAAGTGCTGGGATTACAGGTGTAGACCCACTGTGCCTGGCCATTGCTGTAATTTTTAGTCATATTTACTCACTCTGAAATTCCATTAATGTTAAAGATTAAGTGTGAGATTTTGGTTCATGCTGTTTCTGTACCCCATACTGCTCCCTCTTAATAAACAGTTTTCACTGATGATATGAAGCATTGGTATAAAGCCGTCTTTAAACTAGCAAGCTTGTTTTGGCGAGGTTAAGTCATACAAATAATTTTAAACACCTTCTGAAATACATCATGTTTAGCCCAGTTTTCTGATTTTCTGGGTGTAAGACAAGAGGTTTAACATGTTCCCTGAGCTGTTGGTGCTATTGAAATCTTTTGCCCCATTTAAATTGTAAATACTCTGGGTTGGTTGAGTGGGGTGTGAGTTTTCTGGGGTCTCATATTATGCTTTTTGGCTTAATTTCAGAGGATAAGTAAAAATAAAGTTTTCGTTACTTTTTGAGAGTACCTTAAGTCTTGAACTTGAATATAGGTTATCTTTATCAAATCGAAAGCTGTGGTTTTCCCCCTCAGCTTTACCTTGTCTCAAATGTTACTTTAATGTAATTGTTTCCTAAGCTTTCCATGCCTTCTTAATAATACACAGAATAACAGTAAAAAAGATTCTACGCCTCATCCCTCAAGAGGTTAGCTTCCCAAACATAAGCTCCTTCTGTATTGTACTTGTAATTGCTCATTCAGTGTCTGTATTACCCAGTAGACTGTAAGCTTCTTGAGGGCCAGGAATGCTTCTGCATCTCTCATTATTGCTTCCCCAGGATCTAGTATTAATATATCATAACCAAATAATGAAAAAGATACATTCCAGTTAGAGGCTTTTGATTGTTGGTTTAAATGATTGTTATATTGTTTTATGATTGACTTTGATATACTTCATGAAGTCACACATAAACTTTTTAAAAATTATTTTTAGTTATTTATTTATTTATTTTGAGACGGAGTCTTACTCTGTCACCCAGGCTGGAGTGCAGTGGTGCAATCTCGGCTCATTGCAACCTCCGCCTCCCGTGTTCAAGCAGTTCTCCTGCCTCAGCCTCCCAAGTAGCTGGGACTACAGGCACACGCCACCATGCTCAGTTAGTTTTTGTATTTTTCATAGAGATGAGGTTTCACCATTTTGACCAGGGTGGTCTCGAACTCCTGACCTCAAGTGATCCATCCGCCTCAGCCTCCCAGAGTGCTGAGATTACAGGCGTGAGCCGTGGCCCCCGGCCAAGCTACTTTATTATTAACACTTCTCCATCTCCACTGTTCTGAGTAATGGGCTTGACAGTTAAACCTTTCCAAATCTGAAACTTAAAGAGAAAGCTCTATTTTGCTCAGAATCTCACAGCAACACTTATTTTCTCCTGTCAATTTCAACACTAGTAGTAGACTTCAAGGAATTTTAAGGTGCTTTTTTTTGTTTTTTTTTTTTCGTGTGTGTGTTATTGCTACGTTTGCCATTTTCATTTTACATGTCTGTCTTCATACTTGTCTCTTCATTGTAATATCATCCCTATTTATTTGTGTACACTGTGCTGATCTCAAGCAGGTAGTCATTGTTTAAAGATGTTAAGTCTTTCTATTTATTGCTGTGTATAACAAACCACCCTAAAATTTAGGTGTTTACATGGCAAACATTGCGTATTTCATGTATTGGTACATCAGGAACTGGGAGCTGATTTAACTGGGTGATTTTGGCTCATGAGGTTACAACATGTTGACTGGGGCTGCCGTCATCTGAGGACTTGATGAGGGTTGGATGATATTCTTTCCGAGCTTATTCATATGGCTGTTGGCCTCAGTTCCTTGCCACACAGGTCTCTTCTTAGCTGGCTGCTTGAGTGTCGTTATGATTTTCCTCAGACTGAATGATTTAACAGTAGCCAGGGATAAGCCCCCATTTATGACCTAGTCTTAGAAGCTGCACATAGTCTCATCGGCTTTATTATATTTGGTAGAAGTGAGTCATTAAGTGTAGTCCACACTTGAGAGGAGGAGACTTCCACTTCTTGAAGAGGAGAGAACTATCGGAGAATTTGTAGGCATATTTTGAAATCACCGGTCTTACAACCTAAAATCAAGAGGAGACTCCTTGTGATGATTAGCCTGTGGCCAAACTCAGAGTGGAGTCGTGGCAGAACAGGCTATGGGTAAAAGAGGATTTAGGTTGGGTATTAGCCCCCTAAAATGGGATGTAAAATAGCATGAAGAATCTATCAGAAATTTAGGAGATGATGCTAGGAAAATGTTAGGTAGATTTACAATGCTTTTTGTAAGTGATATATTCCTGTGTAAAGGAACTAAATATATATGCTGTGTAAAAACTAATCATTAGATGGACGTGGCAAAAACAGTCATTCTGAATGGTGAAGTTTCTTTTAGTTTTCTTTCAGACAGTGCATGCTGCCCCTTTCTAATCTAAGAAACTTTGTTCTCTTCCCCTTGGTAGAATTTGCGGAGGATGACTCCAGCAGAGCTTGCAAATATGGAGCATTTATATGAATTTCACCCTCCAGTTTGGATTACTGACACCACACTTAGAAAATCTCCTTTTGTTCCTCAAATGGGTGATGAGGTGAGAGTAATACAAATTTAAAAACACAAATATGGAACATAAAATTTATATTGCTCTTAATTTTTAAATGCTTATTTCCCTTCTGTAGGTAATATATTTTCGACAGGGTCATGAAGCTTATATTGAGGCTGTAAGAAGAAATAATATTTATGAACTGAACCCTAATAAGGAGCCATGGAGAAAAATGGATCTTAGGGTAGGATGATGGCATTATTAAATCATTAAACATTTTAGCACATATATAGTTAAATTAACAAATCTATTTAAAAACCTGTTGGAAACATATTTTATTACTTTCTTTCCTACTTGATAACATTTTTGCTATAACCAAAACTTAGGATCCTGTGGGAATGGCTTGTTTGTCAGTGGGCAAAATTTGTATGTTGCTGATCGGTGTGTAAAATGTTAAATGCAACAACCTAGAGTTTCAGAAAGGCAGCTTGGCAATATATGTATTATCAATCTTAAAAATGTTTATGTATCCAAGACGGATTTTCAAAGGAAGAAATGCAAGTTTTCAAAAGAAGAAATAAAAATTGGAAGAAGGGTTTTAACCTCATGGATAATAAAATAAGGAAATAATTTTTCCTTTTCAATACTTAGCCAATTTTGTGATTTCATTTGTTTTTAGCTCAAGAAAGAATTCCACATTTTAGCAAGTGGCAAAGGTGTTGGTTTGTTAACAGTTATTCCGATTGCTGGTGGGGTGTGTGAAGTGGTCCAGGCTTTCTAGGGGATGTTTTGGCAATAGTAGTTGAAACTGAAAAATATTTGGAACTTTTAATTCTGTGATTTTACTCTTCTGGTAATTTGGAAAACAAGCAGAAATGCTTGTAAATATATGAGTATTGTAGTTCACTCACTGTTTACAGAAACAAAGCTGGAAAAAAAAATTCAAATATTCCACAATAGTGAATGAACCAAATCATGGTGCATTCACACAATCACTTACTATGTACAGCCCATCTTGTACTTGAAGGTTGGAAAATATTTATTGAATGAATGATGGATACATTTTCACAGTGTATTACTAATAGGAAAAATGGGATGTGAAGTGGTATTTCTGGTTATGGTAGCAAAATTTTAAAGACATTTGTAGCCAATCAAAAGAACAACATCAAAATGTCAATGGCGATGATCTGTGGGGTAGTAGTACACATGTTTTTTTATTTTTTATATTTTTATTCTACAGATTTTGATACTTTTAAAAACTTAGAAAATGAAGAAAATGCTAGTTATTTTAACAAATATAGCTGTTTTTAACACTTATATTCAACTTAATGGCTCTGCTTCTATGAGTTAGGCTTTATATACATTGGCGGTTTTATTTATGTCTGTTTAACTTAGGACCGTGTACCTAAGTACAGTCCATCCTCATTATTCTTGGATTCTGTATTCGTGAACTGCGTACTTGCTTTATTTGTAATCCCCAAAACGGTACTCTCGGAGCCTTTTGGTCATTTCTGGACATGCTCAGGGTGGTGAAAAATTTAACTTCCCTGACGAGCGTGTTTCTAGTTGAGGTTGAACAAGGTGTTGCTCTGCCTTCTTTCTTTTTTTTTTTTTAGCTCTCGCATTGAAAACAAGTGTCCTTTTCATGGTCTGTTCAGTGTCACATGTTTTCCATTTTTGTGGTGACTTTGCTGTTTAAAATGGCCCCTAAGCATGGTACTGACATGCTCTCTAGTGTTCTTAAGTGCTAGAAGGCTGAGGTGTGCCTTATGGAGAAGGTACGTTAGATAAGCTTCATTCAGGTATCAGTTAAATGTTTGCAAATCAACAACATATTAAATAAGGTACCTTTAAATGGAAACACACATAAAACCAGGTTATGTGTGCACTGGTTTACTGCAGTGTTGTGACCAGAACTTTGCAGGAACCTACCCCTATATATTCTCTATAGCACTGATGTAGTATTTTATTTCAGTGTTCTAGGTGACTTTATAGAACATAACTACTGTGAATAATAAGAACTATGCTTAGCACTTTGTTTGGTACATTCTAATAATATTTGTTCCGTGAATAAGAGGATGAATGATCTGTTGTATTCCTAGTATCAGAGAAGCAGACACTGGGGGGAAGGTTGACTATGACAAATCCATTTGATGGATACTCCATCCAGGTAGGGACTTTCACCTGTTTACCGTCCTGTCCCTACTGCCTAGAGGAGGTCATAGCATATGGTAGATTCTCAACAAATATTACTTACTGAATGTATTAGGCAGAAATTTAATATCAAGATTTTGAAGAACACTTACGAATAAGTAGAATGCTTACACATTTTCACTGCATAATATAAAGCTATATAAATAAAAATGTGCATTGGCTAGGTGTGGCAGGCCACACCTATAATCCCAGCACTTTGGGAAGCTGTTGTGGGAGGATCACTTGAGCCCAGGAGGTCGAGACTAGTCTTGACAACATAGGGAGACCCTGTCTCTACAAATAATAAAAAATTAGCTTGGTGCGGTGGCATGTTGTACCTGTAGTCAGTCCCAGCTACTCGGGAAGCTGAGGTGGGAGGATTGATTGAGCTCAGGAGTTTGAGATTGCAGTGAGCCATGAATGTGCTACTGCCCTCCAGTCTAGGCAACCCGGCGAAACCCTGTTTCCAAAACAAAGCCAGAAGGAAATATGTTAGATTTTTAATGGTGATTGTCGTTAGATATTGCGCTAATCCGAGATTTGTGTTTTCAATCTTACACTTTTGTAGTGTATTTTCTAAAGGATGTTCTTTGTATTAGAAACTGTATTAAATATGTGGAGATTAACTTTAGCAAAATTGAATGTAATTAATGGTATTAATTAAACTTGTCTGCTGGTTTGGAAGCCTAAATTATGAGTTTACTTAATATAACAGTATGTGGAGAATTTCAGTATTAAGGAATTGCTTTTATTTTAACCATTAAAAAAATATGTCTGTTAAAGGATCAAGAATTGGTTAAAATAGTTGGAATACGATATGAAGTTGGGCCCCCTACACTCTGTTGCCTCAAACTAGCATTTATAGATCCAGCAACTGGAAAACTTACGGACAAATCTTTCTCTATTAGGTATGTATTATTTTTTAAAATGGAATTATTTAAATTTAAATTTGCCATTTTGCTGATTTAATGAGTAGCACGCCCTTCCCATTTAACTCCAGGGTAGTAGAGCACTGTGGATAGCCTAAGATGTGGCTCGAGCTTCTGATGGCTAGGAAACCCATCCCTGACCCTGAAGTCATAGTAGGCATGTCACAGTTATAGTTAAGTGTGGGCAGTCTGTTTTATATGGTTTTCATGCTGCTTACGTGGGTGGGGAATTCTGACATACAGGCCAAATTTTTTCTGCCCTTCGTTTTTGAAAAAATTCAGAATAATTTCCTACACCTGTGCTGTCTAATAAGGTTACCACTAGTCACATGTGGCTATTGCTCACTTGAAATGTGGATGATCTGATTGAATGTGTTAATATGAGACTTGGCAGAGTACGAGGCATAAACATTTTTTTTTTTAAAAGAAATGAATGTGAATATACACACTGCATTTTGAAGACTAGTTATGAAGAAAAAATATGTAAGATGTCTCTTTTGATTACATATTGAAATAATATTTTGGATATATTTAAAATATGCTATGAAATTTACTGTTTTGCCTTTTAAAATATAGCTGGTTGAAAATTAAAAATTACATTTGTAGATCTCATGTTTCTTTTGGACAGTGCTGCTTTTAGACTATATAACCTGCTATGTAGAGAGTTTAATAATTTTTAAAATTTTTGTCTAGATATCATGATATGCCAGATGTTATTGACTTTCTTGTATTGCGTCAGTTTTATGATGAAGCAAGACAGAGGAATTGGCAGTCTTGTAAGTCTATCCTTACTAAGTTTTATATACCCTTAAAAATTAATCTGTTTTATTGGTCTAACTTTTTGGCTGTGGGACTCTTAATTATAGTGTATACAAACATGTAAATTCCGGAAGAGATATAAGTGACCTGTAAATATATTTTGCTTACAGCTTGGTACTTACTGATTATGCAGACTTTTTTGGTGGGGGCCGGGGGACGGCGGGCGGGGCAGGCATTGTCTCCCTAGGTCGCCCAGGCTGGAGTGCAGTGGCGTGATCTCAGCTCACTGCAACCTCCGCCTCTAAAGTTCAAGCGATTCTCTTGCCTCAGCCTCCTGAGTAGCTGGGATTACAGGTGCGCGCCACTACGCCCAGCCAATTTTTGTATTTTTAGTAGAGACAGGGTTTCACCATGTTGGTCAGGCTAGTCTCGAACTCCTGACCTCACGATCCACTCACCTCTGCCTCCCAAACTGCTGGGATTACGTGCGTGAGCCACCGTGCCCAGCCCGATTATGTAGACTTTTTAGACGAGCAACTTTTCTTCTGTTCTTTTGGTTCATGACATTTGGAAAAGATTATTTTCACTCCTTGACTATAGGCTAGAGTAGACTTCCTTTTAGACTTCCCTGTACTATATTGTATATAGTTATCTTTGATGTAACATTGTCATAATTTACACAATTATACCAGGATCTAAAATGATCAGAAGGTTGAAGAGTAATTTCAGATTTCACACTGAAAATGTTCTGGTATACCCAATTATTTTACCCTTGATATGATAACAACGTAGACTTAAATGGGAAGACTTGACGCTGTTTCTTTAAGAAATAAAAAATTCATATACACTTATGCTTTATAACCATGTAATGTATAGGTGGCAGAAAAATTAAAAAATTAAAATTACCTCAATGTAATCTTACACATTTGAGTAAAATTACACATTGGAGTAATTTTAATACCTCAATATAGGTACTGAAATACTCGAATGTGATTTTTGTGATGATCATTTAAGGAGGACTCACTTATTCAGCGTGGTGTAGATTATTAATCTCAGGATATAACTGATGATTGAATGACCGTCATTAGGCTGGGTAGTAATAGCAGCTGTTAATAGTAACTGTAGTACCTGTTTCACAGGTATACAAATATATGTTGAGTGTGTAATGCTATCCAGGGAGCTTGTGTATTGAGTTAGAAGTAGGATGGTTCATTCTTTTATCAGTTCTTGGATTTTTGTTAGAAATACTAAGTTTTACCCAGGCTGTCTCATCTGGTGTACGCATTCATAAATGATGTTAAGACATTGATCTTTCTAGTTACTGCAGTTTCTTTCTTTCTTTCCTTCTTTTTTTGGACACAAGGTCTTGCTCTGTTGCCCAGGCTGAAGGGCAGTGGTGCAATCAGAGCTCACTGCAGCCTCAACTTCCTGGGCTCAAGCGATCCTCCCACCTCAGCCTCCTTTTTGGCTGTGGGACTCTTAATTATAGTGTATACAAACATGTAAATTCTGGAAGCTGCACCATGTGCAGCTAATTTTTAATTTTTTGTGTGGAGACAGGGTCTTGCTGTATTGCCCAGGCTGGTTTTGAATTCCTGGGCTCAAGCAGTCCTCTTGCCTCAGCCTCCCTAAAGTGTAGGAATTACAGGTGTGAGCCACTATATCTGGCCACTGCTGCCTTTTTGTGTGGGTACTACAAAAAGGTATATTTTAGATAGAGTCCCTAATCATCCTCATCTGATGTGAAAGATTGTCAGAGCATGTGGCTCCTCTTTATAGATTATTCTCCTGGTAACATCTACACAAGTAATCGGGATTATTTTGGGAGTAGATGCAGAGAAAATTTTTCTTGAAGAAAAACATACAGCCACAAAAATAACATGAAGCAACATTAGCAGGTTGTATAGTTGTGTTCCAAATAACTTTAAAGCTTCCCAGCTATTATGATTTTTCAGCCCCCATGAGGTGTAAGAGGCTCTCATTTTTGCCAACATGTCCATTAATTTTTTTAAAACTGAATTACCTACAGTTAAACTCTAGAGATGGAGTCCCAGATGCCTCCTGTAATTTAGTGGTTTTTGTTTCATTTTTGTGGTTGAGAAATTGTTGGACCAGACCTGTTATACTACACTTTAATTCATTTTGCTCCCCCATTTTTGCATGGAATTTGAGTAGTATGGCAAGAAGAAGTTGCTTGTTTTCATTTTTACAGTGGATTTTTATCCTTCTCTTGAAAGGCCAAAGTAGGTTTATTTAAAAAGTCTTAACATAAGATTACCAGGGTAATCAGCTAGCAAAAACATAGAAAAGACACTTCTAGTATGAGAAAACTTAATTTTTTAAGGCTCCTTTTTATTTAAAGGGTTGTTTTTGTATGAAGAAATATTTTTATCTAAACTGAAAGTATCTTCTAGTATTAGGTAAATAGCAAGAAAAATATACACTTAATTTTTTATATCAAAGACTCTTGTAACATGTTTTTATATTTGGCCTCTCAAAATTGAGGCAGCTGATTTTATTACAATAATTATTATTACATTCAGTTGTAATTAATGTTTATGTTAAATTAGGGTATTAGAGATTTGCACAAAATCATGGTGTGGTTTATCTAAAATTATAAGTTTAAAGCTATACTAGTCTCCTTAGTTTTCTTTCGGGGCTATGGTTTCAAGTGATTTTGAAGTAAAATATATGTAAAACTCATGTTTACATAAGTTTGAAAATATACTAAAGACTAAAACATGTAGGTCTAGTAGTTGTGGCATGATTTTTTTTCAAACCTTTGAAGAATTCACTGTAAGCATACTTTAATTATTCAAGACCGTTTGCCAGGTATATTCTTTCTTGGGGATAAATTGTAGCTTTAATTTTGATTTATTTCTATAAAACTTCCCTTGAGAAAAGAACTGTTGATCTATATCCCGAACAATCATCAGTGTTGGATAGGTGACTTTTATTGTTTCATTGGTTTTGTTTTGTAAATGGTGGGAAGGGTAAGAAGGAAGAGATATGGTTACTGCGGCAGTTCATGTTTCTGTTGTAATGAATGTTAAACACAGATCTAGTGCAGTTTATTTCACTGGTTGAAGTGTTAGAGTTGTAAAATACATCTACAAATCCATTTAATCTAAAAGTTAAATTTTTTATTCCATATTTTTCTTGGTTTAGGAGTGCTGCTTGCCTGTGTTTGTATTGTGCTTTTGGCTTCTTTTTTATCTGTTATCATATGGTGTTTTGTAGATTAAAAAAATATTAATGAATGTTAGCAGAGAAATGCCTCAGACTTGATCATTTCTCTCCTAGGTGACAGATTCCGCTCTATTATTGATGATGCTTGGTGGTTTGGAACAGTGTTAAGTCAAGAGCCATATCAACCACAGTATCCTGATAGTCATTTCCAGTGTTACGTTGTTAGGTTTGTATACAGATGAAAACTAATCATTTACAAGTAATTCAGTGTGGCAGGTTGCTGTATGAATAATACATTTCTGGTTTTTTAAAAAAACATGGTTTTTATCTGTCATTAAGTCATGTCAGGCTGACCCAAAATGTCTCTCAGACATGCACCTACTCTTTGTTTCCTATTCATTAGTACTCCCCTTGGTTCAGGTTCTGCTTGCTTTCCTGGAACTATTTCTGTAGCCACCTAATATTTCCTTTACCTCGTATTGTCAGCGTCCTAGTTCAGAAACAGATATTATATCATTAATCTTCTTCAAAGAAACTTTTGATGCCTTTTCATTGGCAATGGAATAAAAACCATTGACTGTGGCTGTGGTGGAATTCAAGGGCTTCATGCCTTGTCTTTGAGTTATTGTTCACTTTGGGTGCAGGCCACATAGGATTTCTGGTTTTGTTCTTAAACCTGTTATTTTAATAATATATCCTTCTTAAGAAAATTTACTGTTAATATTTAAAATTGTACTGCTGTAGTGAGGTTAATTTTCACATTTTGTATCTTTTGTTTATTTTTATAATGGATATCTATTATCCACATTTTGTTTTCATGAAAGGCTAACCAGAGATTTGTTGTTTTTTAACAGGTGGGATAATACTGAAATTGAAAAACTTAGCCCATGGGACATGGAACCAATTCCTGATAATGGTATATATATTTGTTAAATAATGAAAACATTTTATTTTTATAATATGTAACAGTGCACATGGAACAAACATTTGTATTCTATGATCAGTATATTCAAATTATTACAGTAACTGAACTTTACTGAAAGAAGACAACAGCATCGTGTTTATCTGTTTTGTTAATTCTTGACCTTAGATTCCAGCTTGATTTTGGCTGTACCTTAGTAGCTTGCTGTCATTTCTCATGTAACCCTGCATTAAACTTAACTCCTGGCTGGGCGCCATGGCTCACGCCTGTAATCTCAGCACTTTGGGAGGCCAAAGCAGATGGATCACCTGAGATCAGGAGTTCAAGACCAGCCTGGCCAACATGGTGAAACCGTGTGTCTACTAAAAATACAAAAAATTAGGTGGGCATGGTGGTGTGTGCCTATAATCCCAGCTACTTGGGAGGCTGAGGCAGGAGAATCGCTTGAACCCAGAAGGCAGAGGTTTCAGTGAGCTGAGATCGCGGCTACTGCACTCCAGCCTAGGCGACAGCGAGACTCCATCTCAGAAAAACAAAACAAAAACAAAAAACTTACATGCTTCATGTAGCCTCTACTTTTCCTACCTCAATCTTTTACCCTTGGTCTTCCTTCAAGGAAAAGATGGAACTTGACTTCCATTTGTCTTCTGCTTTACCTCAAGTTGTCTTATTATGGATTTTCTATGGAAATAGACAACTATTTAAAGCCAGCCCGTCTTCCAGTGCTACCATCCCACTGCTGTTGCCTTCCAAGGGCCTGGTACCTACACTTAGCTCATCCCCTCCAACAATTTTAATTTCTTCCTACCTTTCTCCAGTCAGGTTTGAATATGTCTCTTAGACCTTACATTTGACTTCATGAAGCATTTTTGTTACTGAATTATTTCCCTTTTGCTAAACTTTTTGAAAGGGTACTCTGAATCTCTTGCTTCCATTTTTTTTCACCACCAAGCTTTCTTTATGTGTTTTTACTGATTTGTGACATCCTTTGATGTTTTTCTCTTAAAAAAATTTTCAAGAAAATCTCTGAATATCTGCATTTTGTTATTTTTCTTCAATATGTGCTCTCCATTTTTTATAGCACTTTAAAAAACTTCATTTTGAGATAATTTCAGACTTAAAAAAAGTTACAAAAATAGTACAAGGATTTTCTGAATACCTAGATTTCCCTTCTTACACAGCTAGCACATTGCAGTGATCAAAATCAGGAAATTATTATTAATACGATACTATTGTCTATAGACTTTATTCAGATTTTGTCTGTTTCACTAATATCCTTTCACATTTTGGATTTGTCATGTCGTCTTAGTCTTTAATCCAGGATCCCTCCATTTTTCACTGTCTTTCATGACTTTAAGGCTTTTGAAGATTACTGGGCAGTTATTTTATAGAATTTCCATTAGTTTGGGTTTGATGTTTTTTCTCGATTAAATTTAGGTTTTGCATTTTTGGCAAAAATGTCAGAAAAGTAATGTGTCTTTCTCAGTGCAATTATTTTAGGATTTTTAATAATTTTAATAATTTGATTTAGGGGGTATGTGTCAGGTTTCTCCAGTGTAAAGTAAATACTTTTTCCATTATAATTAGTGTCCCATGGGGATATATTTATGTGCTGCAAATAATCTTGTTTCTTATCCTGCTTCCACTCACTAATTGTAGCATCCGTTGGTAATTCTTGCCTCAAATAATGATTTTTTGTTTTCATTATCTTACATGTATTAGTTGGAATTGTACTATAAGATATGTCTTCTCCTTTCCCATTTATTTATATTAGTATGTACTCAGATTTTTGTAAAATAAAATCAGTATTCAATTGTTATCATTATTTTGTTGCTACCTTATTGCAGATTTGGCCACTGGGAACCCCTTCACGTTGGCTCCTATGTCCATTTGACATTTTCTTTTGAATCGCCTTTGGGTGTTTTCATAGCTTCTGGCAATATGCAGTGTTCAAGACTCACCTTGTATTTTCCCTACCTCAGCTGTGGAATCAGGCAGTTTTTCAGGGCCCATGGCCTGTTTGATTGGAGAATGGCATTTAGAAACCAAGATATTTCTTGTTATTGATGAATAATATTCCATTGTATGGATATAGCACATTTTTATCCATTCATCAGTTGATGGGCATTTGGATTGCTTCCATTATTTGGCTGTGAATAGTGCTCCTGTGAATATCATGTGCAAGTTTTTTTTTCTTTTGGGTACATATGTAGGAGTGGCATTGCTGGGTTACATGGTAACTGTTTAACCTTTTGAGGGCTGACAAATGGTTTTTTGGAGCAGGTATACCATTTTACATTTCCAGCAACAGTGTATGTGGGTTCCAGTTTTTTCACATCCTGGACACTTCTGTTTTAACTTATAGGAAGTATTATTGTGGTTTCGATTTGCCTTTCTCTGATGCCTAATGATACTGAGCATTTTTTCCTTTGCTTATTGGTCATTTTTATATCTTTGTAGAAATGTTCAATTTCTTTTTTTTTCTTTTTTCTTTCTTTTTTTTTTTTTGAGACAGTCTCCCTCTTTGCCCAGGTTGAAGTGCAGTGGTGCAATCGTGACTCACTGCAACCTCCACCTGCCAGGCTCAAGTGGTTCTCGTGTCTCAGCCTGCTGAGTAGCTGGAACTATAGGCATGTGCCACCCAGCTATTTTGCCATGTTGGCCATACTAGACTTGAACTTCTGGCCTCAAGTGATCTGCCTGCGTTGGCCTCCCAAAGTGGTGGGATTACAGGCGTGAGCCACCGAGCCTGGCTGAGAAACATTGAGGTTCTTTCCTCATTTTAAACTGTTATCCATTAGTTCTGGATATCATAATTTCTTCTGTTCCCTTAAATGGTCTCCGCATTTTGGGGCTTTTCTGGATTTTTTTTTTTTTTGCTTTATTTTCTTTTACTGTTGCATTAGGATAATTTTTATTGCTGTGTCTTCAGTTTTTATTGCTGTGTCTACACTATGTTAGTGTAAAATTTGTTACATATGCATCTTTTTAGTTTTATGTTTGGAAAATATTAGTTATTGCTTTGTTTTATGAAATATTAGCTATGCTTATAGAGTAAATCATATCACTACATCACATTTGTTTCATACACATTTCTTGAATGTCTACTGTTTGGGGGGCATCAAGTTAGGCGCTAAGTAGACATTATGAGAAAAGATTTAGTTTTTTCCTCTCAATGATGATATACATTCAGAAATGAATAACACATACTGTGCTCTTTTGAATTTTTTTTTTTTTTTAAAGATGTAGTTTTGCTTTGTTGCCCAGTCTGGAGTGCAGTGGCGCAATCTCCACTCATTGCAACCTTCACCTCCCAGGTTCAAGCGATTCTCCTGCCTCAGCCTGTTTAGTAGCTGAGACTACAGGTGTGTGCCACCATGCCTGGCTAGTTTTTGTATTTTTAGTAGAGATGGGCTTTTGCCATGTTGGCCAGGCTGGTCTTGAATTCCTGACCTTAAGTGATCCCCCTGCCTTGGCCTCCCAAAGTGCTGGGATTACAGGCATGAGCCACCATGCCTGGCGTTGAGTCTTTTTATATTTTTATCTTATATATTTATATTTTCTTTTGGAATATCTTATCTATCACCAGCCAGTGTATTATAGTATTCACCTTACTGCTTGTTGTTTTCATCTCTAAAAGTTGGATTTGGGTGTGTGTTTCATGTCTTCCATTTATATATGTTTTTAATGAACATGCGTAATATAACTGCATTCATGTCTTTGCTAATTCTAACATATGTGCCAATTCTGGTTGGTTGATTAATAAATCTCTTCATTATGGGTATTTCCTAATGTATTACCTGCGTTATCATTTTAAATTTTATGTCAGACATTGTGAATTTTACCTTGTTGGGTGCTGTATATTTTTGTATTCCTGTAAGTGTTACACTTTGTTCTGTCACACAATTAAGCTAGTCGGAAACAATTTTATCTTTTTAAGATATGGTAGATGCGTTTGGAGCAGTGCTCAGCCTAGAATGATTTACTTTCGACTTCTGAGGCAAGACCCTTTTATGCAATCTATCCATTGCTCTATGTATCATGCAGCTTTTCAGTCTGGCTGGTGGGAACAGGCACAGGTGCTGGCCCTTTTGTGCATCAGGCCTTTGTTATCACAGATCTTTCATTTGGTTCTTTTCCTGGCGTCCTGTCGTTTCTTCACACGTGTGGGTTGATCAGTATTCACCAGAATACTTGAGGAGACCAGCCCAGGCAACATAGTGAGACCCCCTTTCTCCGCATTAAAACAGACACACGCACACAGCCACCCACCCACACCCCTTGCCCAAAGTCATAGTTTTTAGGTGGTATAGATGTGATTTGAACTCAGATCCCAGCTTTGATAAACCAGTGTTTTTTAAAGCACTTTATGTTGCCTGCCTATACAGCCTCTTTCCTCTTCTTTTTGATGAGATAAAATATTGAAAGCACAACTCTGAATTACAGTATAATTCAGTACAAAATACACATTTTGGCTTATTAGGGCAGTGGGATGTCTCCGCCCTGTTCCCCCACATTTCTTTTATGTTCATGCGGAAAATAGAATGGAAATCCTTTTTCTTTGCAAGAACATGAATTATAAGCTTATAGGAATCATTTATCATCCAGGTTTAAAAAATTCCCATCTCTCAGCTAAAAGACTACATCATATGACTTAATTCTAATAGGTCAACTCTATTGAAGTTAAGAGCATTCCCAAAGAATGCTCTATGTAAAACTTGTGTGTATGTTTGCAGGAATCTTAACGGATATGTTTCTAGAGGAAATGCTCCCATGAGCATTCTCTCCACCATTTAGCAGCTGTTAAAATGATGCTCTTCCCAATGCCCTTGTTCCTTAATTGTGAACGTGCTCTGAGTTAACCTGGTAGCCAGTACACAGTACACAGTAAATGACATTTCTTATCTGTATGTTAGAACCAATATTCAATAAGCTAAAATATTTTGAGCTTCCTTAGATTTTCTCCTTTTTTTTTTTTTTTTTTTTTTGAGACAGAGTCTCACCCTGTTGCCCAGGCTGGAGTGCAATGGCACAATCTCAGCTCACTGCAACCTCCACCTCCGGGTTCAAGCTATTCTCCTGTCTCAGTCTCCTTAGTAGCTGGGATTACAGGTGTGCCCCACCACAGCTGGCTAAGTTTTGTATTTTTAGTAGAGACGGGGTTTTGCCACGTTGGCCAGGCTGGTCTCGAACTCCTGACCCCAGGTGATCCACCCACCTCGGCCTCTCAAAGTGCTAGGATTACAGGCGTCAGCCACCCTGCCCGCTTCTGCTTATTTTTCAAGAAATACCAGTCTGTTTCATTTGAGCTCCCTAAAAATTTAAGAAAATTAGCTATTTGTCATGTGGGATTATTTTATCCATTTTGACTTGACTTTTTAAAAATTTTAATTTGAAAATTTTAACTGTATGTAAGCTTAAAATTTTGAATATTGTCAGGTTCAGTTTGTGTTTTCAGAGGCCTCAGGGTTAAGTTTGCTTCCTTGAAGAAACAGACTGAAAACTGCAATACTGGCACTCTTATTTTTAATTTTTAATTTGTTAGGGTAGGTAGATTGTGTGTTTACCTGAATTTAAGCAATTTGTTAATCTCAATGAGTAATTTTAAAAGAGTTGCACATTTGAACTCTATTTTTGATTGTGGAGATAACCTAGTTTTATAAGCTATGAAAATTAAATTTTAATACCGTATATATTTATTTTTTGTTTTTTTTCCTTCCCCTCCTTGTTTTTTATGGTATTCATAGTTGATCCACCTGAAGAATTAGGAGCTAGTATTTCTGTCACATCAGATGAGCTAGAGAAATTGCTGTATAAACCACAAGCTGGTGAATGGGGTCAGAAATCAAGAGATGAAGAATGTGATAGAATTATCAGTGGTATAGATCAACTTTTGAATCTTGGTAAGTTTTTTTTTTTTTTAGGATGAAAAGTTTTTTTTCAATTTTTTTCATAAAGGTATTTAAAAATAACTAGCATAATCGAGGTTTCTGTTCTTTTCTACACTTTGTGTTGGTTATCTTTTAATTTAGCCTGTAATGTTAAATGTAGCCATATCTTATGAATGATTTCTAGAGAAGTACCACTTAGAGGCAATGGATTTATTGATTAAAAACTCTCCTGTCTTCCCTAACAGATATAGCAGCAGCTTTTGCAGGCCCTGTTGATCTGTGTACATACCCGAAGTACTGTACTGTAGTAGCTTATCCAACCGATCTTTACACAATTCGAATGAGACTTGTTAATCGATTTTACAGGTTAGTAGAAACCTGCTTTCAAAATGTTTAAAAAGCTATATTTGGCAATATTGACTAGGGTAAACAAAGAAAGAGTGGTAGAATTGGGGGCTGATTAGCATTTTCTGTTTCATTATTCTCTTTCATTGTCAGATGGTGTTAGATGCCTGTGGTTAGGTGTAGGGCCAGGCAGAAGATTGACTACCATATTTCACCCTTGTTTTTTCTTTCAGTGATTATTTCCATATCACTGAAATTTTACTTTTATTCCACTTATTTCAGTAAACTTTCACTGGTACTTTAGTAATGAGAATTTTTCTATCCTCATACATGATTGAAGACATAATTTGTTTTAAAATTAACAGCCACAGTTGAAACAGTTGTTTGTTTTTCTAATCAGATAACCAAGCTGCAGAATCTTAAGGCCTCAGTAAATGTTGTGTCTTATTATTTGAACAATAAGACCTTCTATTTTAATTATTCTTGGTAAATAGTGGTTTTGTTTCTCCAGTGGTTTTCATTTGCCAAACTCATGACAGATGGTTTAACAGGGTGGCTACTGCTCCCAGGGAATTCTGTCAGATGAATCCTCATTTCCAGTGCAGCAGCTGTTGGCAGTCTTTCATCAAAAGTCCGTCCATCAGTAGTTACCTATTGTGATTGGCCAAGTAGTTTTGCTTTGGCTACCAGGGCTTTGTTCTGTTGAATATGATATTCCTGAAATCTCTTGGATATTCTTTGTGTCATTTAAAAATAATTTTTGTAGGAGGCCAGGCGCATTGGCCTATGCCTGTAATCCCAGCACTTCATGAGGCCCAGGCAGGTAGATCACCTGAGGTCAAGAGTTTGAGACCAGCCTGGCCAACATGGTGAAACCCCTTCTCTACTGAAAATACAAAAATTAGCCAGGCATGGTGGCATGTGCTTGTAACATCAGGTACTTGGGAGGCTGAGGCAGGAGAATCGCTTGAACCCAGGAGGTGGAGGTTGCAGTGAACTGAGATCACGCCACTGCACTCCAGCCTGGGTGGTGGAGTGAGACCCTGTCTAAGCAATAAAAAAAAAATAAATAAATATTTTTGTGAGAGCTAAATGATAAGACCACATGGACACACAGAGGGGAACAACACACACTAGGGCCTTTTGGAGGGTGACAGGACAGAGAGAATCAAGAAAAACAACTAATGGGTACTAGGCTTAATACTTGAGTGATGAAATAATCTGTACAACCAATCCCTGTGACACAAGTTTCCCTGTGTAACAATCCTGTACTTGAACCCCTGAACTTAACAGTTAAAAAAATATATTTCTGTAAGCAATGTTCTGAACAGGTGGTCTCTTCAGGCTTTACTTTTGTTGTGAAGTCTTTAACACAGTCCAAAAAGCAGGTTTCTCTTAAGTTTATTGTAGGTCCCAAGAAATTCCTTAAACTGTTCTGAGTAGATTCTGTTATTTATACAGTCATATACTTCCGGCCTTTCTGATGCATGAGTTTCCTTTCTACTCTGGAAAAGTAGTTGTTCAACCTATCCTTGAGTGTCTCCAGTAAGGCCTGATATCTTATTTAAGCACAGGCTCTCACAGCTGACATCAGTAGGAGGCTGAGAGTTGCGGGGCTGGTCAGGCCTGGCTGGAGAAGGGAGGGTCCGAGTCAGGGCCTCAACCTTCAATCTTTAGTAATCTGTTTTTCTTAGAAATTCTGTTAAGTTGTTAGGTACTGTATTTTTTTTCTTTGTATGTTTAAATTTCTATTTACCTACATTTAAAAATAATATTTATATAGTTAATACTTGGTCTTTTTGGCCTTTGGAAGATTAATTTCCCAGAGGCACTGACTTTTTATCTTTGGCTTCTAGAGCACTGGTAAGTATAAAATTTCCTATTCTTAATGATTTTTACACTAGTTGATTGTATTTTAACTTTTATAATTCAACTACTTTAAGAAATTATAAAAAGTCATCTTGAGTCCACATTATCGATGTAATTATCTCTGTAATTTAACACTGGAATGTGCATTCCAATCAGAAACCACTTGATTGTTTACAGTGAGACTGAAGCTCTTAGTTTTTGTTTGTTTGTTTTTGAGATAGAGTCTTGCTCTGTCACCCAGGCTGGAGTGCAGTGGCGTGATGGTAGCTCACCGTAGCCTCAACCTGCCAGGCTCAGGCAATCCTCCCACCTCAGCCTCTTGAATAGCTGGGGCTACAGGTGCGCACCAGTACGCCTGGCTAATTTTTTAATTTTTATTTTTGGTAAAGATGGGGTTTTGCCATGTTGTCCAGGCTGATCTTGAACCCCTGAGCTCATGCTGTCCTCCTGCCTTGGCCTCCCAAAGTGTTGGGATTACAGGTGTAATCCCAGCTTGCTGGGCGAGCTTTTAGGGTTGATGATATTTAACATATTTTCTTTATTGAGATTCAGCAATTTTAAAAGGTACCTATATGCAATATGAAAAGGGAAGGTAGTTTTATTGGTTTTCTGTATGTGATTAAGTAATTTGTTAAGATTTTTGTCCTCTTCAGTTCAATATAATTGCTTCGGTGTCCAGTATATTGCCTATGACTGTGACCAAGTTGAGAGCATTAGAAGGTTATTCATTATAACTTTGCACTTATGGTTTAATTATTATTTCACAGTTGTTTAATTCACATGCTGCACTGTTTCACTTGGTTTCTATCTTCTCATTTTCTAAGCCCTAAATTGTCTACTTTATTTTGAAGGAGGCTGTCTGCGTTAGTTTGGGAGGTCAGATATATAGAACATAATGCCAGAACATTTAACGAACCTGAGAGTGTAATTGCAAGATCAGCTAAAAAGATAACTGACCAACTTTTAAAATTTATCAAGTAAGTAATTTCATAGATATTGTGTAAAAGTGACTGCATATTGTGCTATTAACAATCATCTAGTTTTGCCGGGCGTCGTGGCTCATGCCTGTTAATCCCAGCACTTTGGGAGGCTAAGGCCGTCAGATCACTTGCGATCAGGCATTTGAGACCAGCCTAGCCAACATGGTGAAACCCCGTCTCTACTAAAAAAATACAAAAATTAGGCTGGCGTGGTGGTGGGTGGCTGAGGCGGGAGAATTGCTTGAACCCAGGAGGTGGTGGTTACAGTGAGCCGAGATCATGCCATTGCACTCCAGCCTGAGTGACAAGAGCGAAACTCTGTCTCCAGAAAAAAAAATAGGAACAAAAAATTATCTAGTTTTATTTTTTACTCAGAACTATACTCTTTTAATGCTTTACTTTAGATGACATTTCTTTACATACATAATTTCAGTAAAAGTCTGAGAAACTGAATAATTCAGTTTTTCAGCTTTTTAAAATTTTGAAATAATTTTATACTCCAGAAAGTTGCCATTTGCCTTTCATCTAGTCTCCCCTTAGGTTAACATTTTACATAACTACGGTATACTTATGAAACGTTAAAAAAAAACTTGGTACCATGCTACTGACAGAAAGTGTAGAATTTATTTGGATCTCACTAGTTTTTACACCCTTTTATGTTTCAGAATCTAATCCAGAATCCCCATCAAATTTAGCGTTTTGTTTTCTTAGTCTCCTTCAATTTTTTCTTGTCTTTATCACCTCATCATTTTTATGAACGTTACTTATTTTATAGAGTATAGTTATGTTACTTATTTTATAGACTAAATTGGAGTTTGTTTGGTATTTTCTCATGATTATGTTGAGTTTTAATCTGTTGCAGATTATGTCCTGTGAAAATGTTTGTATAGGTGTGAATATTCTATAGATTTTCTTAAATTCAGAAGTCAATTCGGAATCAAAGAATGTAAACTGACTTGGAAATTCAGACCCAGGTTCTAGTCTGCTCTACTCTAGTGAGCATTCTTAATTTAGAAACAGTGCCATCGTTTTCAGCATCTAGCTGAAAACTGGGGAGTAACTGCTTCTTGTCAGCTTTCTTGGGTTGATTCTGTCCTAAGTTCTGGGGACTCATACTTAAAGTTACCTCCTCCCCAGAATCACCTTCTTGTTCTTACTTCAGGAAAATTATATACCCATTTTTGTCTCCTTTATGCTTAGATATCCGTATTTTAGCATTCTTTTTTTCTCCTGTGTGTACAGTAAGATACTATTTGCTTTAATTTCAATTCCTTTTTCCCTTACATATATATATATATATATATATATATTTTATACCTTAAATCAACTGTTTTCCTGGTACTTACTGTGTGAATACTGCTATTGATGATACTTAGAAAAACTCATCCATGTATTCATCCAATCGAGGCCATACATATATTATTTCTGGATTACTTGCTTAATTTGGATACATACTTAACGGAAAACAAGAAAAACCTTCAAGATTCTAAATTAGGATTTAAGATGGCTAGTTATGTTCCCAAAGGGTTGGGGGAAAACCTGATAGTCCTCTGTTTGAAATTAGGCACATATAGGTTGGTGAACTGTTTATATTTTAATGTATAGTTTGAATCCTTGCCAACAAGTCACTACATCTGCATACTATTAAAGTGAAAATTTGTTTTTTAGGAATCAACACTGTACAAATATCTCAGAACTTTCTAACACATCTGAAAATGATGAGCAAAATGCTGAGGATTTGGTATGAAGTTTGTTGATTTTATAATGGTTTTTGTTTATTTCAAATGGTATTTTTAAAAAGTGAAGAAGAAAATGTTGGCTTTCTAGTACGAACTCTTGCAGTAGTCCAATGAACAAATAGGGCATTTGATAAAAATATATTTTTGAATTTTCTAGATGATTTATGAGGTAATTTGTTTTAGCTAATATCAAAATATATCTAAGTGAATCATTTTAGGTGTGGAATATACTCTCTTTCTATATTTTAGCTAGTGAAAGGTGTATTATATAAAGTACCTTGGAGGCTGGGCACAGTGGCTCACACCTATAATCCCAGTGCTTTAGCAGGCTGAGATGGGAAGATCGCTTGAGCCAGGAGTTTGAGACCCTGTCTCTACAATCAATAAAAAAGTTAGATGGGGGTGGTAATGCATGCCTGTACTATAGAACACAAAATCCAGAAACTATAGGAATCTGTATGTTTCTGGGGATTTGTGGATAGAGGTAAAACGCAAGTTTTCTATTTAGGAAATGCATGAAGCGTCTTTTTATAGCTGTAATTTCAAGTTTTAGAATTAGTTCATGTTCTTAGGGAATGAAAAAGGATTATTAAGAATGATTTTTTTTTTTTCAAGCCTGGGTGCCACAAAGATCATCTGGTAGTCTTTCTTGGGAGATTTTGTTAGTAACATGTTATAATTCTGGTAATACCAAATGTCTTTGATATGTTATTTATTAAGATTATGTTATTATTTTCTAATGAGACTCTAAATACTTAAGGTGCTCTGATTTTATTCCTAGGATGATAGTGATCTTCCTAAAACATCTTCTGGAAGAAGGAGAGTAAGTTACTCTGCACGGTTGACTTTTGTAGTTTCTTTTTCTTTGTTTTAAAATCAATCCAGGATTTTAGTTTTTGTCTTTGAAAAGTTATATCAATGTAGATACTGAATATTTTGGAGAGTAAGTTACTCTGCATGGTTGACTTTTGTAGTTTCTTTTTCTTTGTTTTAAAATCAATTCAGGATTTTAGTTTTTGTCTTTGAAAAGTTATATCAATGTAGATACTGAATATTTTATTAACAAAATGGGAGAAATTACTGGAAAGGTTTAGTGGGAGAGTTGGAATTTGTACTGTATTATCAGAGTGAGATGGAGTAAGAAGAGGCCATTCAAAAAATAGAGGCTACCACAGGAAAGACAAAAAGAGTAGAGAAGTATGGCATGGCATGTCCATAGACTGTTAAGGGCACTACACCTGACTGGTGTAGAGGTTGGATGTTGAAGTGACCAAAGTGGCTGTGTCTGGCTGTTATGATTGGGGTAGATTACGGTGATAATGAAATCCAAGGATTTCATTTAAAGTAGAGAATCAATTGAACAGCCAAAATAGATAATACAATTTGAAGGATAAGAAGATGTGTATTAAAGGAGATGAATTAGGAGTTTATTCCAAGAATACAGGGTGAAGGATGGGTACCTAGTCAAGGATATTTGCTTGGAATGGAGAGGAAAGGAAAATTATGAGACCTTTTTAGGGAAAACTAACCAGGGTTTGGTGAGTGAACTTTTTTTAAAAATGGAGATATGTTGGGATGATGAGGTTGGAGGGGTAAGGAGAAGGGTCTATGGAACTAAGTTTATGAAAGTGGGTAATCATAATGGGGTATCATCAGCAGGCTTTGAAGTTCAAATATAGAGTAATTAAAATTAAAGGTTATTAGTATGAACATGCTTAAGACATTTTAGCCCAGATAATTTTATTTTATTTTATTTATTTATTTTTTGAGACAGAGTCTCATTCTGTTGCCCAGGCTGGAGTGCAGTGGCGCAATCTCGGCTCACTGCAAGCTCCGCCTCCCGGGTTCACGCCATTCTCCTGCCTCAGCCTCTCTGAGTAGCTGGGACTACAGGCGCCCACCACCACGCCTGGCTAATTTTTTGTATTTTTAGTAGAAACGGGGTTTCATCGTGGTCTCGATCTCCTGACCTCATGATCCGCCCGCCTTGGCCTCCCAAAGTGCTGGGATTACAAGTGTGAGCCACCGCGCCCGGCCAGCCCAGATCATTTTAAATTTCCTCCAAATGCTCCTTAAATTTAAGCTTTTTATGAAATATTAATTTATACCATGTGCTTGCCTTCCAGAATACTGAAAAGTTAGACCTAAAATACTCTAATTTGATTAGTCATTTTCATTTAATTTTATTTTTAGACTCCCAAGTGTTTAGTGTTTGTATTTATTTGTTGTTTGCTGCAGCAAATCACAAATTTAGTTGCTTAAATAATAAAAACGTATTACCTGATAGTTCTGTAGATTAGAAGTTTTCATGGGTCTCTAGGTCAGAATCATGGTCTTAGTGTGGCTAGAAGCTCCAGGGAGAGTTATTTGCATTTTCCAGCTTCTAGTGGGTGTCCTCACCTTGGCTCCAGGTCCCCTTGTTCCATCTTTCAAGCCAACAATGTAGCATTTTTCAGTCTCTCTCTAACTCTGTCCTTTCTGCCTCTCTCTTATAAAAACTTTTATGGCTATACTGGGTCCAAGCAATCAATTCAAGATAATCTTTCATCTCAAGGTCTATATACCCTTAATGCAAAATACCTTTTCTCATGTAAGGTAACATAGTCACAGGTTATGAGGATTATGATGTGGACATCTTTGGTGGGGCCATTATTCTGCCTATCATATTATCACATATGCTTCATATTCTGCAAAAACAAATATTATAAACCTGGGAGGTGAGAGGTCATGGAATAGCCTTTCACTAGATAATGTGCTCTCGTTAGAGTATGCTTTTCATAGCTAACTTTGTAATATTTCTGAAATTGGTTAAGTTACATCAAAATGTGTTACATGCATAGTTTAAAAATTTCATTTCCGGAAAAATGTGTTGAGAGCAACATATATGACATTATTGTGTTTTTATAGAAGACAGTAGATCAGTTACATTTTTACCACAGTCTTACACCAATAGTGTGATTTTTCTTAAGACTGTGAATGTATTTTTAGGTCCGTGATGGGAAAAAAAGCATCAGAGCTACGAACTACGTTGAAAGCAACTGGAAGAAACAGTGTAAGGAACTAGTGAACTTAATTTTTCAGTGTGAAGATTCTGAACCATTTAGACAACCTGTTGATTTGGTTGAATATCCAGTAAGTTTCCATTGTTTAAATGTTTGGGGCTTTTCTTGTTTTGCAGTGAGGAAATTGGGGTAGAGTTATTAAACTTTAAAGAGAAAGATACCTAGGCTTTATGTTAACTTTTTTGCTCCTATCACTAAGTTAGTGGTAGAAATACTGTTTTTACATAGTTTTCTTCAATTTATAGACACCCTCGTAAACTCATTTAAGAATTTAGACTTAGATAACCAGTATTACATAACAATGGGATGGATCTACTTAGATTTCTATCTAAGTGGGCCCAGCACTAGGAGAACTATGAATTGGATAAACGTGTCTGTTTGCATGCTTTAAAAAGGGAAATTGAAAGATGACTTTATAAAAAAAGTTGGATTATAACAGCACAGAGTGACTGCAGGATGCTTGGAGTATATACAGCAGGAAATGAAACCATCCCATGTGTCACTAACAATAAATAGACATTAACATTTTGGTATATTTCTACCTTGTCTTTGTTTTTATACCTCTTTTTAAACATTAGTAATGAATTTTAAGAGTCCTCTAATCTTTTCCTCTCTTCCATCATTTCAAAGTTTTTAGAGATCTGATGCATTTACATTTCTAAAAGCAAGAAATGAATCTATGAATTAAATATTGTTTTTAAAACCTAGGATTACAGAGATATTATAGATACCCCAATGGATTTTGGAACAGTAAGGGAAACTCTAGATGCGGGAAATTATGACAGCCCTTTGGAGTTTTGCAAAGACATCCGGTTGATATTTAGCAATGCAAAAGCATATACACCAAACAAAAGATCAAAGGTAAATTTTTATGTGGTTCATTGAAAAAAAACTGCCTGATCTGTGTAGATAATTTTCCAATGTAATAGTAATTTTTTCCACTGTAATTTTCCACTATGTAGTAGAGGTTAGAACATTAAAGATACGTGAATAAATTAAGACTATTATAAAGAAAAGAGCTTCTGCTACTGCTCAAGTATCTTCAGTTTTTGCCTTTCATCAGTTGAGTTTATCATAATCTCCTTCAGTTTTATAAGCAAGTGGGGATTAATGGGAGTAGGCATCAATAGAAAGTGAACAAATTTGATACACAGAGTAAGAGCCTCTGTTTTGATATGTAAGCATCTTAAGTGGATTGGAAACATAGATCGAGACTAAGAATATTAAAAGTAAAAAGGAAAATCTGATCATGAGACTGCTGACAGCATAAGAACATTTGCATTTGAAGAAGCAACACATGAGCTATCTCATTAAGACCACAAATGTTACAGAGCCAGTGGAGACTCTTTGCTTGATGTGTTAGAAGCTAATATTATGATACATTGTTTTTCTTTTTCTTTTTTTTTTCTTCTAGTCTACTCAAGTGAAGTGGTGACACTGGGTTTTTGAGAATAAGCTTTATATTGAAAGTTGACTCCTAAGGAGACAGGAGTGAATTTCAAATCTGACTCCTGTGCTGGCATTAAAGAGTATTTTTATTTTTTCTTTCTTTTTAAAGAAAAGGTTCAGGGTGTGGATTCTGAGATTAGTAGGTGATTAATGGAAGGAAAGGAGAGGTCTGGAAAGTCTTTGGGCATGTATAGTTATTTCTTTATGTTATCTGATGGGTTGCGTGTGCAAATTTGGGGGAAGTTAGTGTGACACATGCTGGAAATTCAGGCTCTGATGTCAGCAGACTCACTCTTTGCAGACTCTACTTGGCCATACTGGTTTTAACCAGTTTCAGCCAGTTCTTCTTATCTCATAAGCAGAGGGAGTTTCAGTGTTTTAGTAGGTTGGGTTTCCTTCTTTCTGTTTGTTTTTTTTTTGTCATTTTGTAAACTTAAGAATTTTTGTTAGTTAATTGATTTCTTTAAATCTTTGGGGCACACAGTTTCAGTAGAATGTTACTAAAGTTTTGTTAACATGTTATACATTGGGTAACTTTTCAAAACTTGATGAGGCCTGTAATCCCTGGAATTTGGGAGGCCAAGGTAGGCAGATCACTTGAGGTCAGGAGTTCGAGACCAGCCTGGTCAACATGGTGAGCCCCTTCTCTACTATAGATAAAAAAATTAGTTGGGTGTGCTGGCGCTTGCCTGTAATCCCACCTACAGGCACGAGGCATGAGAACCGCTTGAACTGAGGCATGAGAGCCACTTGAACCTGGGAGGCAGAGGTTGTGGTGAGCCGAGATCATGCCACTGCACTCTAGCCTGGGCAACAGAGCAAGACTCCATGTAGCTCATGTGTTGAATAATTGTAAAAAGTAATATTTAAAGTAAAACACTTGTTTGATCTTACAGCATTTTTTGGTGTCTACAATTAGTGACATTAACTGTTGTGCTTTAACTGTATTTCCCCGTCATTACTTAATACTAGACTCCTCCTGCATTACTGCCTCTAGTCTCAATTTGAGAACTCTTTGTTGGATTCAGGATCCACACTGCTTGCTGGATGAGTTTAACATTCAAGGCTAACGTTTTTCCAAGCTTGGGTTTTTGTCAAAGTCACCATTTGTAAGACTGTTTCTTTTCAGAGACAAAATAAATTTCATTCAAGTCTTCCCTGCGCCCCTCAAATACATGTTTGAGGACACATACCATACAATTCACCATTGAAAGCTTATAGTTCAGTGGTTTTTGGTATAGTACATTGTCAATTGTTCAAAACTATGGTTAACTATATATAACACAACATTTGCCATTTTAGCCATTTTTATGAGTACTGAATCAGTGGCATTGTTTATATTTATAATCTTTCTAAAACTTTTTCATCATTCCAGACAGAAGCTCTGTAACCATCAAGCAGTAATTTCCCCTCACCCCCAGTCCTTGGAAACCTCTAACTTTCTGTGTCTGAATTTGTCTGACCTAGATAGTTTCATATAAAAATTGAGATCTTACCATATTTGTCCTTTTGTGTCCAGCTTATTTATTTCACTTAGTATAATGCCTTAAAGGCTTATGCATGTTGTAGCATGTATCAGAACTTTATTCCATTTTATGGCTGAATAGTATTAAAGTGTGTGGTTATACCATATCTTATTCATTCATCTATCGATGGCCAGCTGGGCTGTTTCTACTTCTTGACCATTATGAATAATGCTGCAGCAAATTTTGGAATACACATATCTCTCAGAAACCTTGCTCAATTCCCTTGGGTATAGACCTAAGAGTAGAATTGCTGGGTCATGGGATAATTCATGTTTACCTTTTCCAGGAACCACTACACTGTTTTCCATATTGGCTGCACCTTTTTACATTCACACTGGCAATGTATAAAGGCCACAGTTCACATCCTTGCCAACACTTGTTGTTTTTGGAGTTTTGTTTTTGTGTGTGTGTGTGTGGTTTTTTTTTTTTTGAGACTGTCTCAGTCTGTTGCCCAGGCTGGAGAGCAGTGGTGAGATCTTGGCTCACTGCAACCTCCACCTCCTGGCTTCAAGCAATTTGCCTGCTTCAGCCTCCCGGGTAGCTGGGACTACAGGCGTGCGCCACCATGCCTGGCTAATTATTGTATTTTTAGTAGAGATGGGGTTTCACCATATTGGCCAAGCTAGTCTTGAACCCTTGACCTCAAGTGATCTGCCTGCCTCGGCCTCCCAAAGAACTGGGATTATAGGCGTGAGCCACTATGCCTGGCAGAATAAAATTTATATATATGAAATACTGAAAATAACGTCAAAGATTATTTCAGATTAAGTATAACAAATTTCACATTCATTTGTGAGCATATATATATGTATATGAGAAGCATGTAAGAAATTCGTATATCTCACATACTTTTTAGAAAAGTTTTCTGGTATTGGAGTGTCTTTGCCATCCACTGCCGTGCACAAGACTTATATTTAACTTTTGAGCATTAGACTTTTGCACTTATTTTCAGGAAAGTTGAGGAGGATAGAGTAGTTCTGTACATACTTGTTTTATCTTACAACATATTTTGGTGTCTGCAATCAGTGACATTAACTGTTTTGCTTTAACTGCATTTCCCCGTCATTACTTAATATTAGACTTAATATTGATGTTATTTAATTGTAAACATTGTTAAAACAAATCTTTCATATGCATTAACGTTCTAGGTTATACTTTCTACTACTGGATGCAAGGTATTTTTGTTTCATTTTTAGAGTTAAGTGGCATTGAAAACATTGCAGATAGAGACTGGTATATAAAAGTGCTTTTGTTCCCTCGCCCCAAAGAGAGACAGCGCTTTTGTAGCCTAAATAGCAGCCTTAAAACCAATCAACTTCCCATCTAACTTTGGGAGAAGGGTGTATTTTGGGGTTTGTACATACAGATGTTAGAATAGGCAAAAACAGTTGAGATTCACTGACATATAGACACAAGTCCTGAATGTAGATGCTTGACTTCAGACTACTTATCATCTGAGAGGTATGTATTTGATACTTCTTACTTCCAGATGTCATTAAGGGATGGGGGTTGGAAACAGAAGAAACAGGTGACAGCCATTACCTATAAGCAGTGATATAATACACTGCAGGGGATCTCAATGATTACTATTATTTCTTAAGTACTTTTAGGGCTATTTTGTAATTCTACTTTGTTTTTATATCCTTGCAGATTTATAGTATGACCTTGAGATTATCTGCCTTATTTGAAGAAAAAATGAAGAAAATCTCTTCTGATTTTAAAATTGGTCAAAAATTCAATGAAAAACTTCGAAGAAGCCAGAGGTTCAAGCAACGGCAAAATTGTAAAGGTGACAGTCAGCCTAACAAAAGTATCAGGTAAATTGGTTATGGCAAGCTTGCTTTATTTATTTATTTAATTTTGGAGACAGAGTCTTACTCTGTCGCCCAGGCTGGAGTGCAGTGGCGTGATGTCTGCTTACCACAACCTCTGCCTCCTGGGTTCAAGTGATTTCCTGCCTCAGCCTCCCAAGTAGCTGGGACTACAGGCGCACACCACCACGTCTGGCTAATTTTTGTATGTTTAGAAGAGACAGGGTTTCACCATGTTGGCCAGGCTGGTCTCGAACTCGTGACCGCAGGTGATCCACCCACCTTGGCCTCCCAAAGTGTTGGGATTACAGGTGTGAGCCACCACACCTGGCCTATTTATTTATTTTTTATTTATTTTTGGAGACGGAGTCTCTCTCTGTTACCTAGGCTGGAGTGCAGTGGCGTGATCTTGGCTTACTGCAACCTCTGCCTCCCGGGCTCAAGCAGTTCTCCTGCCTCAGCCTCCTGAGTAGTTGAGACTACAGGTACACGCTGCCATGCCTGGCTAATTTTTTGTATTTTAGTAGAGACGGAGTTTCACCGTGTTGCCCAGGCTGGTCTTGAACTCCTGAGCTCAGGCAATCCGCCTGCCTCAGCCTCCTAAAGTGCTAGGATCGCAGGTGTGAGCCACCGTGCTCGGCCCTATTTATTTTTTGAGACAGGGTTTCACTATGTTGCCCAGGCTGGGGTCTAGTGATATGATCATGACCACTGCAGCTGCAACTTTCTGGTCTCAAGCAGTCCTTCTCACCTCAGCTTCCCAAGTAGTTGGGATAACAGGGGTGTGTCACCAAGCCTGGCTAATTTTTAAAATTATTTTTTGTATAGATGGGGTCTTGCTATGGTGCCCACACTGGTCTTGAACTCCTGGGATCAAGATCCTCCCACCTTGGCCTCCCAATATGTTGGGATTACAGGCGTGAGCCACTGCACCCAGCCTGTATGCATTTTTTTAAAAATTTCACACTGTGTTATTTAATCTTTAGAGTACTGTACATTCTGAAAAGACTAGTCATGGGTTTTGTAGCTTGAAAGCATTTCTGTGAATATAGAGCTGTTGCATTGGTTTGTAATTCTCTAAATATGTAAAATTATAGATTTTTTTCAAATCTTACTAAGGATTATTTAAAGTATCATTTGTATTTTTGCATAAGAATTGGCTTTTTAATGTAGAGCCGGAGTCCCCAACACCCGCTCCCTGTGTAGACTGGGCCACACAGTAGGATGTGATTGGCTGGCAGACAAGCATTACCACCTGAGTTCTGCCTGCTGTCAGATCCGTGAGTGCATTAGATTTTCATAGGAGCAGGAACCCTGTTCTAACTGTGCATGCAAGGGATCCAGGTTGTGTGCTCCTTAACGAGGATCTGATGATCTGAGGTGTGCTCCTTACGAGGATCTGATGATCTGAGGTGTGCTCCTTACGAGGATCTGATGATCTGATGATCTGAGGTGGAACAGTTTCATCTTGAACTCTGCCCACTCACTGGCCCCAGTCCCAGTCCGTGGAAAAACTGTCTTCTACAAAACCGGTCCCTGGTGCCAGAAAGATTGGGGACTGCTATGCAGAGAATAATGTGATTTTTATGTATGGTCTTTTGAGCATTTGATTGTGTAAGGGAAAATGTACCCTTGATACAATGTACCTCAGTATTACTGAGGATTATTTGTAAAGAAATGTAAAATGAAGGATTTATTAACTTTCTCAGTAATTGTATATTAATTTACATTCTATATTCTTTGACTGTGTAGTTTAGATTAATATCACATTTATAGGTACTTTATGTTGTTACAGTATAAAAATTGAGTTGTGCAATGTTTAGTTTGTTTCCATTTATATTTTCAACTGTGCAGTATATCCCTTGACGGGATTTCCTTGTGGTTGCTCTGGGGACTACCCTATGCATCTCAATCTATTGCAAACAATAGATTTTATATTAATACTATTTTTATTATAGTACATATGGGAACTTGGCTCTAGTATAGCTTCCTTCCATCCCCTTCGTAGGTGGTGGTGGTATCAGATCACTTTTTTTTTTTTGAGATGGAGTTTTGCTCTTGTTGCCCAGGCTGGAGTGTAGTGGCACCATCTCGGTTCACTGCAACCTCCGCCTCCCAGGTTCAAGTGATTCTCCTGCCTCAGCCTCCTGAGTAGCTGGGATTACAGGCATCCACCACCACGCCCAGCTGATTTTTTGTATTTTTAGTAGAGATGGGGTTTCACCATGTTGGCCAGGCTTGTCTCAAACTCCTGACCTCAGATGACCCACCTGCCTCGGGCTTCCAAAGTGCTGGGATTACATGAGTAAGCCACTGTGCCCGGCCTTATATTTACTTTTGTTCTCTCCCTTGATTATTAATGGCATTTAAAATTTTTGATATTATAAGCTTGCGTTTTATTATATAGACAGTTATTGCTTTAAAGAATTGTGATTAACTTTAAGCTTCAATGTCTAGATACCACTTAAAAGGCTGTTTTGCTTTTAAGAAACAGGGTCGGCCGGGCGTGGTGGCTCACGCTTGTAATCCCAGCACTTTGGGAGGCCGAGGTGGGTGGATCATGAGGTCAGGAGATGGAGACCAACCTGGCTAACATGGTGAAACATTGTCTCTACTAAAAAATACAAAAAATTAGCCGGGCGTGATGGTGGGCGCCTGTAGTCCCAGCTACTCAGGAGGCTGAGGCAGGAGAATGGCGTGAACTCGGGAGGCGGAGCTTGCAGTGAGCAGAGACTCTGTCTCAAAAAAAAAAAAAAAAAAAAAAAAAAAGAAACGGTCTCACTCTGTTGCCCAGGCTGGAGTGCATGGTGTGATCATAATGTCATTGTAATGTCAAGCTCCTGGGCTAAAACAAGTCTCCTGAGTAGCTGCGGTCATAGGTGTACACAACTATGCCCAGCTAATTTTTAAATTTTTTGTAGGCATGGGGTCATGCTATGTTGCTCAGGCTAGTGTTTGAACCCCTGGCTTCAATTTATCCACCTGCCTTGGCCTCCTAAAGTGCTGGGATTACAGGCATGTTCAGCCATTTCTTATTGTTTTAAAGGAAAATAGGATTATCTCAATATTCATTCACCCAGATTTCTCACATGCCTTAAACTTCCATTCTCCTTTCTCATAATTCCTGGCCTAGTGGCCAACCATGGTGAATGGGTGCAGTTAGATGTAAATAGTCTGGTCTTGGGACAAAAATCATTTTGTTCTGATGCCTTTTTTTAACTTTTCCTGTTTAGGTTTTGTTGATTTCTCCTCTTGAGCATATTCTGTCTTTAGGGACATAGAAATGAGAGAGGAGAAAGTTGGGTGCTGTTGAGGCTTAATCTGTAGTATGAATGAACGCCTGTATTACGTAATGTCAGTTCCTCTTAGCATTTAATCCAAAGAATGTAAGGTATTCAAATAATTTTCTGTAACTCTTACTTGGAACATTGGTTCATTACTCCAAATTTGAATAACAGTGTGTTAAATTTAGAGTTAGGAAATACTACTACTAATCAGTGCCAGAATAAAACGTTAATAGTGAATGTTTTAATGTTTTGATCATAAAATTACTCTCAGTTTAAGAAATATGATATACTTCTATTTAGTCATTCTCTGTGAACCAGTTATCTTTGTATTTTGTTAAATACTGTTTCCTTTGTTCATATGTTTGGCCAGAAACCTCAAGCAGAAGAGGTTAAAATCTCAGACAAAAATAATTCCTGAGTTGGTAGGTTCTCCTACCCAGTCTACCTCAAGTAGGACAGCTTATTTTGGAACCCACAAGACAAGTGCTGGTATCTCTTCAGGTGTTACTTCTGGTGACTCTTCAGATTCAGCAGAATCATCAGAAAGAAGGAGAAATAGACCTATAACAAATGGTTCTACATTATCTGGTGAGAAGTGAAATATTATGTTATTTTGTTGCTGAGAACCCAAGTGTGTAACACTGGCCGTTACTAGAGGTTTAGAGGAAAATATAAAGATGTGGCCTTGACACTGAAAGAACTTACAGTTTAATGGAAGAGATAAACGTAATAAACATGGAACAATTCGATTATGTTCCATAAGTGCCGTGCTTTGTGAATGGTACATTTATATTGAATTTTCAGTTACGTGATACATAGATTCTTCACACTTGGTGTGCAGCATTTGAAGTTTTTGTATCTTTTTAATTTAAAAATTAAGAAGTACTGATAATCTTGTAAGTTCAAAGCTGATGACCTAGTAAATTCTAAACTGTTCATGTTGTTGCCATCTGCTAGCATAACTAGCTGATGCTAACCCTTTGTTAACATTGTACAAATGAGGCTGTGTTGTGTATCTACTTCTGTATTGCTCTGAGTGGTTTTGCCGAATTATGACAATAGCATACTATTTACTATTATAATTGAATCATTTATACACATCTTCTATTACCTAGTATTTCAATAAATAGTATTGACAGCATTGAAAAATACACATACAGATAAAAGTTTGGAATGGAAGTAGACTGTGATAAAATGTGGAGAAAGACAAGTTCATGTGTGTCACATTAGAACTGTACAGTGTTTTAAGGGTTATGTTCATAGCATGGAATGTCCAATCAGAGTATGCTGGAGTAATTGAAAATGGCACTAGGGATAAGCAGACACATTACAGCTTAGTAGCAACTATGAGAAAACGCACTGAAGGAAAGAAGAATGCATTTTGTGCATATGAAAAGACCGTTTTGGGGACTGTTACAAACAGTAGGATCAAACAGGTAGAGTACAGTCAAAGTTGAGCAACTTTCAAGCCTTGCAGAAGAATTTGGATTACTGAGTTGGGTTCCTTATTGAGTAGTGGTAGAGTCACATTATGTTTCAGGAAGATTAAGTTTGGCAGTGATGTGCAGAGGGAGGGGAAGAGCCTGGAAACAGGGAGTCAAGGTGATGGATGGTAGAGTTGACAGGAGTAGCTGAGGTGGGCAAACAGTAGAACAAGTTCAAAGGATGAACCACAATTTGGTGTCTAGTATTTTTGTATCACAGCCAGTTTTCTTTTCCTCCCTCTCACACTCTCTCTCTCGTGTAGCTTACAGAAATGACCTTACTGTGCTGTTAGGAAGGGGTAAAAGGATGGTGAGACATGCAAACTATGTCTTCTGAAATGCTGGAATTGAAATGCTCGTGTCTTTTTTTATATGAAATACCTGTCTGATATCACAGAAGGAAGTAGATGTGGAGCCAATTAATTTAATTAATTTATTTTTGAGACAGTGTCTCTTTCTGTCACCCAGGCTGGAGTGCAGTGGCACGATCTTGGCTCACTACTACCTTTGCCTCCTGGGTTCAAGTGATTCTTCTGCCTCAGCCTCCCCAGTAGCTGGGATTTCCGGCTCCTGCCACCACGCCTGGCTAATTTTGTATTTTCAGTAGAGATGGGGTTTCACTATTTGGCCAGGCTAGTTTTGAACTCCTGGCCTCAAGTGATCCACCCACCTCCCAAAATGCTAGGATTACTGGAGTGAGTCACCATGCCTGGCCTGTAGCTAATTAAATTTTTAATTGGAAGTCTGTTTATAAAATACATAAACTATATTTTGTAAATCTATACTAGGACTAATCTGTTATTTTTAGGAATGGAATTAAAAACTTTATTTGGAATGCTGATTATGTACCTTTTAATACTCCAAATTTCATCCGCTTTTTTTGGGAATGGTTTTTAAAAAATACATTCTAAGCATTTTAGGAATCTGCTTTTGTAGTAATGTTATGTAATATTCAGAGTAATGTTATGAACTGCTTGCTTATGTGTGTAAAGACAGGAGAATATTTGTAACTACACTTTATTTTTCCTAGAAAGTGAAATGGAAGATTCTTTAGCTACCTCTTTGTCATCGTCAGCTTCCAGTAGTTCTGAGGAAAGCAAAGAGAGTTCCAGAGCTCGTGAATCCTCGTCACGCAGTGGGCTGTCCAGAAGCAGCAATCTCAGGGTAACCAGAACTAGAGCTGCTCAAAGAAAAACTGGTAAGATACTCAGTAGTACTTTTATGGAATGTATATCAAAAGAATCCAAAAGTTATAAATTGAATAGATTCTTGATGTAATGCATCTACATAAGATTAAGTTAATGTCCTTTAGGTTCCTTAGATTTAGGAAGGAAATGAATTTTGGCATTAAAAAGTGAAGAAAAGGCTGGGTGTGGTGGCTCACGCCTGTAATCCCAGCATTTTGGGAGGCTGAGGTGGGCGGATCACCTGAGGTCAGGAGTTCGAGACCAGCCTGGCCACCATGGCGAAGCATTGTCTCTACTAAAAATACAAAAACTTAGCCAGGCATGGTGACTGGTGCTTGTAATCCCAGCTACTCGGGAGGCTGAGGCAGGAGAATCGCTTGCACCCAGGAGGCAGAGGTTGCAGTGAGCCAAAATCGCACCATTGCACTCCAGCCTGGGCAACAAGAGCGAAACTCCGTCTCCTCCCCACCCCCAAAAAAAGTGAAGAAATCATTAAAATAATAGTCATTTGAAAATGCTGAAATAAGGAAAATCTTTTTAATCTTATTGTTAACCTTATTTCTAGGTCCTGTTTCATTAGAAAACGGATGTGGCAGAAAAGCCACTCGAAAGAGAGTCTATTTAAGTGATTCTGATAACAATTCATTGGAGACTGGTGAAATTCTAAAAGCCAGAGCTGGAAATAACCGAAAAGTCTTACGGAAGTGTGCTGCTGTGGCCGCCAATAAAATAAAGCTAATGAGTGATGTAGAAGAGAATTCTAGCTCTGAAAGTGTCTGTTCTGGTCGGAAGCTGCCTCACCGCAATGCTTCTGCTGTAGCTAGAAAAAAGTTATTACATAATTCTGAAGATGAACAGAGCTTAAAGTCAGAAATTGAAGAAGAGGAGCTAAAAGATGAAAATCAACCATTACCAGTGTCCAGTTCTCACGCTGCCCAGAGTAATGTTGATGAATCTGAAAACAGAGATTCGGAGTCAGAAAGTGATTTGCGGGTAGCCCGGAAAAATTGGCATGCTAATGGTTACAAGTCCCATACTCCAGCACCTTCAAAAACAAAATTTCTTAAAATAGAATCTTCTGAGGAAGACTCTAAAAGTCATGATTCAGATCATGCATGTAGCAGAACTGCTGGCCCATCAATGTCTGTGCAGAAACTTAAGGCAGAGAGCATCTCAGAGGAAGCAGATTCTGAACCAGGAAGATCTGGTGGTAGGAAATACAATACATTTCACAAGAATGTGAGTTTCTTTAAAAAAGCAAAGATTTTGAGTGACTCAGAAGACTCTGAATCTGAAGAGCAAGACAGAGAAGATGGGAAATGTCATAAAATGGAAATGAACCCAATTTCAGGAAATCTGAACTGTGACCCTATTGCTATGTCCCAGTGTTCCTCAGATCATGGATGTGAAACTGATTTAGATTCAGATGATGACAAAAAAGAAAAACCAAACAATTTTATGAAAGGTAATTCAAAACATTTATCTTTGTTCACTGATTTACTCTCACCATCCTTTTACTTCTCTTACACACATTGATTTCCGCCCCCCCCAAAAAGTTTCCCTTGAAACTTTTTTCTCTTTGCTGTTTCTCTCCCTCCCATGCATTGTGTTAGCCTTTTCTGTTCATCCTTTATATTCTTATGTGCATGCATAACTTTTTATTGCGTATAGTTTTATTCACCTAACAGGCAATCTTGGCCTTAAGAACTATGTCCATTGAAGATTGCACTTCTTGTATTGATGATGGGGACATATTATATTAGAGATGGGCTTGAATAAAGCAGAGAGGGGCACATTTATAAGCTATGGTGTTGACAGCTTAAGTAGTAGACAAAAAGGGTAGGACTGTTTAAAAGAGATGTTAGTAATAGCAAATAAAACGGTTACTGAGCTGTTTCTATTAGGAAGTTTTTCTAAACGCTTTCCATTAATAAGCAGTTTAGTCTTCTTTTATGAAGTAGGTACTAGCATTATTGTTCATTTTACAGGTAATAACTGGAGCACAAAGTGGTGAAATAACTTGTTGAATTAAGATTGTACTCCTGGTACATGGGATTGATAAAAAAATACTGTAGGGCAGAAGACAGCTAAAACTAAGATGAAAAGTAATTGTGTGATTGGAGCTTGGGGAGTTATGGGGAGTTTCAGAGAGGCTGAGTGTTAAGTGATTACTTTGCATATGCTATTGCTATGGTAAACAGAGTTTAGTTGTATTCTTGTTAATATTATAGTGTCAAGATCATGGGATGTTATTGATGAGAATGTGTTGAATTTGTGAATGGTGCTGAGGATGAAAAAGTTACTCTTTAAAGTACAGTCATGTGCTGCATAACAGTGGTGGTCTCATAAGATTATAATGAAGGTTAAAAATTTCTATTGCTTAGTGAAGTCATCATAGCTGTCCTCAAGTCCTAGTGCAGTGCATTACCTTTTTTGTTTGGATACACAGACACATACTTACCATTGTTTAACAACTGCCTGCAGCATTCAGAACAGTAGCATGTCATATAGCTTTGTAGCCTAGCAGTAATAGGCTATACTATATAACCTAGGTGTGTAGTAGGGTGTACTGTAAGGTTTGTGTAAGCACACTCTGTGATGTTTGCTTAAGACGAAATAGCCTAACGATGCATTTCTCAGAACGTATCCTTGCTGTTGAGCAACATATGACTATACTAAGAGGTGTGTACCATTCCATTCACTGCGATACCCCCTTCAAATTAATACGAATTCTGAACTTGTTTTTAATATTGAACATATAATTCCTTTAGACTTACAAAAGATTAATAGAAATCTGCTCTTTGACTTTTAGATTCTACATCACAAGACAATGGACAAAGCAGAAAAATTTCCAGGAAAAGGGTCTGTTCCAGTGACTCAGACAGTAGTTTACAGGTGGTTAAGAAATCATCAAAAGCCAGAACAGGTCTCTTGAGGATTACTCGAAGATGTGCAGCTACGGCTGCCAGTAAGATCAAGCTCATGAGTGATGTAGAAGATGTCAGTTTAGAAAATGTGCACACTAGAAGCAAAAACGGAAGGAAAAAACCTCTCCATCTTGCTTGTACTACAGCCAAGAAGAAATTGAGTGATTGTGAAGGAAGTGTACATTGTGAAGTACCAAGTGAACAGTATGCCTGTGAAGGAAAGCCACCTGATCCTGACTCCGAAGGTAGTACAAAAGTGCTTAGTCAGGCTCTAAATGGAGACTCAGACTCTGAAGATATGTTGAATTCAGAACACAAGCACACGCATACCAATATTCACAAAATAGATGCACCTTCTAAAAGAAAAAGTTCCTCTGTTACATCTTCAGGAGAAGATTCAAAAAGTCATATTCCAGGGAGTGAGACTGATAGGACATTTTCTTCAGAGTCAACCTTGGCACAAAAAGCTACTGCAGAGAATAATTTTGAAGTGGAACTGAATTATGGGCTGCGCAGGTGGAATGGCAGAAGACTCAGGACCTATGGAAAGGCTCCTTTTAGTAAGACAAAAGTGATTCATGATTCACAGGAAGCAGCAGAGAAGGAAGTAAAAAGGAAGAGATCGCATCCTGAATTGGAAAATGTGAAAATCTCTGAAACAACTGGGAATTCAAAGTTTAGACCTCATACTAGTTCCAAATCATCAGATTTGGGATCTGTAACTGAATCAGATATTGACTGTACTGATAATACAAAAACCAAAAGGAGGAAAACGAAAGGAAAAGCAAAAGTAGTTAGAAAAGGTAAAACTTTTACAGCTAACCTATCTAAAACTGTGAGACGTCAAAGACAAAGCAAACGCCCTAGGTTAAGTGTGGATGATAATGACTGGGAGGATTTGGACTATGCAAAATCTAAAAGAGTTCTTCGACGTTCAAAAATAAAAACGAGAAATCAGGGTAGAAGGACTGTGAGATACCATGATGGGGATGATGACAGAAGTTTAGAAAATGTGTTAGATTTCAATGGTTGCACCTTATGACCTTGAGGGAAAGCCAGTTCATTTAAGAGGAAATGGACTGGAATTTATGGTGAAAGCTGGCTGTTAAAATTATTTCTTTGTCTTACAATTCAGGGAATATATTTATATTTTTCTATGAAAAGTTATGAATGTGACTAAACCATGACTGTTATTTTTATTTGCACTTGCTGGTCTTTGTAGCAGCATTCAGCACAGGTGCCAAAATATGCTTCATTTTGGGGGCAGATCTATTTTGACAGTATTTGACTACATATAGCAAGAGTTTGAAATATGTTAAACACTAGACATCCTGGTTATCAAAACCAATGAGCATTACTTTCATGGCAGCAAGTGTCATGCAGTTATTTTCTGAATTTGTCAAAGAGGCAGTAGTTTCTAACCCCTGTTCTATAGTAGTTATAACAATTTCACAATCTATGTTTACAGATTCTTCATAAATACATGCATACTGACACTATAATCATGGGAGGTGTAACCATGATTAGTAGGCGAGGTACCTACCACTTTTTTTTTTTCTTTCCCTGGCTACTTGAGTAGAATGCATTATACCAGATCTGGTCATTTTCACTGAAATGGTTTCTAATTTTCTTCCCAAGTGCTGTTGGGTTTTTTCTTTTTAAGGAAAACGTTGTCACTTTTATGTTATAAACTTGAATTTATAAAGTGCTGGTAAATTATTTTTAATGATTTGAGTGCATGTTTTAAACCTTTAGGACCAGAGCATAGTCATAGCATTTTCTTTTAAATTGTGCACTAACAAAATGCTATATAATCTGTCTTCTGTCCAAGATCTCCTGGTTTCCATTGTAAGGGATTTAACCAAAATCTTGCTCTTCCATAATCTTACTCTGTGAAATAGAGGAATTCGTGTGCCTTAGATTTAGAAGTGTGTTCTTTAATAGAGTGTACAGGGCTAAAAGAGTGTTTAAGTTAATATGTAGGTTTCCCCCATCTGTATTCCAATTGTAGAGGTGAGTTTTGTTAAGAGTACAATTGCAAATCTTATCTATATAGGAAAATAGCTAAATGTCATTCTCCATCTCTTTGTTTTAGTTTACTGCTTCCATGTGCAATCCTAAGCATTCTTTGCTGGGGCAACTAAATGTATCTTTATTAGTGACTTCTAGTCCAAATATAAGAAACTGTCATGTTTTGTGGGAAAATAATTTTATAATCCATTTAAAGTGAAACTTTATCACACAAATAGTACTTATTTTCTAACCAAATACTTGATAGGTTATGCTACTCCAGTGTAGATGGCCATTCCTAACTTGTTTGTGCCTGAAGATGGACTTGATTCAAATGGTTTACATATTTAGTGGGTAAGGGATATGTTACAGTACCCCACCTGTAAGTTATTTATTAGCCCTAATTGTGTTTGATTTCAGACAAAATTAACCCTTTTCTCCTGTGTATCTTTGAAGTGGCAGATAAGGTGAAGCATCAGACTGGTATCAATATTAGACAATGTTATTTATTAGCCCTAATTGTGTTTGGTTTCAGACAAAACCTTTCCTCCTGTGTATCTTTGAAGTGGCAGACAAGGCGAAGCATCAGACTGGTATCAATGTTAGAGAATGTTCTGAAGTGTTCCTATTTTGTAGTTACCTATTCCATTTGACATAGTAGAAGATACATTTTCTTTCTACTCTGATGCATGGGGAAGGATGTTTTTGGACATTATCATCTGAGATAGGTGGGAAACCTCCTCTCATTTGTGGCTTAGAGAGCTATCACCATTTCAGAACTATGATGCTTTTCTTCTCAGAGCTTGTGTTAAGTATATAGTAAACAGATTGATTCATGATAATTGTCCTTGACTAAGACTGAAAAGACTAATGGGATGCCTTTTACTTCGCTAATTTTAAAAACTGGTGATAGATGTCTAATCCATTAATTTATTTAAACTCTTCTTAACCTTCTCTTTTATAATCGGTTCTCAGGTTTTAACTCCATGTTTACCATCATTTGCAAAGAGGTACCAAAAAAATCCATAAATAAATATGGAATACCTTCACAAGTACATACATTCTTTTGCTAAAACGATATTTTGACAGGCTTCATTAATAGAACTATTCTCATTATTTGGACTGCATTAATTGGTCGTTGACTGGCCATCCAATTACTGTTTTTTCTTTCAGTCCAAAATAGACCCTTGCATACAGAAGTGGTATTTCGGTTTTTAATCAGATTTGGTTTCATCAGAAGAAGCAAGAATGGACCTGATGTCTTTAAAAGCATAGCCGACAATGGTAGCTTCTCAAGTTATGAAATAAAACAGAGATAATGGAGAAAATAATTTTTATGGGTTTTTTTGGTTATGGTGCTATTCCTAAGGTTAACTTTGAATATGTGACACACACACTCCTAAGTACCTTTAAGGAAAATTAATAAATCATTAATAGTTAAAAATGTTTACATTGAGCACTAGAACATGTTTGGCTTTTTTTTTCTACGTTATGCAAAATGCCCAGGGATTTAATGCACAGGTGTACTTTAATGTTTAGGGTCAGTTTGTAGTATTCTGAGAAAAAGATAAAGGGTTATAATTTGAATGTGAACTGATCCAGAAATAAGTGCTGTACCTTTCCACTGCACTTGAAGTTCAACTTAATGGTGTATGTGAAAAACAAAAACTACTTTGGTTGTGTATGTCCAAAGTCCTATGGTTTTATTCATTTATGGTTTTAAAGGCTTTGAAGTACTCAGATTTGATTTTTGCTTTCTTGGAAAGACTCACTTTACCAAGCACATAAAGGAAAAATGATTTCAAACATTCACAAGATAGATGAGTGTTAACAAAGCTTTCTTTTTTCGTGTCCTCCTTATTTAAAAAGGTATACTTACAATGTGAAGTAACTTATGAATAAAACGAAAAGTTTATCCCATATTCAAATAATTCCTAAGGTCAGCCTCCCTTTTTTTAAGTGGCAAATATCTGATTAAATCATTTCTCAGTTTATTAATCCTTGGAAACAATGATATAGCAGTTACTCACAGCTTGTAAATTACAACAGAAAGGTTCCTTTCAAATAGTAGAGTTGCACCTAAAGAGGAAATTGGGTTTATAAGAAAATGGAGGCAAAGAACTTAAGTTTTAAGAAAAAGCACTTCAAAACAGAAGGACAAATGGAAAAGGGGGATATAAAACCAATAAAAATACCATCTGAGGGTGTTACTGACCAAAAGTAAAGAATAAAATGCATCATTAAGCCCTTTGCACTCGTTATGACCTCGTAAGTAAAAATTATCACTTAGAATAATAAGGGGTGCACACTATATTCCCTCTGTCTTCTAGAATTTGTAGAAGAATCAGAAAACAATTTACTAACCTCCCCGTTTGATATTAAAAACTAAATAGGAAGAATTTTAATATTTTCTGTTAGTACAAGTTGAACTTGATTGTGCCAACTGAAACCGCAGAGGTTTGTATATCAGTAGAATGCAAGAACACTGTTGAAGGTGCTTACCATCTTTTTTGTTTTCCTTTCCACTCCATTGTATCAATTTTTTGAGTAACTTTTAAATGGCTAGAAAATGGTCTTTTTGCTTTGCCCTTTTATAGCTGAAATAACCAGCTCCATTCTTTTCATGAATAGTAACTTGATATATTTATTTATCAGGTATCTTGCAGTTGTCACCAAATACTGTAGTTTTCTTATGTTGTATGGAAATCATAGTTCAATTATTTTAATGTGATGGAGTGCAACAAGTCATTGTAGAACTTTTCACCTGTTAATGTTGAAGTTATACCTCTGAATTTCTGCTGTGGATTATCAAGGAAATAATAAAGCAGAAACCCTAAGAAATTTGCAACTTAACAGTTTGAGACTGTCTCTTATCCTAGTATTTGGGAAGCGAAGGAATAAATTTGTCAAAGCTAGGTGAGAAAATAGAGCGTTGTGGGAAAAATTGAGTCCAACTAGATTAGCAAATGTTAATCCCTAGCTCAAACTGTGAATAGTAAGGATTGAAAAGTAAAGTATGTAATGCTAAGGGCTGTGTTGTCTTATGATTTTAAGTTTTAAAGGCTTTTAAATTAACAGCGATGTTGCCTAAGGATACATGGGGATTCTCAAAAGTAAGAGATGTTTACCTTTTTCATAATCTGCCAAGCTGGTTCCTAATATATTGTTAAATTGGTAGAAAAATACCTTTAAATTGGTGTCTGCTCAAGAATTGCTTTCTAGATTTGATGGGAGAGGGGTGAGAGTCACATGATTTGGATTCTACCAATCTGCAGGCTCTATCTTTGGCAACATGTAAATAACTAGACTATACATCTGTTTCTCAAGTATGGCAAGACCATTAGTTTGAATTTAATTATCAATGCCATGGTATTTCTGGTCATATTTTAGTTATGTCAGTTTTAAGGTAAGATTTTTCATTTATTAAAGCCCTTAAATGAGATTTTAGACTGCCAAAGAGAAGAGGCAGTCCAATTGACCTAACTGAAATGAGATGACCAGTATATAGAGCCTAGATGGACTGTAGCAGCTCTACCCCTTTGTTTTACAAGGTAAATCATTTAAAAAATTGCCTTTTTTGATCAGTGGGTAAAAGTTAAACGGATCTTTAATTTTTAATATATTCAAGTTAATTTTCTAAGTGTGAATCCTTGGACTGCAACTATACATTCACCTACAAAATCCCAATCAAAAAATTACAGGAGCTTGTCAAGCAGATCTTTAGTTTTCCACTTCACATAAGATCGTTAATGTTCTAAATTAATCTATTCATTTAGATGATTTTTTTTGTCAGTTCTTAAATGGGGTATAGTAAATTTAGCATTTTCATCTTAACAAGCAAAAGGGTTAAAAAACAAAACAAAACACTACTCCAAGCCAAATACATTCTAGCTGGTTAATTCCAGACTTGTCCCAAGTGGTTCCCCAACCTCTTTTCCACTGGTAATTTCTTTTCATGCAGGCAGAATATAGGGGTGCGAGGGCTGTTTTACATACGAGCTTGGATAGGGGAACTGAAGCGAGTCAGGAGCCCTGCTGGAAAAGGGGTTTGCCACTGGATTGTCTGTGGCCTGGTTTCTTTCCAGTAGTACAGTAATAGGGTAGATTGAAAACAAGTATTTACTTCTGATTCTGCCTACATTTAGTGTGAAATGCTCTTACGGTATTGCTTCTAAAAAGCAAATTAAGCAGTTAAGTATAAGGTCCCTGAATTCATATTTCAAAATAAGGTTTTTATGAGATTTTTATTAAAAATTGCAATAGCCATCGTAAATCTGAGTTTTTCTAGGGGTGAGAGAAAACTGTATTGTGATGAGCTAGATTAGTTGTAGTTCCAGAATAAAAACAAAAATTCAGAGTTGTGTGGTGCCCATCATTGAGTAAACTGAACCCTAAAAATGAATAAGCTAGTGAACTAGTTCATGGAATTATTTCTGACAGTCTCTTGACCTGATGCTGTCATACTGCAGTGTTACCAGCTCCCCCTAGAAAATGGAACTGTTTAAAAACACAGCAAATTACAGAAACCATTTTATTCTATAGCCATTGGGGTACTTCAGTTTATGGGATGTTTTTGGAAACTTCTGCTTTGGGAGGGATGAAGATCACTGGTAAATGTTATTTGCTTTCTGAGTTTTGGGGTCATTTCATTGCTTATCAATGAAGCGCAGACAGGAGAGAATATCTCAAGTCTTTTCTGATAAAAGGCTTGCTTGAGAGAGCTTATAACTTGCACCTAGAGGGTTTACCCACTTTGTGGATTTGATTTATCCACCAACCACAGCAACCAATAATGTCAAGATTCTAGGAGTTTAGGAAAGAGGCTAGTATGTTTTCATTTTGAGTCAGACATTCTTTTCTCATTCTCAAATCTATTTTAAATGCTCCAATTTAAAAAATGCCGATGAAAATTTTGTAATGCTTCTGTAATAATCGTGCAGTTTACTTTGAATTTAGGAAAACAGTTTTGTATGATGAAATATTGTGCAGACTCTGTAAATAAGGTAGCTTAAAAATTAAAAAAGTCTAATTAGAATATGATTAATCCTTAAAATGTAGAAACTAGAGATTGTGTTGAGTCAGAACTGTTACGTTGGTATCCAGGTTTCTATTCACCACAGACACCATCTTAGAATACACACATATCTGTGAGTTATAATTTAAAGTGGTCATCCAGGTAAATGATCATGGAGTGCTACTACAGATGTACAGTTTTACACCACTGATGTGTTCTTGCCATACCCAAATAGGGAATCACTTCCAGGAAAACAACAGTCCTCAAGCACTCAATGACTTTGTGAACACGTGACTGAAACAAGAATCATCTGAGACAGTAGGACTGGTGGGATTCTACTGACTTCTTAGTATTACATGGCATCATCACAAATGTACTGTTAGAGCAGCAACATCCAGAGTTCTTAAGCTTGTACCCTAACACACAAATTTGACTTCTAACCCTGAAATATCCTATATATATTTCTAAACTCTTTGTAGTTTTCTTGAGAATAAAGCACTTTATAATTTACTCAGTTTTCAGTAATAAACACTGACTTAAAAGTATGTATTTAAAAAAATTCTCCACACTTTTCTGTCTTCCTCAGAATGTTTTTATCCTTATTCTATGAAATTCCTGTTTTATTGTCTAAGACTTAAGAGATTCAGCTTTATCAAGTTAGAGTTGCTGTGTACAATGTAATTCACAAATTCTCCCTCCTTTGGGCATAGTTACTGAAGTTCAAATTTCCTTAAAAAGTATTTTTAAAAAACCTGATTTTGGTTTTTTTCTTCTGCAGAATCTTAACTTTTCCATTATTCCGGATGACAAATAAACATTTATTAAAATGTGTTAGAATTAGTATTTACTAGGTTCCTAAATTGTCAGTATAGGTACTTTGATCACACATCAAAATGGAATTTCTGCAACTTAAAGCATTTTGTCACAAATTGTAGTTGAAATAGAATTTTTTCTACTATTCGACTGGATGAGTAGGTTGTTGGGAATGAACCAGTTATCTATTCTTTTCTTCCAAATGCAAATGGTACAGCTAGTTGATAATAGTATATTCTCATCCTACTATAAAGTGCAAATTTCACCTTAATTTTGCATATTTTAAAATTTTTGTTTACCCTTTGTAGCATATTTATATTTTAGCATTTGCTAACATTGATTTAATGTGTTAAAGATTCATTTTGGATATAGGGTTGACTTCTTGGAGATACTAGTTCATAATTTTAAAATTCCCAAGAAAAGTGTCTTTGAAGTGGTAAACACACTGCACTTTAAGCCACTTCTCTTCCCACAGAGCCCAGCTGAAGGAGGTAAGGGCATGCTGCATGAGAGTAATGCTGTGATGAGCGTCTTACTCTGGTAAAATGCCATTTACAATGCCTGGAGACTGAAGACTGAACAAAACATAGTGCCCTTAGAAATGGAATTTCACTGGAAAAGCACGTGAATCACATAAGTTAATTGGCAAAAGGAACTGATGTGTATGTGGTAGAGTTGCTTTGAATAAAGTATTTCCTAACCTGTTCTGGGGAGAACTTAACTGATCTTGGAGAAGTGTGAAATCAGTTTCATAGACTTACGGAAAAATCTGAAGTGCTTGCACTGTGAGGGCAGAGGCCTGCCTCATTAATCTAGCTGTATGAACAGGTCAGTCCACAGAAGCAGTTTTTACCTGTACTCATCTGCCCTTCAGTCAGCTTAGTGACAGAAGGGCAAACATCTTCACAGAAGAAAAAGTTCAGAAGGTTGGCATTGGTAGTTTCATTGCTACAGAGTAATAGTGTTATTTGATAGTATCTGACTAAAAGAGCTCTCATTTTCTAGTACTTAGTAGTAAGAATGTGGTGGAGTCCTCCGGAAGTCTAGTGTGGGTGGAGGATATCAACTGGTTATTTCAGTGATCCACAGCCTGACCTTTTGAATGCTAAGTGTCTGGAAACTTCAGGCAGGGTCCTACAAAACAAACTGCCATCAAGACTGGTGTGTACCATGAAGGCAGTTTTAGATAGTTTGACTGTTCATGGCTGCAAGAAAGACCTAAAATTCAAGGGCCAGTGAACTTCAGATACGTAAAAGGAATATCACTTCTGTTCTAGAAGAGTACTAATTAGACTTGTTTGTGAAATTTGAAAATTTGGCTTTGAGACATTGGTAACAATAAACATATCTGAGCCCTCCTAAGTTTGGTCAGCACGGAGTAGTAGGTCTGGCATCATGTGACTGTGCACAGCTCGTGTGATTTCAAGCCCCCTCTGAAAACTGTCTTAGTCTGCATGAAGGACTTAACTCTCCAGAGTGCTTTTTGTCTGGCAAATCCCTTCACAATTTTCACCTCTCGTCTAAAAGCTTCCTTAAAGGAAGCCTTCCTTGATCCCTTGGGCTAGGTTAGGTTTTCAGTCTGTGTTCTCATAGCACTCTGCACTTTTTGGTTCCTTAAAGCAACTCTTAAGTGTTATTTTTTAGAATTTTAATCTGAATCTCATGTGTGTCACATACCTAGGTCAGAAAATACTGGGACAATGAAATTAAGATTTAGTAATTCAAATTATGTAAAATGCTCATATATATGTTTTTAGATTAGCAGCTTTATGATGCCGATGCTGAAGGAACTTTTCACCCCATTCTTACAAGTCTGCTACTGTTTTAAGTGACATCCTTATAGTTGTAGATAAGCAAATGTAAGGTTATATCAATGTCAAGCCCTTAGTATCACATTTTAAAATTTATCATTTAGCAATATAACTTTTAAATTTATTGTTTCCGAATGAGTGTTGTTGAGGAATGTTAGCAGTAGTAAAATCTTGTGTTACAAGATTTTTGCATTTACATGAACTTTCACTCATTTTTCAGAATTTGTTCCTAGAGACAGAGAACCCAATACAAAAATGAGAACATGTATGCATAATCAGAAGGATGCAGTGCAGATGCCTAGTGAAACTCTGAAAGCAAAAATGGTACCTGAGAAAGTTCCCCGCAGATGTGCTACTGTTGCTGCAAATAAAATAAAGATAATGAGTAATCTAAAAGAAACGATCTCAGGACCAGAAAATGTCTGGATTAGGAAGAGTAGCAGAAAACTGCCCCATCGAAATGCTTCTGCTGCGGCTAAGAAAAAATTACTGAATGTTTATAAAGAGGATGATACAACCATAAATTCTGAAAGTGAAAAAGAGCTAGAAGATATTAATAGAAAAATGCTTTTTTTAAGGGGGTTCAGATCCTGGAAAGAAAATGCACAATAGTGACTATGAGAATGTAGAAGTGGTATCTGAAAACAATTGGTACACAAGTAAACTGGCAGTTACATTCCGCTCCCAGCTCTAAAATTACTCCCTTATTGACATCTTTGGAGGAATTTTCTAAAAGCCATAATCCAGTGGGTTCCTCCCAGTCAGCTCTTGTACAGACACGTGCTCTAGGGAATTCTGAGGAGGAAATAGATTGCAGAGTCTGTAGGTGGAGAGGTGGAAAGAAAAGACAAATGGCCTGCTATAAGACTACTATTCCTTTCCAGAATGCAAGGCCTTGAAGTCATGATTCCTTAGAGGAAGAATATAACGGGAAGTGTACAGGCTAGGAAGAACTTGGAGTGAACAAATTTCAAAATCTTAACCTGATATTAATTTTAAGGGTTCTACATTATAGTGTAAAAATTCAGACCACGACAACTATGGTGTCATGAGGAAAAACAATCAGGCACTTTTCCAAAGGAAGTGCTAATGGGCCTATTTGACTTCTGAGTGAAGCAACAACTCTACCCAGATCCAGTCCCTACAATTCACATCCCCAAAGGTCAAAAACAAACTAGGAGGACCTGGGAATTTCAGCTGGAGGTATTGATTATTGAGTTCTGAAGTAGAGTGTTGGAAATAGGCAATTAGAGTCCATTGATGTAATTTTGTTTATAATATTGCAGTTCATACTGAATGACCACTTGATACGACTAATTCAGGGAATATATATTTTTCTATGAAAGCTATGAATGTTACTATCACGGCGTTTTCTTATTTTTACTTTTATGTAGCAGCATTTACACAAATGCCAAAAATGTGCCTCATTAAGAGGCAGGTCTTAATCAGTTAGATAAAAATAAAATGTATAGCTTAAGATCAAAACAGTCATATTTTTAGATACAGTCAAATCTTTTGTTTCTCTACAGCACCTTAAAAATTAGAACTTGAATACTTTGAGTAAACTTATTACAATCTCATCCCAACAAACTTTAATGGTAGCATGTTTGGCCTATTTCATTGTGGCCTCCGCTAGAATTAGAAAATTTGGTCGTGGTATAACAAAGAAGTGTATTTACAATAGGATTTAATTTGTTGTTAATATGTATTTGTTGAAATTAAAATTGCCAGATTAAATGAATGTACTGTCACATCTTTTTAACGTAGTAACGTGTTATTGGAAAAATTAAGTTGTTGAAAGTAAGTTGTTTTCCCATTTAAAAATATCTGAATATATGATTTGCATGTGTAAATCTGAAAAACTAAACTACAGAAAACTAGGGTTTTCTATTTCTAAGTCAAATGCATTTTTTTTTTTGTTATACAGATGAACCAAGTGTCTGAAATACTTGAGAAATTTGTGGTTGCATGTCTGTTTTAAAAAAAAGGCTTTTTGTTTTTTAGCATAAGCCAGAATATTCTAACCTGCTAAGTCTGTGTCCTTTGCTCCTTTTGTAGTATACTTTCATCCAAACTACTGATCCCCAGTATGTTGATACACAGGTGAGAAAGGGAAGAATTCCTAATAAACTGCTATTACTTTTAGGTGCATGGGGTTTGATTTTTGAGCTCTAATGAAATGCTTAAACTTCTTTCCAGTTCAAATTTTACACTTAATTTATAATATTTGTTGAGTATATTATGTCCTCAACAAGTAACTATAAAACGAAATACTTAACTCTCGGTGAAGACTATTTTATGCAAAGTTTTTTTTTTTTTTTTTTAGCAATTTCAGTGTAATGAAAGAATTTAAGCTTTGAATTTATAATTTGCTGTGGTGGGGTTAATTTCTGTCAGTATTTGAGATTGTATTATCAGTCTTGCATAATGGAATCCTTTTTTTGGCTAAGTATTTAATTCGAACATATTTGCCTTTTTAAAAAGTGCTTGGCCTAAACTTGTAACTGCATGAAATAAGCATTTGCTTAAAACTTAACATTGTAAAATTGTTCTCTCTGAAATGTGTGCAGAATTTAAATCATGGCCAAATGTATTACTATTATCCTATTTATAGTAATTTGCTTTGCAGAAAATATTTCTTCGTCATGGAACTGTGAAATCAAATTGAAGACCTTACTGGTAAAAATGACAAATTAACAAAAGGACTAAGACAAGTGGTGCCCAAACAACCTTTTTATTCTGCAGTTCCATCATTATAATAGACCAGTTAACCCAGGAGTCCTAATGTTTTAAAACATTGTGGTAATCTTGTTGATTCTATCTAAGGATATCCAAAGTTTCCTAAGCTCCTACTGGCTAGCAGTTTAGTCTTAATTTTATTGCTAAATGTTCAAATTTTGCTTCCAAACTCACTTTTTTTTTTGCAGATGTGTACATCTGCTAAATACTAATTTTATGTAAATGATGTTGATTATTTTTCCACATCTTAAAATGTTTCTAACAGCTTTGAGATTTTATCTCGACAGGCTCTCTCTGACCCCAAGTACTTAACCTTCGTGACTACTGACAAAGTCACAAAATGCAGGCGATGTCATGTATTTCGGTACAACTAAATCTAGGAAACGGTTTTTATTTTTCATTGCATTACTGCATATTTTCATTTTCATTTAAATTATGTCCCCTTTTTCTCTTGCTTGAAACAGTGCTCCTCGAACTTTGTCTTCCAGCACATTTTAAAGAGAACCAATTGAACAATCACACATTTTGCTTATTAATTAAAGGCTATTTAAAAAGAAACATTTTGTATTAGAAAATGGCCAAGTTTAAAACACTATTTTTTACATTCTCATAAAAATGTTTTTTAAATCGCCTTGACAATCATCAGCTTTTGAAATGTGAATTCCTATTGCCAGAGTAAAGGTCTCGTTTTTATACCACCACGAAGCGCTGTATTTCTTGCTGCCCTTGCGTCTGCCCGTGCCCGCTGTCTGAGGGCGCGCCTGGTTATGGGGGCCCTCAGTACCACTGCGCCGCCACCTACCTGGGCAGTCGAAATTTGGAGCGGGTGCTCAGTACACTAAGGCTCCCCCAGTCTCTCCTAACGCAGAAGGAAAATGGAAACGGACGAGGAGGTAAGGGCCTCACAGCTCCCGGACGCCACGGCCAGCGGTGCTGGCCCCGCCCCAGCACCCCTGGTTCCGCTACCGCCGCGACCGGAGGCCCCGCCCTCCTCTCGCCCCCCTGCCCCTCTAACCCGCAGTCCTCCCACCTCTTGGCGCCCGCAGGGCTCAAGCTGCGAATGAAAGCCTTTGGGGGCCGGACGCGGTGGCTCAGGCGTGTAATCCAAGCACTTTGGGAGGTCTAAAGAGGAGGATCGCTTGAGCCCTGCAGTTCGAGACCAGTCTGGGCAACATAGTGAGACGACCCCCCCCTCCGCCCCATCTGTAATTTAAAAACAAAAAAGCTGCGGGGACTCCTGGCCCAGGGCGTGACAGCGCGGGCGGGCGGTGTAGAGGGCGTGGCCGCGAGCTCAGGGTGTGCCTGGGGGCGAGCCCTGCGCGGGGCGGGACGTGGCGCCCGCGCGGTGGCGGTGTGGCCGCGAGCTCAGGCTGTGCGCGGGGGGCGTGGCCTGTGCGGGGCGGGACTTATTGCCCGCGCGGTGAGGGAACGTGGTCTCGCGCAAGCTGGCGTGCGCCGTGCCGCAGCGCTGCAGTTGTGTCCAGCCGGTCCCGGGGCGGCCATGGCGGCCACGTTCTTCGGAGAGGTGGTGAAGGTGCCGTGCCGAGCTGGGACGGAGGACGAGGAGGAGGAGGAGGAGGAAGAGGAGGAGGGGCGGAAGGAGACGCCCGAGGACAGGGAGGTGCGTCAGCAGCTGGCGCGGAAGAGGTGAGGCACCCGGATAAGGGCAGCGCGCTCACCGCAGCTGGAAGGTGCGCGGGCCTCGCAACCGCGACGGCGCCTAAGGCCGGGGCTCCGCGGTCTTCCGAGTGGCCCCAGCGGTTGCCGCCGCTCCGTGGCTCTGCTTGGGCCCTGGGTCTCCGTGAAGCCGCGGCGTCCCGCGGCGCCATCCCCAGGTGTGTGCGGTTCTCGCGTGCATCCGCTGGCGTTTCGTGGGTTCCAGGGTGAAGCCGCTGTGGGAGGGCTGGGTTCAAATCCGTTCTTTAAAGGCTTCCTGGAGGGTCTCTGGAGCATTTCTGGAGGCTTGGTGTCTTGCGGACTCGTGATCTTCCCGCTTGTCACATTGTCTTGGGCCGCAGCGCTCCCGCGGGCCCCACCACGTTTGTCGCAGATTGTTCACGGACACACCAATTCCCTCGAAACTTTTTAAACCTCCACCCCACACTTCACTTAGCATAATGTGTCAGTAGCCGATGAACACTCTTAAAAAAAGTTGTTTCCAAACACACAAAAAAGTGGGAGAAAATAGTCAAGTGAGCCCTGACCCCTACACAACCAGGTAAATTCAACAGGAAGATTTTGCCACGTTTATTTTCTCTCCTGCCACTACTAAGCGAGTTCCAATCATCATGGCCTTTCACCTTTACATTTTTCAGAATACATGTCAAACGTTTTAGGGATTTTCTTACATTTGCTATTATCACCCCTAACAACACTAATACTTAACATGACATTTTACAGTGGTCTGTGTGAATGAGAATCCTAACAAGGTCCACAGGTTACATTTAGACGTGTCGCTTCATTTAGAGCAACCTCCTCTTACCCCTCCTAAGAGACAGGACTGGTTGTCCTGTTCAGTGCCCCACACTCTGAATTTGTCTGATAGCTTCCTTGTGGTGTCACTTAACGTCTGTATCACCTGCATGTCCTGTAAATGAATGTTCATTTGGAGGCTTGGTCAGATTCGCATTCAAAGTTTTGTCGGCAAGAATGCTTCTACTAAGTGGTGCTTTCTGTATCTTGTTGCAGGCTGTCCCCACCTGTCTCACTTTTAGGGATGCTAAGATTGGTGCTTGGGTCAGGTGGACAGCCTGATCACTATTTTAGGGTTCTCCATAAACACGTATGCAATAGTTTTATCTGTTGGTTATCATTGTCCGAGTCCATCGTTTTCTGAGGATATTAGTTATATTCTTTATAAAACTAACGTGCATTTTATTTATTGTAAATCATACATACAGTGCCCTTTTGCCATGATACTGTTTGTATTGAAGTTGCTTTAGTTTCATCTTGTTTCTTGTGTTAGGGAGGTGCGGCTCCTTCGAAGACAAACAAAAACATCTTTGGAAGTTTCTTTGCTAGAAAAATATCCGTGCTCCAAGTTTATAATCGCTATAGGAAATAATGCAGTAGGTAAGTGAAAATGCAGAAGACTTAGTCATTTTGTTGAAAGAATGAAATATAAAGTTACTTGTTTTCTTCTATCATAAAAGATTTAAAATGTTTAGTACTTTAAAAAAAGCCACAGTAGAGTGATTGTATTTCTGAATAAAATCTCTCTCCTGTTCCTGTTGCATCATTTTTTTTTCTTGTTTTGTTTTTGGTGGAGATGGTTTCTCGCTGTGTTGCCCAGGCTGGTCTTGCACTCCTGTCCTCAAGTGATCCTCCTGCCTCACCTTCCCGAAGAGCTGGGATTACAGGTGTGAGCCACAGCACCTGGCCTGCACTATCTTTTTAATAAACTGAAAAAATCAGATTTAGGCTGGGTGCAGTGGCTCACATCTGTAACCCCAGCTCTTTGGGAGGCCAGGGCGGGAGGATCACTTGAGGCCAGCATTTGAGACCATCCTGGGCAATATGGCGAGACCGTGTCTCTACAAAAAATAAAAAAATGAAGCCAGGCATGGTGGTGCTTGCCTGTAGTCCTGGCTACTCAGGAGCCTGAGATGGGAGGATTGCTTGAGCCCAGGATTTTGAGGCTGCAGTGAGCCATGATCCTCCCACTGATCGTGCTCCAGCTTGGGTAACAAAGCAAGATCCCAACTCAGAAAAAAGCTTTAAAGTAAATGTTTTTAGCTTCAGGAACTTAAAACTCAAGGAGCTGTTTCTAGTGTGTTGAGGTATCCGGGTTTATGTTAATGTTTTTGAGTTAATAGACTCCTTTGAGAACACAAAACTCTAAAGACAGTAATAATTATCAACATGTTTAAGTACTTAAGTTCTAAGGTCCTTGCATGTATTAATTCTCTTGGTGGATTAAAGTAAAAACAGTGTAGAGTGCCGCTAGGACAATGTACATGTACAAATACACACATAGACCTTTATATTTTTAGGGTGTTCACAGGCTGTGATTAGAACCTTCAGGAAACCCAGTTAAGATCCCTTCCTCTGTAAGGTACCCCTAGTGCATGTAGAACATAGTAAGTACATGATGGCAAGTAACTATGGACTCATTTATATAAAGTTCTGCTGGCCTAAAGTTTTTCAGAAGAGTATTACCCCGTGAGCATGTGGTAGAAAGTCGGTCAACAAACCTGCCTTCTTGATCCCTAGCTCTAGGATTGTCTTACTCAGGGTGTGTGGCCTTTTACTTCTTGGGGGGCCTCAGTTTGTTTTTCTTTATAATGGTGGTATTAGGTAGATGGTCTTAGGGCTCTTTCAGCTCTCAAATTCTGCAGTAACTTGAGCTTACTTTTTATTGAATAGAAAATATAGCTTGCAGAGCCAAATACTAACTTATGTGAATTGTTTTTTACAGCGTTTCTGTCTTCATTTGTTATGAATTCAGGAGTCTGGGAGGAAGTTGGTTGTGCTAAACTCTGGAATGAATGGTGTAGAACAACAGACACTACACATCTGTCCTCTACAGAGGCTTTTTGTGTGTTTTACCATCTAAAATCCAATCCCTCGGTAGGTGGGACTTGTATGTTTGAAAAGTAGTTATTTAAGTATCACTTATATGGTATTTACTGGTAGTATACTTTAGTATGGCAAGTCTTTCAGTTGCTCTGTTAGTGTGCACTTCTGATACTAATCACCAGTAGTGGTTTGACTGTTAAATTTTAAAGAGAAATAAGTAGGTCAATAGTGGAGCCAGGAAAATAGGTATTACCTAAGTGTTGTCATTCACATGTTACATATATGGTGATAGTTTGGGGTGTGTATAAAACTTACTTGACAAAAAGCGTGGAACTTGACTTTTCAGGTTTTCCTCTGTCAGTGCAGTTGCTATGTTGCAGAAGATCAACAGTATCAGTGGCTGGAAAAGGTAAGAGAGAAATGAAAACCTGTGAATGGTTAGTCTACAGGAGTTTTCATTTTTTAACGATTCAGTGTCTTTTAACTTAAACTTATGCAGTCAGATATTTATTTCTTTAAAATATTGTGGGAATTTCTTTTGGAATATAAAGAATAAAAGAACTTGCTTATTTAACGTGACCAACCAGTTGTGTTTTATACTTCTGTGTCCTCCCGTCCTCAATGCTGAGGTACAGAAGTATAAAACACAGTTGGTGCTCGGCATTGAGGACGGTAGGTCACAGGAGTATAAAACACAATTGGATTCCTCCTGCCCATCTTTCTTTGTTTACATCACTTTAGATCTTATTAAAAGGTAAAAGGGTTCTTAGAAATCTATCAAATCCAGACTCTTCTAGTTATAGAAGAGGACATTTAGAACCACAGTGATTGAAACTTACCTGTAAGTGTAGTAATTCCAAAATGAATTTCATAAGAGTTATTTTTCAGGTGTCAGTGTTAGGTGGGAGAGGGAATGAATGTCAGGTGTGTACTTGTGACTTTTTTCCTCTGGACAGCAGGCCTGTAGTCACTATTCTGGCACTCTGACTTCATTTACTCCACATCGCAGGCCCGTTAAGTAGGTAGTGCTGGCATTATGTGTTCATCTATTCTTGTGTTGCTATAAAGAATACCTGAGGCTGGGTAATTTATAAAGAACAGAGGTTTAACTGGTTCACAGGCTGTATAGGAAGCATGGTGCTGGCATCTGCTTGGCTTCTGCTGAGGCCTCAGGAGCCTCCAATCATGGTGGAAGGTGAAGGGGGAAGCAGGCAGATCACATGGCGAGAGCATGAGAGAGAGGAGGAGCCAGCCTCTTTTGAACTACCAGCTCTAGCATGAACTGAGCGAGAAGTGAGAAGTCATGTATCACCAACAGGATGGTGCTAGGCCATTCGTGAGGGATCTACCCCCATATCCAGTCACCTCCCACCAGGCCCTGCCTCCAACATTGGGAATCACATTTTAACATGAGATTTGGAGGTGACAGACATCTAAACTATATCACCTTAGTTCACTAATGAGGAAAGTGACTTGGAAAAATTGCCCACCTAGAAAGCAGAACCAAGATCAAACCCAGATTGAGACAGCAGGTGTGTTCTGTTTCTCCAAGGCACACTCCCACCCCTGCTAGGCATGCTATTATTGTTTGTGGTGTTAGATGAGTACCTAGAGGAATGTTTCCGTTCTGTAACAAAATTAAATGTTTTTTTAATTTGAAATCAATTTTATGTTAGGTTTTTGGTTCTTGTCCAAGGAAGAACATGCAGATAACTATTCTCACATGTCGACATGTTACCGATTATAAAACCTCAGAATCCACTGGCAGCCTTCCTTCTCCTTTCCTGAAAGCCCTAAAAACACAGAATTTCAAAGACTCGGCATGTTGTCCATTGCTAGAACAACCGAATATAGTACACGACCTTCCTGCAGCAGGTGGTATTAAAATTTGTAACATTTACGTTATATCTTATTGCTTTATTGATATTTACTACTTTCACCATTAGAGGTCTTTTTGAGGTAGTTTATTAATAATGATTGATACCAATATATTGCTGTTAGTCCTCAATGTCTGTAGTTACAAGTGCATTATATTTAGTATGAGTTTTCAGATTTTCCAGACACAGTTATTTGAGGAGCTCATGTTTCTTAGCTGTTAGGCTTCAGACATGCTGTGTTTCTTTTTGGTCTTTGATTATTCAAAATGCAAGCCAGTGTTAAATATAAATTATTGGTGCATGAAAAGTTGATAAAGTACATTTTAATTATCAAAACAAGTTTTGAATATTGAATCTTGATAGTTGCTTTAATTTTTTTTATTACTGTCACTCACATCTGCCATATGACAAAGAGACTACCATTTACTTTTCAGTGGGTAATATATTACATAATTGTTATTTATTATATGAACTGTATTAAAATAGGGTTTGTTTGGGGTTTTTTTTTTGCTTTCAATGTTTACTAGAATGAGAAGTGGCTAAATATTTCACTTTATGCATTTTGTATTTATTTGTTATTTATATATACTTTATTATAGTCAGTAGAATTTTAATCTTTCAGCTACTTAAATCATCTCAGCTGTATTTTCAGGAAATGTAAAATTAATATTTGCAAAATAAGAGATTATTAGGAAAATAAATTGACTTTGAAAGAAAATCTACATTATAATTGGTTCAAGATTGCAGTAAATACCTTGATTGAAAGAGGCAGCTGAGATAACTACTTTTAACAACAGCCTTTATTATTTAAAGATGTTTAATTTAAAGGTAACATAATAGAAAACTTACATGGTTTTTTTCTTGTATATTCATAGTTCTGAGTTACTGTCAAGTATGGAAAATCCCAGCAATTCTGTACTTGTGTTATACTGATGTGATGAAATTAGACCTAATTACAGTGGAAGCTTTTAAGCCTATACTTTCTACCAGAAGCTTGAAGGGTTTGGTTAAGGTAAGGTTTTAACTCATTTAAATTAATAGCTGCATTGTTATAATCAGCTTAGTAACAAACATAAATGTATAGTGTCATTTTAAACCCTAAGCAATGCTTGGAGATCCATTCTTCTCAAAGTGAAGCTTTCTAGTCTGGCAGTTTGAATTTGATTGTCATTGTTCTGTGTACGTCTGTAACTTGACGAATGCTTTGTTCTTGTATGATAGATTAATGCAATGCAATTAAATCCCAAATGTCTATGTGGACAGATGGTTTTACTGTTCAGTAAGTTTCTTTTTTTTTTGTTCAATAAGTTTCTATAACTACTTTGGAAGGTTTTTTTAAAAATTTTTATTTAATTTAGTTTTTGAGGTTATTTTTGAGTACAGTATGGATCAAATTATTACAATATTTATTTACCCAATTTTACAGAGAACTGTATATGTGAAGAGAGAATTACATAATGAACCTCTTCCTTACCCTTGGTTTATACATTTGGGCTCATTTTCTAAAAAAATTGGAACATGTACATAAAAATGTTTGCCTGTAATCTCAGGTAGTTTAGGGATTCCATTGTTTTCTCTTAAGAGACTTTTTGGAAGTCCACACCCTCTGGTTTAAGCATGGTTTCTTTAAAGGAAAGAGGTTGTAACAACATTGTCCCTCAGCCCGGTTTTATTCTGGAATGGCCATTAGTTTTAAGACTTTTGTGGTAAGTTGTTGGAAGTAGCTCATTTCCCAGGTCTCATAAATTAGTTTGTTACTAGATTGTCAGCTCCTTGTTGTAATGGACCACGATTTTTAATTTTGGTATCCCAAGTTTACCACATACCTGGCATGTTGAATAAAGCCGTCAATAACCATTTGTTGAAGAGTACAGCTATAAAACTCTAATTTAGTATACTGCAAGCTTATCTTTCAAATTAGCTAGAATCTGGGGTAATCTTTCTGACGCATGGAGTTAATTTATTTTTAGCATCTCTTTCAAAGTATATGCTGATTGTCTTGTTTGTTTAAATAGCCGATTGCCTCATCCCACTTAACTCAGAGATGAGTTCCCGTGGGCAGGGGCTGGGCTGTTTTGTTTACTGCCGTAGGACTGTGTGTAGCACACAGGTGTGTCATAAACATTTGGACTTGTTCTGAGACTTGGAAATCATCTGTCATATGGGGCTTAAGGAAACTCAGCTTTTATGAATATACTTTCAAGGGGAAATTTAACTCAGTATTTTCATTTTTGCTTTGGAGATGATGATTAGCAGGAGGGTAAGATAGTGGTTCTGCTGGGGGCTGTTTTCTTAATGACCAAATACATCAGCCTGAGTCAGTTCATTGTTTCTGACCATTTAAAAGTGGTATTTTCAATAAGGTGGAATTATTTTGAGTTCTTCCTATGTGGCAATTTAGTTGGATTTGAAAGACGGATGAATCTTAGGGGGTAGAAGTGTGCAGAGGGAAGCAGTGTGAGCAGAGTGGGGAAGTGTGAGGAGAGCCGTGAGGAGTGTGGTGTTGGTGGAGAGGGGAGGAACACATCTTGCGGGGAAGGTTGGGCGGGTTAGAGCATAGACTTCCTCTGGAGGCCAGGAGACCATCGGAGGCCAGGAGACCATCGGCGAGTGTGGCAGGGAAAGGGCCTGCTGAACTGACTTTCTCACTTGCCTTTTGTTGAGAAGGGGAGAGTAAAGTCTACGCCTGTCCCATGGCTGTTGTCTTAAGTCTCGAGTGGAGATTGTTGGCGGGGGGGTGGGTGTTGCCTCTGCCTGCGTCCCTGGGGTCTCACTGTATTCACTTTTTTCTCTCCTTTCAGAATATTCCCCAAAGCACTGAGATACTAAAGAAATTGATGACAACAAATGAGATTCAGAGTAACATTTATACATGATCTTAAACATTGTTTTGTAATGTATATTACTTGTCCATTTCTTTAAGGGGAACAGCCTGCACTCTTTCACAGATTACTTTTGGAGGATATATTTTGAGAATGATGAAATGGAATAAAATTGTAAAAAATTAATTGTAGTTTTAATTCCTTATTTATGGTGGTATTATTCATAACCGAAATAAGCCAGGCATTTTCCTTTTATCCACTAGGTGGGAGTATTGTTGTATTTGAATATTTTAAGGTACTATAGGTAAATTTTTATCTTATTTATTTATTTATTTTTTGAGGCTGGGTCTTGCTCTGTTGCCCAGGCTGAAGTGCAGTGTGCTACCATGGTTCACTGCATCCTCAACCTCCGGGGCTCAAGCATTTCCCCTGCCTCGGCCTCTCAAAGTGCTGGGATTACAAGTGTGAGCCACTGTGACCAACTTGAGTTAAAATTTTCAAAGCTACAGATATCAGCAGATTGTATTCATGTGGCAAAGTGTAGTTAATTAGGTGTAACTATTCATTGACCTGTTGGTGATTCTTAATATGTGGAAAGTTTCTGGATATTTTAGGAGTCCTGCAGTTTTTTTATCTTGTGGGTAAAAATTGATGACAAGGTAACAAAATTATGTATTTACTAAAAATGAAACAGAAATGTGTATGTCCTCACTTTTTAGTAATATCTGACAGATAACCTTTTCACCCAGACTTTCCCAGGGCTCTCTTTAAAGGCTGGCTCTGCGCGTATCAGCAGTTCTCTTACAGTCATGTGTTATCAGAGTGTGAATGGAATCATGAACCCGGAGTAGCCACACGACTTCACAGGACCACAAACTGAACTGCATTCATGAAAATAAATTTTAAAATGGTGGAGTTAAGTGCTTCTTATCTCTTCTGCTTTCTTTTTCACCTTTTTAGTTATTGAATCATTTACATACTACAGATTTAGAGTACTTACCCATTTATATTTTCTAGTTCCAGTTCATTTACTGCTTTTGGTAATGATTAGAAGTAGGGTAAGGAGATACTGTGTTCTAACTCCTTCTTGAGTAAACTTGGTTTCCTTTACATAGTCAAGTATTGGAAGTCTTGTGCATAGCGTGTTTATGAACATATCCCGAAGGCAGAAATCTAAGCATTTCCCTTGTTGCAAAATAGTTTTCATTCATTCAGAAATGTGCCTGCAGAGCCCTGAGGTAACATCATATGACCTGGAATCTGGTCCTAGCTGGAGCCTAGATCCTTTTCTTGTGCTGAGGGTCAGTGTGGTAAGTAAGGAAGAGTGATCTTGGGAAAGCAGATTATGTTCAATCCCAGGCCAGCCCTTACAGGCCAGGTGACTTGGGCAGATGCCTTGAAGCTTCCTGAGCAACAGTTTTCTCAGCTGTAAACTACAGATAATACTGGTGACAATACTCCCTGGGTGGTTATCTACTTCCCTTGGGGTCCAGGTTTTCATCTGCTTAATGAAGGAAATTCTCTGCTTGCTTTGCTGAATTGTGAGAATAATGACATAAGAATGCTTTTGAAGAACTGTAAGGTGGTATTTCCATGTTGACACACCTTTGTGTGCCCCACCTCAAAGACGCTGACTGTGTTGTGGTAAGAAAGGAGTGGGGAGCTGCTTTGGGGGGCAGCCGGAGCTCTCACTTTTCATTCCTTCTTGTACTTGCTCTTGCTAACTTGAGAACCACGGAGCTCGGCAGTGTGAAATGGCTAAGAGTGGAAGTAGTTGGGGGACAAGTTTTGCATCAGCAGTAATCCTGGGAGAACCCTAGAAGCAGATAACTCTGGGCATTGTAGTTTTTCATAATTTTGGTAGGGAGAGAATCATAATTGCTTCAGACTGCCCAGGAGTAAACCTTTTCTTGTGCTAAGAAGCAGGCAGCAGGTGCAGGCGGTTGGCTGTCAGTGCAGCAGAGCCACGTTAGGGCCAGATACCAAGCCACGCACAGTGGTGCTTATCCTTAGTCCCAGCTACCTGGGATGCTGGGGCAGGAGGATCGCTTGAGCTCAGGAGTTCGAGTCTAGCCTGAGCAGACATCAGGCCTGGGGAGGTTTCCCATTCAAAGGAGAGTTCCTGAAGAAAACAAGCAATACGAAGGATAGAAACAGCATTAAAAATGCAGAAGAGCATTCTGTTGAAAAACATGACTGTAGGAAACAGCTATTTTTTAAAAGTCAGGAACCCCTGCTTTTTCCAAAAGCAAATAATGAGATGTGTGAGAAGCAGCAGCTAGCTGAAAGGAAATTTTAAAAATTTAATGGAAAAGATTTTAACAGAAGCAAAACTTCAACTTTAAAATTAAAATCTGTATTATATAAAATACCAACAAATAGTATGCGATCTAAGTTGTATATATATTACATATATATAAAATAGGGTATAATACAAAGCCATTATGTGGAGGACTAACTTGAGATGGTGTCCTAAGATGCAGGACAGAAATGGAGAAGTAACAGATGACAGACAAGACAGTATATGCCCAGTATATTAGAGCAGTCCAGAGAGAACCAGTAGGATGTGTACAGTCATGCACCACATAAGGACATACCAGTGGCGGACCGCATGTAGACAGGCGTCCCATAAGATCGTATGGAACTGAAAAATTCCCATCGCCTAGGCTGTGGTAGCCATCCTAAGGTCAGAGCTCGTGTTACTTGTGTTTGTGGTGTTGCTGGTGAAAACACGCCTACTGTGCTGCCAGTTTAAAGGTCCAGCACATACAATTATGAACAGTACATAATACTTAGAATAAATTGACTATGCTACTGGTTTATGTACATCCTATTTTTTGCTATTTTAGAGTGTATTCCTTCTACTCGTAACAAAACAGCGAACTGTAAAACAGCCTTAGGCAGGTCCTTCCGGAGGTATCCAGAAGCAGGCATTGTCATCACAGGAGATGACAGCTCCATGTGTGTTATTGTCCCTGAAGACCTTCCAGTGGGACAAGATATGGAGGCGGAAGACAGTGATATTGATGATTCTGACCCTGTGTAGGCCTAGGCTAATGTGTGTGCTGTGTCTTAGTTTTTAACAAAAAGCAAAAAACAAAACTTTTGAATGGAAAAAAGCTTATGGAATAAGGATATAAAGAAATATTTCTGTACAGCTGTACAGTGTGTTTGTGTTTTAAGCTAAGTTATTAGAAAAGAGTCAGAAAGTTAAAAAAATAAAATAAAAGTTTAGAAAGCAGAAAAGTTACAGGAAGCTGAGGTTGACACCAGCAGAGGCAGCAGCCTGAGCAGCTACAGCCTGCGCTCTCTCCCACCTGCCCTGAGGTCTCTCCCTTCTTTCTCCTCCTCCACCACCTTTTCTTCTCCTCCTCCTTGCCTTTCTGCCCACCCCTATCGTTTCACCCCTGCCCCGCCCCTACCTGCTCTCTTTCCCTCAGTCGCCTCCTGCCTGGAGTTCTTGGTTTTCATCCCCACTGGCCAAAGACTTGACCACTCCATGTCCAGCTCCCCATAGCCCTGCTTGATATGGACACTGGTATGATTGAAGTTGGATTAAATGTCATTCTCACCACCTGGCTACTCACCACCTGCACGGAAAGGAAGTTGGCAGTATCATCAGAAAGAGGAGAATCAGTTAAGATGCATGAGGAGAGTGCTGCATGTATCAGCATCTCAGAAGGGAGTTGTTCTGAGAATTATCACCTTGGCTGGACCCACTAGTGCCATCTTCAAAGCAAGATTGGAAGAGGATATCAGTAGCTGTGTGACAGTAGACAGCTGCCAGTAGACTCCCTGGTCACCCTGATGCTGGTGGTCCCTGCTAGTCAGTGTGGCTCATTGGAAAAGGTGGTTTCAAGATGAAGGCAATGCAAGAGAGTACAGGGCTCAGGTCCAGGTGGCAGGGGACATGCTCCCCAACGCTGCTGACTGAGCCATCACTATCGCTGGGATTCCGCAGTCCATCATTGAGTGTGTCGGACAGGTCTGTGTGGTCATGTTGGAGTCTCCCCCAAGCGCATGGCCATCCCATACTGGCCCAAGCTGTCCAATTCTCCAGTGATCTTTGCAGGTGATCGGGCAGGTACAGCACAGGCAGCGACAGTGTGAGCTTTCTTTCTCCACACCACTTCTTCCATGTGCCTCAACTGTGACCTGGAGGGACCACTTCTAGAGTTGACCAAGCTGTGCCCGTTGACAATGCAACAATCTAGTTTTCCTACAGTAGATGGCAACGCTGGGATTCAGTGCAGGTTTGGATGCATCTGCTCAGGCCACTTCTCATAAACACCATTCCAAATGATATTGGCTGCATAATCAGGCATCAAGGCACCAGAATCAATGAGATCTATCAGATGTCTGGAGTGTAGATCAAAATTGTGAACCCAGTGGAAGGATCTACTGATAGGCAGGTTACCATCACTGGATCTGCTGCCAGCATTAGCCTGGCTCAATGGCTAATCAATGTCAGGCTCTCCTTAGGATGAGTGGCATGGGGAACAGCTAGAACAATGCAGATTCACGTACTATAACCCCTTTCTGCTGTTCACCACCACCCACCATCCATCTGTAGTTTCTGAACAGGCAGCCATGTCAGGTTTTAAATAGTTTGTAAATTTTTGGTTTTTACACACTATCATCCATTCATTTTTTATTTTTTTAAAAGATGAGACGGAATCTCACTCCATTGCCCAGGCTGGTCTTGAACTCCTGAGCTCAAATGATCCTCTCACTTCGGCCTCCCACAGTGTTTGGATTACAGGCGTGAGCCACTGTGCCAGCCTGTCATCCACCCTTTTTTTTTAATTAAGGTGTTTCAATTCCTTTCTCTGTTCCAGTGTTGATGCTGAGATTGTATTTAGCACTATAAGTTTCCCCCTGTTTTTGTAGTTGTTGTTTGTTTGTTTTTTGAGAAAGGGTCTTGCTCCATCGCCCAGGCTGGAGTACAGTGGGGCAAACGGCTCACTGCAGCCTTGACCGCTCAGGCTCAAGCAATCCTCTCACCTCAGATCCCCAAGTAGCTGGGACCACAGGTGCATGCCACCACACCGGCTAATTTTTGTATTTTTCAGAGAGACAGGATTTCATTATGTTGTCCAGGCTGGTCTTAAACTCCTGAGCTGAAGCAATCCACCTACCTCGGCCTTTCGAAGTGCCGGTATTATAGGCATGAACCACTGTGCCCAGCCCTCCATGTTTTTGTTTTTTGGCTTATGAACTTTTCTGTTTATTATGAAAATGTAAGAGTGGGATGTTAATACATTTCAATTTAGTTCTGTAATACCAGGAATTTTTCAAAAAATTAAAAGGCACATTGGAGCTTTTTCTTTGTGAATAGAAACTGGATGCCACAGTGAACAACAAAAAAAGATTAATTTTTTATTGGAGAACAAATTTTTAAAAAATAAATTTAGTGTAGCCTGTGTACAGTGTTGATAAAGTCTACAGTAGTGGACAATAATAACCTAGGCCTTCACATTCACTCACTGACTCACCCAGAGCGACTTCTAGTCCTGCAAGCTGCATTTATGGTAAGTGCCCTATATCGGTGTGCCGGTTTTTGTCTTTTATACCTTATGTTTACTGTATCTTTTTTATGATAAGATATGTTTAAATATGCAAATGTTTACCATTGTGTTACAGTTGCCTACAATATTCAGTACAGTAACACGCTGTACATGTTCATAGACTAGGTGTGTAGTAGGCTATAGAATCTAGGTTTGTGTAAGTACACTATGATGTTTACACAATGACAGAATCATCTAGTGACACAGTTTTTAGGATGTTAAGCAAAACATGATTGCATATCTATATAGATATCAGGGAAATTGGCTTACTTGATTATGGAGGCTGAAAAGTCCCACAACAGGCTGTCTGCAAGCTGGAGACCCTGGGATGCTGGTAGTATGGCCCAGTGCAAGTCCAGAAGCCTCAGAACCAGGGAAGCTGATGGTGTAACTCTCAATCCTAGGCCAAAGGCCTGAGGGCCTGGGGTAATTGGGGAGGGGCACTGCTGTCGGTCTTGGAGTCCAAAGGCCAGAGAGCCTGGAGTTGTGATGTCCTGTTCAAGGGCAGAAGAAGGGTGACCCAGCTCCAGGAGAGAGAGAGAATTCACCATTTCTTCATCTTTTTCTACCTGGGCCCCCAGTGGATGGATGGTTCCTGCCGACATTGAGGGAGAATCTTCCCATTCACTCCACAGACTCAGGCTAAACTCTTCTGGAAACACCTTCACACAGACACCCAGAAATCATGCTTTACCAACTCTCTATGCATCCCTTTGTCAACCTGGTACTAAAATCAAGCAGGAATGGCTGTACTTAGATAAAACAGACTTTACGTCAGAAGCAGTAAACAGTTATTATATAATAGTAAAGAGATCAATCTAATGAGGAAATAACAACTAAATATATGCACCCAACACTAGAGCACCCGGATTTATAAGGCAAATATTTCTAGATTTAAAAAGAGAGATAGACTCCAACACAATAATTGTTGGGGACTTCATCTCAGTCTCAGATCATCTAGACAAAATTAACAAAAACCCATTGGATTTAAACTAGACTTTAGACCAAATGGATCTAACAGACATTTGTAGAACATTTTACCCAACAACTGCTGAGTACACATTTTTCTCATCAGCACATGGAACATTCTCCAGGATAGACCATATGTTAGGACAAAAAACAAGTCTTGACAAATTTTTAAAAATTGAAATCGTATGAAGTATCTTCTCAGACCACAATGGAGTAAAAATAGACATAAGAGGAACTTTGGAAACTATACAAATACTTGGGAATTAAATAACATGCTCCTCCTGAATGATAAAAATTAATATGGAAATAAAATTCTTGAAACAAATGAAAATAGAAACAACATACCAAGACCTATGGGACACAACAAAAGGAGCTCTAGGAGGGGAGAATTTATAGCAATAAACACCTACATCAAATGAGTAGATAGATTTCAAAGAAACAATTCAATGATGCACCTCAAGGAACTAGAAAAGAACAAACCACCAAAATTAGCAGAAGGAAAGAAATAGTAAAGTTCAGAGCAAATCTAAGTGAAAAAAGACTAAAAACGTAGAAAGGGTCAGTGAAACAAAAAGTTGGTTCTTCAAAAAGGTAAACAAAATAGATAAACCCCTTGCTAGACTAACCAAGAAAAGACCCAAATAAAATAGGAGATGAAAAAGACATTACAACTGATACCACAGAAATACAAAAGATCATCAGAGACTATTATGAATAGCTATATGCTACCAAACTAGAAAACCTAGAGGAAATGGATAAATTGCTGGAAACATACAACTACTGAGATTCCAGAAGAAATAGAAAATCTGAACAGATCAGTAATGAGCAGTGTGATTAACTCAGTAAAGAAAAGCCTCCCAAAAAAGAAAAGCCCATGACTGGATGAATTCACTGCCAATTTGACCAACCACATAAAGAAGAACTAATACCGATTCTCCTCAAACTCTTGCAAAAAATCAAAGAAAAAACAACTCATTCTACAAGACCACCATTTCCCTGACACCAAACTAGACAAGGGGACACACACAAAAAGAGAACTACAGGCCAGTGTTTCTGATGAACCTAGACATAAAAATTCTCAAAAAGAACAAAACAAACAACCAAAAAGCTAGCAAACAATTCAACAGGATGCCAAAAAGTTAATACACCATGACCAAGTATAATTTATACCAAGGACACAAGGATGGTTTAACATACACAAATCAATGAACATGATACATCACAACTGTAGAATGAATGACAAAAACCATATGATCATCTCAATAGATGCAGAAAAAGCATTTGATAAAATTCTACATCCTTTTATGATAAAAAGCTCTAAAGAAACTAGGTACAGAAGAAACATACCTTAACATAATAAAGGGTATATGTGACAAACCCACAGCTAACATCATACTGAGTGGGGAAAAACAAAGTATTTCCTCTAAGAACTAGAGCAAGACAAGGAAGGATGTTCACTTTTACCACTTTTACTTATTATAGTACTGGAGGTAGAGCCAGAGCAATCAGGCAAGAGAAAGGAATAAAAGGCATACAGATTTTTAAAAGAGGAAGTCAGATTGTCCCCCTTTGCAGATGACATCGTCTTACATTTAGAGAAACCAGAAGACTCTACAAGCAAAGCAAAATACACAAAGCTGATAAGCAAATTTGGTAATGTTGCAGGATACAAAATGAACATACAAAAAGAGGGTTTCTATGCACCAAAAATGAACTAGCTGAGAAAGAAGGCAATCCCATTTACAATAGCTACAAAAAAATATCTAGGAATTAATTTAACCAAGGAGGTGAAAGACCTGTAGAAGGGAGATTATGAAACACCAATGAAAGAAATTGAAGAGGACACAAACAAGTGGTAAGACATCTCATACTCATAGAAGGATCAGTAATGTTAAAATGACCATGTTGTCCAGGACAATATACAGATCCAGTGCAATTCCTATCAAAATACTAATGCCATTTTTCACAGAAATAAATCCTAAAATTTGTATGTAACCAAAAAGCCAGAGTATGCACAGCAATCCTGAGCAAAAAGAACAAAGCTGAAGGCATCACACTACCTGACTTCAGAATATATTACAAGGCTATGGTAATCAAAACAGCATGATATTGGTATAAAAGTAGACACATAGACCAATGGAACCAAATAGAGAACCCGGAAATAAATTCACATATTTATAGCCAACTGAATTTTGACAAAGGCACCAAGAACATACAGTAGGGAAGGACACCTTCAATAAATGGTGCTGAGAAAATTAAATATCTATATGCAGAGGAATGAAACAAGGCTCCTATCTCATATACAAAAATCAACTCACAATGGATTATAGACTTAAATATAAGACATGAAACAATAAAACTACTAGAAGAAAATACAGGGAAACACTTTAGGGCTGGTCTAGGCAAAGATTTTGTGGCTAAGACCTCAAAAGCATAGACTACTAAAAAATAGACAAATGGGACTGTATTTAAAGTGCTTCTGCACAGCAAAGGAAACAGTCAACAGAATGAAGAGACAACCTGTTGAATGGGAGAAAATATTGGCAAACTCTTCATCAGATAAGAGACTAATATCCAGGATATCCACTAAACTCAACAATAAAAAAAAAAAAATCTTTTAAAAAGTGAGCCAAAAAAAAGAAGAAAAAAATCATCAAAAAAAAAAAAAAAAAAAAAAAAGACACACAAATGGCCAACAGGTTATATGAAGAAATGCTCAGTATCATTAAATATTAGGGAAATGCAAATCAAAACCACACTGAGATATCCTCTCACCCCAGTTAGAATGACTTATTAAAAAGACAAAAAATAGCAGATGCTGGTGAGGATGTGGAGGAAAGGGAAATCTTATACATTGTTGATGGGAATGTAAATTAATACAAACACTGGAAAAGTATGAAAGTGTCTGAAAAAACTAAAAGTAGAACTACCGTATGATCCAGCAATCTCACTGCTGGGTATTTATCCAAAGGAAAATCAGTGTATCAAAGGGATAACTGCGGCTGGGCGTGGTGGCTCATGCCTGAAATCCCAGCACTTTGGGAGGCTGAGGTGGGTGGGTCACGAGGTTAGGAGATCGAGACCATCCTGGGTAACATGGTGAAACCCCGTCTCTACTAAAAATACAAAAAAAATAGCTGGGCGTGGTGGCAGGCGCCTGTAGTCCCAGCTACTGGGGAGGCTGAGGCAGGAGAATGGCGTGAACTCGGGAGGTGCAGTTTGCAGTGAGCCAAGATTGCACCACTGCACTCCAGCCGGGGCGACAGAGCGAGACTCCCTCTCAAAAAAAAAAAAAAAAAAAAAGGGATAACTGCAAGTGCATGTTTATTGCAGCACCATTCACAATAGCAAAGATATGGAATCAACTTAAGTGTTCATCAATGGATGAATGGATAAAGAAAATGTAGTATATATACACAAAGAAATACTGTTTGGCCACAAAAAGAATGAAATCCTGTCGTTTATAGTAACATGGATGGAACTGGAGGTCATTATAAGTGAAATAAACCAGACACAGAAAGACAAACATATGTTTTTGCTCATGTGCGGGAGCTAAAGAAGTTGATCTCATGGAGGTATAGAATAGGATGATACATATTAGAGGTTGGGAAGAGTGAGTGGGTAGGAGGGGGCAGGGATAAAGAGAACTAGCTTAACAGGTACAAACATACAGTTAGATAAAAGGTACAAGTCCTGGCCGGGCGCGGTGGCTCACGCTTGTAATCCCAGCACTTTGGGAGGCCGAGGCGGGCGGATCACGAGGTCAGGAGATCGAGACCACGGTGAAACCCCGTCTCTACTAAAAATACAAAAAATTAGCCGGGCGTGGTGGCGGGTGCCTGTAGTCCCAGCTACTCGGAGAGGCTGAGGCAGGAGAATGGCGTGAACCCGGGAGGCGGAGCTTGCAGTGAGCCGAGATTGTGCCACTGCACTCCAGCCTGGGCGACAGAGCGAGACTCCGTCTCAAAAAAAAAAAAAAAGGTACAAGTCCTGTCATTCAACAAAAAAGGCTACAGTTAACAACAATGTATATTTTAAAATAACTAGAAGAGAGGACTTGAATTGTTCCCAACGCACAGAAGTGAGAAATTCTCAAAGTGATGGACACCTCAAATATCCTGACTGGATCATTACACATTCTGTGTATGTAACAAAATGTCACATGTACCCCATCAATATGTAAAATATTTTGTATCAATAAAAAATAAGTAGAAATCATTGTATAAGTATCCAGACAGATAAAATGATTATCTGTCTTATTCATTAACTGTTACTACCTAATGCTCACACTGAAACTTGGAAGCTTACGACAACTAGTATTTATTTCTCATGAGTCTGTAGGTTAGATGGGTGCTGCTGCTAGTCTGGGCCATACACAGCTAATCTTGGTTCATGCAACTATGTTCATGTGTCTTAGTTGAGTGGCTGGGGCCTGGCTGGTCTAGGATCGTCTTGGTTGGGATAATGTGACCCTCTTCCATGTGCCATTCTTCTTCCATAGCAGGTGAGCCTGGGCCTGCTCAGACCTGCCTAGACATTTCTTGTGGTGATCGTAGAGGAACAAGAGAGGAGACAGAAACATGTAAGTGCTTTTTCCAGCCTCTGCACCAAGTTTCCCATGGTCACAGTGGCCAAAGCCATTTGTGTGGCCACCTCCAGAGGCAGTTTGGGAAGGCACCATGAAAAGGAATAGGTATGAGGGACAGTCTGCCCTCTAATCACAATTACTCATGCCCTCCCACCGGCAAAATATGTTCATCCCAATTCCAGGACAGTCAAAGTCGCATCCAGTCATGATATCAGACTTGAAGTCCAGGATCGTATAATCTAGGTTAGGCCCACACACATCTTCTCTTGATACAGAAACCTACAAACTAAAAAGGCAAGTTGTCTACACTCTACAAACCTAATACACAATGGTGGGACAGAGGCAGGTCGTCTGCAATAAATGCTTCCATTTGAAAAGGGAACAAATAGAACACATAGAGCAGTCACTGGTCCATAACAATTCTGAAATTTCAGTGAGAAAATATTGCCAGCCCCCTACTCTGGGAGCAAGAGATGTTCCTTGATTAAGCCCAGTTTCTGTTCTCTGGCAGTGGCTCTCCAGTCTTATTCTTGGCTCTTTTCTGAGATGTCTTTTTTTCATGACATGCCATGCCTGCTTCCAAAGAAATGGCCTTTGTTGGCACCTGAGGAGCTTTCTTATCCATAGAAAGAAGAATGCCTGAAATACAATACCCTTAAAAACATTGTGGGCTTTCTTTGTATCTAATTATAAGCCCACTCTGTGCTCCAAAAGTCATAGAACTGAAGGGTCTGGGGTTGTGCCCTACTTGCAAACTGACTGACAGATCTCACCCATTTCGGGGTTAGAGACAGAGAATTTTCTTACAGGGCAGCAAGAAGTGTGTGCTTCATGTTTTTGTCAGCATCCTTTGTCCCCTAAGTCCTACAGGGATGATGAAGAAGAGTCCAGGTGGGAGCTGTGTGTCACAGCTGAGGAACCTTGAACTTAGGGAATTCAAGTCTTTTATGATGGACAAGCAAACCTGCCCTTTTCTCTCTTATTTTACCACATAGCAAATCTGCCCTTTGATCTAGGAGATAGCATCTCTATCTTCTAAGACTGTTTGCCGTACAAACAGCCTTGAAGAGAGAGTACTTCTGCTCTCAAGAAATGCAGAAATGTGAGTGACCCATGAAGAATTGTATTCCCATAGTATTCACCCCTTGTATCTATACCATTCCATTAACCACTCTGATTAATCTGGCCAATAGGATTTGCTAACAGCTCAGATGTAGGTATGAATGGGAGGAACCCAGGTTGATACCAAATGTGTGGTCTGAGCAACTGGAATGGAGTTATTTTAGCTGAGATGGGGCGATGCTGTAGACAGAAACCCAGACATTCTGATTTGTATACATCAAGTTTGAGAAGTCAACTAGACGTTCAAGTGGAGTTGTTGAGTAGGCAGTTGGGGAGGCTAAAAATGGGAGTTGTCTGAAGAGATTGCATATAGTGCTGTGGGCTTGGTTGAGATAACCAGGCAATGAGTACAGAGGGAGGACCAAGGGATGAACCCTGGGGCTCTGCAGTGTCACTTGGTCAGGGAGATGACAGGAGATGGAGAAGAGCCCATGGGAGGTAGGATGAAACCATGGTTGCCTGGTTTCCTGGAAGCCTGGTGAAGAATGTGTTGAAGCAGGAAGGATGGCTCACCTGGGTTTAGTGCAACTGATACACCAAGGAAAATGAGGATTGATGCTCGATCATTGGACTTGGCATGTACTGGTTGGTCAAATGAGTTGTATATTGCATACTTTATACTGAAATCATGAGTAACAGATCAATAATTATTTAGAGGTATAGAATTTGTAATTATATTCATGCCAGTAAATTACTAATTTGAAGGCTAGTAGTTTCTGGAGAAAAGTAAAAAGCAGAATGAACACAAATGGCACTGTGGTTTGAATGTCTGTCGCCTCCAAAACTCATGTCGAAACTTAATTGCTATTGTGATGATATTAAGAGCTGGAAGCTTTAAGAGGTGGTTAGGCCATAAGGGTTACCCCTTCATGGGTGGGATTGGTGGTGTTATGAAAGGGCAATTTCGGCCCCCTCTTGCTCTTTCTTGCCTCTTCTGCCATGTGAGGAAGAAAGTTAATTCCTCACCACCTTGGAAGTGGATACTAAGCCCTCCCCAGATACCAAACCTGCTGGCACCTTGATCTTGGACTTCCCAGCCTCCAGAACTGTGAGCCAGGACATTTGTACAGAACTCCATTCATGATAAATTACCCAATCCAGTTTCTCTCTTGTTTTTGCCAATGGAGACTCGTTCCTGAGTTGTGTTCAAGTCTTGCAGTCTTTTAATTTTTATTTTATTAATTAATTGAAGACATTCTCTGTTGCCAAGGCTGGAGTGCCATGGCACCATCATAGCTCACTGCAGCCTTGAACTCTTGGACTCCAGTGAGCCTCCCACCTCAGCCTCCTGAGTAGCTAGGACTGCAGGTGTGCCATCATGCTGATGGGGTCTCATTATGTTGCCCAGGCTGGTCTCAAACTCCTGGCCTCAAGTGATCCTCTCACTTTGGCCTCCCAAAGTGCTGTGATTACAGGTGTGAGCCACCAAGCTTGGTCAAATCTTACAGTCCTAATTTGGGTTGGAAGAGGGTCAAAGAGAAGGAGGATGTAGAGAAAGATGAAAGGAGAAAGAGAAGGAGAGCACCGATGACTGCCTGGAATTCTGGGTTTTGGGTAGAGAAATGGGTCCAGCATTGGAACTCTCTTGATAAATTAAGCTTCAAGAAAAGCTTAGATAGATGAGACTGGGCTGGGAGTCTTTGGTGGCAGAAGGAACTCAATTTGCATGCCATGCCATCTAATTCTGGGTAGCTTCTTGATTTAATAATCAGACTTTAGAATACCTTAGTACTGGTTATCCAATTTGTGGTCCACTCCTATCACATTATATACAATTACCACAAAATTTTGAACATGAAAAATATCACCAGCCCCTATTTGGTGACCTCTTTAACTCAAGAACAATCTGGCGCTGTTTAAAAAAACTCCATTAACCACAAATAGAAGCCTTGTCTCAGCATAATCTGTAAATTATATTTTATCTTTAGTGAAATTCCAGGGTGCTGTCACTCCTTATTAACACCTTAGAAAAGGAAACGAGGGGAGATGAAAGTGCGATCATTTTGATTACTGTTAACACAATGAAAGTAATCCAGGGTTATCGGCAGATTTATTTGTATTGCCTTTGGTTTCGTTATAACAAATCTGTGAGAGAAAGTGCACATAAAAGGTTTTCAATGAAGCCAATTCAGTGTAGTTACTTGTAGGAAATGATAACTTTAGAAGCCAGAAATGTCAGTTTTACTGATTTGGAAAAAGGACAAACAATATAAACAAAATCTCCCCCTCCTTCCTGCAGCTTCATTGCCATTTGTGGACGCCACCATCCTAAAAAGGAGCTACTGAGATTAACCAGAAGAGAAGGAAACTGATGCTTTTTAATTCCCTGCAGTGCACTAGACATAGTGTCTAGACAGTTTTAGATTTGTCATTTCATATTATAGGGGAAGCAAAACTTTACTTCCATCCTCTCAGGGTCCCCGGCTAGGCCTTGAAATCAGATTGGCACAAGAAGGATTAACACGAGGAAAGCACACAGATTTTTACACGTACACAAGAGTCCCCATAGGAAAATGAAGACCCAAAGAAGTGGCAAAACCCAAGTGCATAGCTACTGGGTTGAACAAAGAGAGGCAGTTGTGAAAAGTAACTAAGATAAGTGGGGAAATGAAAGGAAGATAAGAGTTACTTCACAAAGTCTGTACAAAATACTCTGGGGCTTTGACTCCCCGCTTCTAGTGGTAAGAATGATCCTTTCCTCCCGCTAAAGGGAGGGTGCCTTTCACATGGGAGTTTTATTTCCTGCCTCTAGGGAAAAAAAAAAAAAAAGTGGTAAGTGGGTAGGGTTGGGGTCAGAGTGCCCTTCTTGGACCTGTGGTTTTTCTAAGTTCCTTTGGGTCAGAATGTTCCTTGTGCCAAAGTGGCATATTGGGATGGTGCATTCTGCCATCCTTTGATATCATCCTTGAAACAGGCCTAGAGACGAGGCCTGTTGTTCAAACGAGGGCACCAAGGCTCATGGACGTTAAGAAAGAAGTGGATTCAGACTCAGCTCTGTGTTCAGAGCTTGCAGGGCCAGCTGGTTGATTTGACTTTGCCCAAGGCTAGTCGGACCCTCTAGGAATTATGGCAGCAGAGGTCACCATAGAAGACCACCTGTGGGCACATGGAGTCCCCCCGGCCCTGATGGCACAGAGGATGCCATGGTTCTGGGGCCCTACAGCTGGAATAACCCGGAAAGAACAGAAACCCTAGGGCTCCTGGAGGAAACAACTTTGCAGGGAGGGAAATGGCCCCAAAGAACCAGATTCTCTGCCTCAGCAGATACCAGCATCACAAATCTCTGCATCTCAAGTCACTGTGGGTGGGCTCAGCACAGAGGGCCAGATGTTGGCCAGCCCAGTTTGCACCAGGCTGACCAGACTGGTGTTAGACGAGGTTGTTGAGTTGTGATCTCTCCAAGTCCTGCGGGTGTGTTCTGATCACGGCTTCTGTGAATTTCGTACCTGGCTCTATGGACACTCATTGCCCTTGCCTGAATTCAAGTCTTTGTCCAGAACCTGTTTCCTGCTGCATCAATTTCAAAACTGGGTAGGAGGCTTCATAGAGCATGGCTCTAAGTTCTACACTCAAGTTGTACTGGAAAGGAAATTCAAGGTCATTTGGGCTGTGGCTCAGAGCATGTTTGACTAAGGATTTTGGGAGTTGTTTTGCTAAGAGTAAGATACACCGAAAGTTGGAGAACTTGTCACAGAACTGTGCTTTAGACAGCAAAATGGTACTTGGAAGCTGGTCTTCTGGGAGTGTCAGTTCCTCTGACTGAGGCTGCTGAGGGCCAAGGTGCCATCCAGGGCACGCAGTGTCTACCAGCTGCATCAGATGGTTAGACTCCAGATGGCTCCACCTGCTAGGCCTGACTGATAATCCCGATGGCAAACACTTCCTGCCAACCCACCCACCCAAGAAAAACCCCTGCCTTCAGGCAGGCCTGGCAGTTCTGGCAGTCCAGGTTGGTTTCTTGACTCACCCCTGGAGAGGCGGGGCTTCTCTCTTTGGCCCCAGAATGCCTCCAACTTCAGGAGATACTGGGCCTGGCAGAGGCCGTAGAATGGGCAGACAGCATGGCCTGCCCTGTCTGTTAGGCTCAAGCCCCGGAGACTGAGCCAGAGCTGGCCTGCGGTAGGGTCCATGGGCAGGTGGAGCTTAGGCACCTCCAGGGCCTTCTGACGGGCCATGGGCCACTGCTGGACTCTGAGCTCGCACAGGTTGGTCTTGCCTTGCAAGTACTCTGAACAGGGGTGTCTCCATTGGGTCAGATGCAGGGCTTTGATGTTTATAACAAGCACCTGCTTGGGCCACCATGTGGCAGCCAGCATGCTGAGCATTGCTGTGACGCCTCAGGAATCCAATGTGGGTTCTCAGACGTCTGAGTGCTGGGCTTAAGCCACATATTAATAACTTGGCCATCTGTTCAATCTCTTAATAGGAACTAGGAGATTGCTCATATATTTATGTCTATACATTGTGAAACCCATATGAAACATTACTGATACCAAAATAGCTCAAAGTGTACTTGTTCCAAAGGAAATACAGCCATTTACATCTGATTGCTCATAGCCACAGCGAGCTTTAAAGGATTAAAATGTGCAATTGTTATTGCAAGTTCGCAGAAAGAGTTGAACTTTTGAGATAGGAAATCCTTATTCAGCAATGTTATTTATAACCCCAAAAGCATTTCTACTTTTTAATTCATGATCTGTTTAGATTTTTGACTGAAACTTCATTCTCTTTCTCTCCATGGGACTCTGTCCTTCATCAGCCAACATACTCTTTCTTCTTTCCTGTTCTAGAAACCCTTAGCCTTCTTTCTACCTTGCTAGTCCTTTAAGTTGCTGTCCTGTCTCTTGTCCTGGTCCAGCACTTCTGGAAGAATATTCTGTAAAGGTGGGTGAGGCAGGCCTAACTCACCAGAGGCCAGTTCCTCCTAAATATCCAATCACCTCTTCTCAGCTTAGCCCCATCATAGAGAATTTTATTTTACTTTATTTTTTGAGATGGAGTCTCACTCTGTCACCCACACTGGAGTGCAGTGGCACGATCTCGGCTCATTGCAACCTCTGCCTCCTGGGTTCAAGCGATTCTTCTGCCTCAGCCTCCTGAGTAGCTGGGATTACAGGCACGTGCCACCACACCCAGCTAATTTTTTTTTTTTTTTTTTTTTTTGAGACCAAGTTTCACTTTTGTTGCCCAGGCTGGAGTGCAGTGGCGCAATCTCGGCTCACTGCAACCTCTGCTTCCTGGGTTCAGGCGATTCTTCTGCCTCAGCCTTCCTGAGTAGCTGGGATTACAGGCATGCACCACCACACCCGGCTAATTTTTGTGTTTTTAGTAGAGACGGGTTTCTCCATGTTGGTCAGGCTGGTCTTGAACTCCCAACCTCAGATGATGCATCCGCCTTGGCCTCCTGAAGTGCTGGGATTAGAGGCGTGTGCCACCGCACCTGGCTGAATTTTTGTATTTTTAGTAGAGATGGGGTTTCGCCATGTTGGCCAGGCTGGTATCAAACTCCTGACCTCAAGTGATCCACCCGCCTCCCAAAGTGCTGGGATTACAGATGTGAGCCACCTAAAATTTTCTTTTAAAATAAAAAAATTAGCTGGGTGTAGTGGTATGTGCCTGTAGTTCTACCTACTTAGGAGGCTGAGGCAGGAGGATGGCTTGAGCCCAGGAGTTTGAAGCAGTGAGCTATGACCACGCTACTGCTCTCCAGCCTGGGAGACAGACGAGACCCCGACTCTAAAAACAAAAAACAAAAAAAAAACCCTCAGCCTTGGACGACTTTGCCTTCCATGTGCCTCCAAGCAAAGGTAAGGGCTCTCTGCAGTTGGGAGTCAGGGGCCCAAAACAAGACGTTGACACATGCGGAGAACATGAGAAAAGAAAACAAGCCCAGGAGATTCCCACGGTTTAGAAGCAGAATTGTAGCCCCAGCACTTCAGGATTTTCAGGAATTTATCAGCAAGTAGGAATTAGAACTATCAGAACACACTGTGTCTAAGGAGGGCACCATCTTTGAAAAGGAGAAAGGTCATGTGTTTGGATATGTGAGTAGTGGGTGCAAATCTCAGCCCGCAGACCTGTGGGCCTATACCTGTGCTTTACTTTTCTATAACTGGATTTTAGCTTCTCTTTTGGGCCCATGTTGCACCATGACAGGAATAGATTTCTGCCAATTCAGAAATGGCCCCTTTCCATGGGTGTGCTCCCATGTCAGGGACTGACCCAGGGCAATAGTCTTGAGGAAGCCACAGTGGGAAGGCTCATTTTCAACCTTTCGTGCTGGCATGTATGGACACAGCCTTGTGGCCATTCATGCCACTGTGGTGACTGATCCATGTTCTCCAAGTGCTGACCTCAGGGACCTCTTAGGGCTATTTCTGCCACAGAGGGATGCATTCAGATGTGCTTGGCTTGCTGAGGGGTGTCCAGGGACAGTGAGGACCATTTCAGGCTTAGCTTCTTGACACCACAGGAAGGTATTTCTTCTGCTCCCATTGCAGGGAGCTCATTCTGTTTCTTGTGTAATTCAGTTATAAGCACGTCTGGTGCAAATTCTGGGGTCAGACACTTTGCTGGGCTCTGTCCTCTGATCATGGGATTCTATGATCTCACCCTCTGCCTAGTCCTGGCTTCCAAAGTGAGGTACACTCAGGGACCCCAGAAACACACCTATGCTCTTTGTCTCGCTATTCTTTGTCCAGACTTCCTTTAATCCCATCTCTGGGGATGGGAAGAACTGGTTCAGACTGATCTTGTATTTCTCATCTTTCTGTGTAGACCAAGACCTCACATCTTGGGACTCTAAGTGCCCAGAGTTTAACTCCTATTCTCCAGACTTTGGGGTGTCATCTGTTTACATGGCATGGGTTGGGGAATGCCAGAGGGAGGCATGGGGATCGGGGATTTATGAGGAAAACAGGCGTCAGTCTAAACGCTGTGGGCAAAAAAACATTGAAAGAATATTTGCTTAAATTTTAGTCGTTGTTTTTAGGTGATAGGGAACTCATTAAACAGGAGCAAAAGATATAAGAAGTCAGAAGTTACAAAAAGCTTTCGTAGTTTTTTGCTTTTACTTTTTTTAAAAAAAGTTTTCAATATTGAGAGTGGATTACTTATATACTTAGGGGGAAAAGACTCTGATACGGTTTGGCTCTGTGTCCCCACCCAAATCTCATGTCAAATTGTAAACCCTAGGTGTTGAAGGACAGACCTGGTGGGAGGTGATTGAATCATGGGGGTGGACTTCCCCCTTGCTGTTCTCGTGATAGTGAGTGACTTCTCGTGAGATCTGGTTGTTTGAAAGTATGTAGCACTTCCCCCTTCTCCCTTTCTCTCTCTTTCCCCTGCTCCACCATGGTGAGACATGCTTTCTTCCCCTGCACCTTCTTCCATGATTGTAAGTTTCTTGAGGCCTACCAGCCATGCTTCCTGTACAGCCTGTGGAACTATGAGTCAATTAAACCTATTTTCTTCATAAATTAACCTGTCTTAGATAGCAGTATGAGAATGGACTAATACAGATGCCAAATGAATGAATTATGAAAAGGAGACCCACTCTTTTTCATTCTTAGATGTGTCTGCCTTGGATCTCAATTTAGAATGAGCAGTCAGGTATGCTCATCAAATCTTTTGTTAATCTTTATAACAAAGATTAAAGATCTGAGTTAAAGATTTGGATCCTTCATTTTCCTGTCTACTCTTTGGCATGTGCTTACTTCCACTTGCTCAGGAGGCAGTGATGGGCAAGGGATGCAGTTTCTGTCCTTGTATTTTGTGGTCAGTGAGCGTCTTAGTCTATCTTCTGTTGCTATAACTGAATATCTGAGATTGGGTAATTTATAAAAGCAATTTATTTCTTACAGTTCTGGAGGTTGGGAAGTCCAAAGTTGAAGGGCTGCATCTGGTGAGAGCCTTCTTGCTGGTGGGGACTCTGCAGAGGCCCAAGGCAGCTCAGAGTATCACATGAAAAGGGGGCTGAGAGTGCTTGCTCAGGTCTGTTCCTCTTTTTATACAGCCACCTGTCCACTCCCATGATAACCCACAAATCCATCAATCCATAAATGGATGAATCATGACCCAGTCACCTCTTAAAGGCCCCACCTCCTAACACTGTTACACTGGGGATTAAGTTTCAACACGGGTTTTAGAGGGGACAAACATTCAAGCTATAGCAGTGAGGAACCAACCTGGTAGATGCCTGGGTCTGACACCCAGGTCTCAGCTTTGAATGAGCAAACTCGAGGCAGCCACCCTTACAGATTGTCCATCCTGACGAAGCTGATTTTTGTTCAGGCTATGACATGGTGGCAGAAAAGTACAGTTGCACATTCCATATTTGAAAATTTGCCTATTTGCTAAAATTTATTTGTAACCTCCAGATCCATACTTTGGGACAATTTGTGGTCATTTGAGTAGAGACACACAGAACAGTGAAAATCCTGAGGTCCCCAATACGCATGTTTCCACCTGAGGTTGAAGCAGGCCATACTCTGCCCAGTTGTTTCAGCCTCATACATAGATGGCCTGTAGGGGGAGATGGGAGGGAAGCTCCAGCTCTGGGCCAGTTGGACAGGATCGAATCCTAACTCTGGCACCTGTTAGTGGGGCAGCTTCTGTTGAGTCACTTAACTCTTCTGAACCTCATTTTTTTTTCTCTTGTAAAATAAAGAAAATAGAATCTACTTGGGTGCGTTGTCTTAGGATTTAATCTTGACTCTATGTGAGATATGTGTATACTGAATATATGCACATATTTCCCCGTGGAGCAGATTTTCAGTGTTTCCTAATTCAGTGTTCGTGGTGACTTCTACACGGTCACTATGATGAATAGTGAGAATCTACACTACCTGGCTTGGACGTCTCCAGCCACAGAGGCTCCTGTCGGGTGGACATCTCTCAGGGTGACAGTTCTGTTCCCTGAGGCCTCTGGGAGGCTGGGAGTTGTGTGGACAGCAGGATGGTGACGTGTCGAGGAGGAAGAACCATTGTCCTGCAGGGCAAGCCCAGATAAAGAGGTGTGGAGAGATTTCTGCAGTCAGGGAAGGATACATCCTGCATTCAGCACTTGGGGAGAATGGGGAAGAAGATGCCGAGAGAGGTGGGTGGGGGCTGTACGGGATCCATGCTTCCGTGGTGTGGAGAACAGTCCTTGGGGCTAACACGTCAACACATTGTAGGAGGGGAAGTCCAATCATATTTATAAGTTCTTGTTTCCTGGATTTAATATTGGGTTATTCTTTATTCTTTACTTTTTGTTTTTTATAGAGAGGGTCTCACTCTGCCACCCAGGCTGGAGTGCAGTGGTGCAATCATGGCTCACTGCAGCCTCGACTTCCCAGGCTCAAGCAATCCTCCTGCCTCAGCCTCCCAAGTAGCTGAGACTACAGGCACATATCACTACACCTGGTTAATTTTTAAAATTTTTTGTAGAGAGGGGGTCTTACTATGTTACTCAGGATGGTCTGGAAACCCTGGCCTCATGTGAGCCTCCTGCCTCTGCACTGGGATTACAGGAGTAAGGCACTGCACCGGGTCTGGGTTATTTTTCAGACATGGTTTTATTTTTCGTTTTCAATGACCATTTTTCCCTGACTTTGACTGCTTTGGAGCTTAAAAGCACAGTTCTTGGGATGTGGCCACTGCATTTGCGTCATAGCAGACAACCACTATCCTAATCCTTTCATTACCAATGAGACATTTATTTTTCCAAGTCTTCCATCTTAGCTGAGTGGGATATATAATAGAACTGCTGGGGCGTGTGACCCTCCCTCCTCTCCTTTCCTGTCAGGGCCAGTGCAGAACCTTTGGGCTGGAGTTCAGTCTCATCACTGATCGTTCTGCAGCTCTGCTGGCTAGAACTGAGTAGGGCAGGCGGAGTTGCAAAGCTTTGCCCCTTTTCTGGTGTTATAGACTGAATATTGTCCCCCACCACACCCACTGTGACTGTATTTGAAGGAAAGGCCTGTAAGGAGGTAACAAAGGTTACATGAGGTCATAAGGGTGGGACCCTCATCCAACAGGACTGATATCCTTAGAAGAAGGAGAGACACCAGAGCTCTTTCTCTGCAGGCACACAGAGAAAACACTATGTGAGGTCACAGGGAGAAGGTGCGCTCCGCCAATGATGAGAGAGACCTCATCATAAACCAGCCCTGCTGGCACCTTGATCCTGGAATTCCAGCCTCCAGAATTATGAGAAAATAATTTTCTGTTTGTTTAAGCCATCCAGTGCTTGGAATTTCATTAGGTTAGCCCGAGCCACCTGCTACATTTAGTAATGAACAGTGAGATCAGGGCTCCTCTCTTGTGCCCTGGAGCAGGCCTCCCAGACCACCTCCTCAGCCTCCATGCAGCCGTTCCCCCTTCCTAACAGGACCCAGACGTTCCTAGTTGCGGGGTTTGAGTGGGCTCGAACCTGAGCAGCGAAAGCCAGTCTGCACATTGAATTCCTTGGGCCCTGGTGATGACTTCAGGAGTGAGCATATCAGTCCAAGCAGAGGGAAGCCCAAGGCTTTCGTTCAGTGGCTGAGGAAAGAGAAGTTCCCTCTCCTTGGATGTAAGTGAGGAAGCCTCTAGAGTCTAGAAGCTACTGACAGACCTCTCACTACCACGAGGGCTTGAGGACCAAGATAGTACCGTGAGACAGATCCAGTGGCACCTCAGAGCTGCTGTTCTGAAGGATGTCATGAATATCTGGCCCAAGCTGCACAGGACTTTTCAGTTGCTTGACAACGGCTCTCTTTATTTTATTTTATTTTGTTTTATTTTATTTTATTTATTTATTTATTATTATTATTATACTTTAAGTTTTAGGGTACATGTGCACAATGTGCAGGTTTGTTACATATGTATCCATGTGCCATGTTGGTGTGCTGCACCCATTAACTTGTCATTTAGCATTAGATATATCTCCTAATGCTGTCCCTCCCCCGTCCCCCCACCCCACAACAGTCCCCGGAGTGTGATGTTCCCCTTCCTGTGTCCATGTGTTCTCATTGTTCAATTCCCGCCTATGAGTGAGAACATGTGGTATTTGGTTTTTGTCCTTGCCATAGTTTACTGAGAATGATGGTTTCCAGTTTCATCCATGTCCCTGCAAAGGACATGAACTCATCATTTTTTATGGCTGCATAGTATTCCATGGTGTATATATGCCACATTTTCTTAATCCAGTCTATCGTTGTTGGACATTTGGGTTGGTTCCAAGTCTTTGCTACTGTGAATAGTGCCGCAATAAACATACGTGTGCATGTGTCTTTATAGCAGCATGATTTATAGTCCTTTGGGTATATACCCAGTAATGGGATGGCTGGATCAAATGGTATTTCTAGTTCTAGATCCCTGAGGAATCGCCACACTGACTTCCACAATGGTTGAACTAGTTTACAGTCCCACCAACAGTGTAAAAGTGTTCCTATTTCTCCACATCCTCTCCAGCACCTGTTGTTTCCTGACGTTTTAATGATCCTCACTCTAACTGGTGTGAGATGGTATCTCATTGTGGTTTTGATTTGCATTTCTCTGATGGCCAGTGATGATGAGCATTTTTTCATGTGTTTTTTGGCTGCATAAATGTCTTCTTTTGAGAAGTGTCTGTTCATGTCCTTTGCCTACTTTTTGATGGGGTTGTTTGTTTTTTTCTTGTAAATTTGTTTTGAGTTCATTGTAGATTCTGGATATTAGCCCTTTGTCAGATGAGTAGGTTGTGAAAATTTTCTCCCATGTTGTAGGTTGCCTGTTCACTCTGATGGTAGTTTCTTTTGCTATGCAGAAGCTCTTTAGTTTAATTAGATCCCATTTGTCAATTTTGGCTTTCGTTGCCATTGCTTTTGGTGTTTTAAACATGAAGTCCTTGCCCATGCCTATGTCCTGAATGGTATTGCCTAGGTTTTCTTCTAGGGTTTTTATGGTTTTAGGTACAGCATGTAAGTCTTTAATCCATCTTGGATTAATTTTTGTATAAGGTGTAAGGAAAGGATCCAGTTTCAGCTTTCTACATATGGCTAGCCAGTTTTCCCAGCACCATTTATTAAATAGGGAATCCTTTTCCCATTGCTTGTTTTTGTCAGGTTTGTCAAAGATCAGATAGTTGTAGATATGCGGCATTATTTCTGAGGGCTCTGTTCTGATCCATTGATCTATGTCTCTGTTGTGGTACCAGTACCATGCTGTTTTGGTTACTGTGGCCTTGTAGTATAGTTTGAAGTCAGGTAGCGTGATGCCTCCAGCTTTGTTCTTTTGGCTTAGGATTGACTTGGCAATGCGGGCTCTTTTTTGGTTCCATATGAACTTTAAAGTACTTTTTTCCAATTCTGTGAAGAAAGTCATTGGTAGCTTGATGGGGATGGCATTGAATCTATAAATTACCTTGGGCAGTATGGCCATTTTCATGATACTGATTCTTGCAACCCATGAGCATGGAATGTTCTTCCATTTGTTTGTATCCTCTTTTATTTCATTGAGCAGTGGTTTGTAGTTCTCCTTGAAGAGGCCCTTCACATCCCTTGTAAGTTGGATTCCTAGGTATTTTATTCTCTTTGAAGCAATTGTGAATGGGAGTTCACTCATGATTTGGCTCTCTATTTGTCTGTGATTGGTGTACAAGAATGCTTGTGATTTTTGTACATTGATTTTGTATCCTGAGACTTTGCTGAAGTTGCTTATCAGCTTAAGGAGATTTTGGGCTGAGAAAATGGGGTTTTCTAGATATACAATCATGTCATCTGCAAACAGGGACAATTTGACTTCCTCTTTTCCTAATTGAATACCCTTTATTTCCTTCTCCTGCCTGATTGCTCTGGCCAGAACTTCCAGCACTATGTTGAATAGGAGTGGTGAGAGAGGGCATCCCTGTCTTGTGCCAGTTTTCAAAGGGAATGCTTCCAGTTTTTGCCCATTCAGTATGATATTGGCTGTGGGTTTGTCATAGATAGCTCCTATTATTTTGAGATACGTCCCATCAGTACCTAATTTATTGAGAGTTTTTAGCATGAAGCGTTGTTGAATTTTGTCAAAGGCCTTTTCTGCATCTATTGAGATAATCATATGGTTTTTGTCTTTGGTTCTGTTTATATGCTGGATTACATTTATTGATTTGCGTATGTTGAACCAGCCTTGCATCCCAGGGATGAAGCCCACTTGATCATGGTGGATAAGCTTTTTGATGTGCTGCTGGATTCGGTTTGCCAGTATTTTATTGAGGATTTTTGCATCAATGTTCATCAAGGATATTGGTCTGAAATTCTCTTTTTTGGTTGTGTCTCTGCCAGGGTTTGGTATCAGGATGATGCTGGCCTCAAAAAATGTGTTAGGGAGGATTCCCTCTTTTTCTATCGATTGGAATAGTTTCAGAAGGAATGGTACCAGTTCCTCCTTGTACCTCTGGTAGAATTCGGCTGTGAATCCATCAGGTCCTGGACTCTTTTTGGTTGGTAAGCTATTGATTATTGCCACAATTTCAGAGCCTGTTACTGGTCTATTCAGAGATTCAACTTCTTCCTGGTTTAGTCTTGGGAGGGTGTATCTGTCAAGGAATTTATCCATTTCTTCTAGATTTTCTAGTTTATTTGCGTAGAGGTGTTTGTAGTATTCTCTGATGGTAGATTGTATTTCTGTGGGATCGGTGGTGATATCCCCTTTATCATTTTTTATTGCATCTATTTGATTCTTCTCTCTTTTCTTCTTTATTAATCTTGCTAGCGGTCTATCAATTTTGTTGATCTTTTAGAAAAACCAGCTCCTGGATTCATTAATTTTTTGAAGGGTTTTTTGTGTCTCTATTTCCTTCAGTTCTGCTCTGATTTTAGTTATTTCTTGCCTTCTGCTGACAACGTATCTCTTTCATTGCTTCCTGGGACCCACCGCTGAAAGCCTCCTAACTGGAACTCTCTCCTACCAACTGATGCTCCCATAGTAGGGACAGTGAGCATACAGGAATAGAACTGATTCCTGGTACTTTGCAGCTTGACTCCTTTTAGTGGCTTCCTGGTCTAGATGGAGTAAAACCTGGGGGATCTACTTCTGGTATTGGTTGTATGAGGAAGTCAAGGGATTTCCCTTGGCAGAAAGTAAGTAAAAAATGGACAAAATGATTAAAGATAGTCATTTCGGCTGGGCGTGGTGGCTCAAGCCTGTAATCCCAGCACTTTGGGAGGCCGAGGCAGGCAGATCACGAGGTCAGGAGATCGAGACCATCCTGGCTAACATGGTGAAACCCCATCTCTACTAAAAATACAAAAAATTAGCCGGGCGTGTTGTTGGCGGGCGCCTGTAGTCCCAGCTACTCGGGAGGCTGAGGCAGGAGAATGGCGTGAACCCGGGAAGCGGAGCCTGCAGTGAGCCTAGATCGTGCCACTGCACTCCAGCCTGGCCGACAGAGCGAGACTCCATCTCAAAAAAAAAAAAAAAAAAAAGATAGTCATTTCAGGCCATTGGAAAATGATCAAAGACAAGGCAAAATTTGAGAAGAGTTTACTCATGAAACTGCTACAGCATTCGCTAAGAATGGTGATCTGTGGGCTTCCTGCCTGGAGGTATTCTGTGATTTTGGATATGATAAGAAATATATATTTGGTCTTCATCCCCAGGCTCCTGACACAGACCTCCTAAAACCTTTATGATTTCCTGAATAGTAAGGGTGCTAGGAGCATCTTCTGTCCCAGCATTTTGTCTTTGACCCCAGTTCCTGACACAGAGCTCGTGAGTCCCTTCGATCTGCCTGGGTGATAGGAGCCTCTTTTGCTCTAATGAGGTGACTCTTGGTGGGCTCCTGGATAGCTTTAGGATTGGGAGTGGTCACCAGAAAGACCAAGCCATGATGAGAAGCTTTGAACTTTTAGCTTCAATCCCTGTCCTTTGGGGAGGAGAGATTGAGTTAATTGTTCATGCCTGTGTGACGAAGCTTCCATAAAAATACTAAACAGACGGGATTTGGAGAGCTTCTCAGTTGGTGAACACATGGAGGTGCTGGGAGGGTGGTGCACCCATAGAGGGCACGGGAGCTCTGTGCTGCTCCCCGACACTTTGCCTTCAGCATCTCTTCCATCTGGTTGTTCCTGACTTGTACCTTTTATAATAAACTGGTAAACATAGGCAAATGTTTCCTTTTTGTGAGCTTTGTGAACAGTTTTAGCAAATTATGTAAGCCAAGGAAGGGGTTGTGGGAACCCCCGATTGATAGCAGGTTGGTCAGAAGTTTGGGCTGCTCAGACTTGTGACTGACATCTGAAATGGGGACAGTCTTGTGCAACAGAGCCCTAAAACGGTCTATACGAGCTCCAGGCCTCCCAAAATTCATTTCTTTGTCACAGGAAAAAATGCATTCATTCCATCCCTGTAACCCCAAAAGTCTTAAATCCAGCCTTAACTCAAAAGTCTAAAGTCCAAAGTCCAAAGTCTCATCTAAATATCATCTAAAGCAGATATGGGTGAGACTCAAACTATGATTCATCCTGAAGCACATGTGAGCCTATGAAAGTAAACAAGTTATGTGTTCCCAAATACAATGGCAGGGCAGGCATAGGACAGACATTCTCATTCTAAAAGGGAGAAACAGTAAGGAAGAAAGGGATAACAAAGTCCTAAGTAAATCCAAAACCTAATAAGGCAAACAACAAGTAGAAAATAGAATTCATAGCCAGGTGCGGTGGCTCACGCCTGTAATCCCAGCACTTTGGGAGCCTGAGGTGGGTGGATCATGAGGTCAAGAGTTCAAGACCAGCCTGGCCTACATGGTGAAATCCTGTCTCTACTAAAAATGCAAAAATTAGCCAGCTGTGGTGGTGGGCGCCTGTAATCCCAGATACACGGGAGGCTGAGGCAGAGAATTGCTTGAACCTGAGAAGCGGAGGTTGCAGTGAGCCGAGATCGTGCCACTGCACTCCAGCCTGGGCAACAGAGCGAGACTCTGTCTCAAAAAAAAAAAAAAAAAAAAGAATTCATGAAGAAATAGAAATATGAATAGCCCTATAATTAAAAAAAAATTGAATTCGTATTTAAAAACCTTCCCACAAAGAAAAGTTCAGGTTCAGATGGCTTTATTGGTGAGTCCTGTCAAGCATATCAAACATGTAAGGAACAACCAATACTAATCTCACCCAGAGTGTCTCAAAAAACAGAGGAAAGGAAAAATTCCCAACTCATTTTTTGTTAGTATTATCTTGATAACAAAGTCAGACAAGGGCATCACAATAAAAGAAAACTACAACTCATTGTCCCTCTTGAACATTGCTATAGTCTGAATGTTCTTGTCTGTCCAAAGTTTGTGTTGAAATCTAATCCCCAGTGTATTGGTATGAAGAGATAAGGCCTTTGGGAGGTGACTAGGTCATGAGATTAACGTCCTTATCAAACATGCTTGAGGGAGTCTTTTGCCCTTCTGCCATATGAGAACATATAGAAGGCACCATCTATGAGGAATGGCTCCTCTCCAAACATTGCATCTGCTGGTGCCTTAATCTTGAACTTCCCAGCCTCCAGAACTGTAAGCAATAAATTTCTGTTGTTTATAAATTCCCCAGCCTAAGGTATTTCGTCATAGCAGCTGAACAGACTAAGACAAATATGATATAAAAATTCTTAACAAAATATCAGCAACTTGAATCTAGCAACATATAAAAAGTATAATATGCAATCACCAAGTGGGGTATATCCCAGAAATAAAATTAATGCAATACACCATATTAATAAAATAAAGGAGAAAAAACATGCGATCATCTTAATAGATGCAGAGAATGTATTTGATAAAATTCAACGTCTGTTTATGACAAAAACTCTCAGCAAACAAACAGTAGAAGGTAAGTCCCTCATAGTAGAGGATTTGTAGATGATAAAAAGCGTCTACCAAAAAGCTATGGCTAACACAAAACTTAAAGGTGAAAGGCTGAATGCTTTCCCTGTAAGATGAGTAACAAGACAAAGATGTCCACTGTGGCCATGTCTATGCAATATTGTACTGGATATCCTAGCCAGTGCAATAAAGAAAGAGAGAAATAAAGGACGTACAGATTGGAAAGAAGTAAAATTGTCTTATTAGTGGATAACGTGATTATCTATGTAGAAATTCCTAATGTATCTACCAAACAGCTACCAGGACTAATGAGTGAATTTAGCCAGGTTATAGGATACAAGCTCAATATACACAAATTAATTGTATTTCTATATATTGATAGTAAACACTCTTAAAATACAATAAAACAATTCCATTTGCAATAGCATTCAAACAAAAAAATTGAGGAATAACTTTAACAAAAAGAAGTTCAAGATCTATGTTCTGAAATCTAAAACACATTGATGAAATAAATTTTAAAAGATCTAAATAAAATGGGGGATATATTATATTTATGAACTAGAATACTCAATATTATTAAGATGGCAGTCATCCTCAGATTTGTCTGTAGATTCAATACAATCCCAATAAAAATCCCAGCAAGAATTTCTTTAGAAATTATAAGCTGGTCCTAAAATTTATATGGAGAAGCAAAGAATAGCTAAAACAATTGCAAGAGAGAAAAAGTCAGAGGACTTAAATTATCTGATTTTAAAGGTTTACTCTAAACCTATTGTAAATAAGAAAGCATGGGATTGTCATAAGGGTAAACGTATAGATGAAAGGAACAGAATAGAACATCCAAAACTAGATACATATATGGTCAGTTAATTTAAAGGTGCCAAGGTAATTCAACAGGAAAAAGGATAATCTTTTCAATAAATGGTGCTGGAATAATAAAATATTCACATGTGAAAAATAAGCCTTTACCCATATCTCACACTATGCACAAGAATACATTCAAAATGGATTATGAAACTAAACAAATTGCCGGGGCGCGGTGGCTCATGCCTGTAATCCCAGCACTTTGAGAGCCCGAGGCAGGTGGATCACCTGAGGTCAGGAGTTCGAAACCAGCCTGGCCAACATGGTGAAACCCCCTCTCAATTAAAAATACAAAAATTAGCCAGGCGCGGTGGTGCTCGCCTGTAGTCCCAGCTACCTGGGGGCTGAGGCAGGAGAATCACTTGAACCCTGGAGGTAGAGGCTGCAATGAGCCGCAATCGCGCCACTGCACTCCAGCCTGGATGACAGAGCAAGACTCCATCTCAAAATAAAAGTAAATAAATAAACTAAACAAATTATGCACGAGAGATACACAATAAACCTTTAAGAAGAAAACACGATAAAATCTATGATTTGGGGGATAAGATGAGTTTTTTTGGATAAGATATAAAAAGCATGTAGCCATAAAAAAGAACAAAATAATGTCCATTGCAGCAACATGGATGCAGGTAGAGTCCACTATCTTAAGTGAGTTCATGCAGAAACAGAAAAACAGATACTGTATGTTCTCACTTATTAGTGGGAGCCAAATATTGGGTACACACAGACACAAAGAAGGGAAAAATAAACACTGGGGATTCCAAAAGAGGAGAGGGAGGGAGGGGGGAAAAGTTTGAAAAACTACCTATTGGATGCTGTGTTCACTGCTTGGGCACTGGTATCATTAGAAGACCAAACCTCAGAAGCATGCAATGTGTCTGTGTAACAAACCTGCACATGTACCTCCTGGACCAAAAATAAAAATAAAAAATAATGTAAAATAAAGCAACAAAAAAAACCCACTGTAATCACCTTACATGGTTCTTCAAAAACTGACAATAGCAATTAAAACATGAATTCTAAAGGAAAACAATGGATACATTAGACTTCAAAAGCAAACAATAAAAAGGTAAACTTTTTATAACTCAGTAAGAAAAATAACCTAATAGAAATGGAGAAATGATTTGAAGAGGCACTTCACAAAACAAGATATGGAAATGTCCAGTAAACACATGAAAAAAAAGCTCAATACCATTGGTCTTTAGAAAATGCAAATTATGACCACAAATGAGAAACTACTACAGACCTAGTAGAGTAGCAACAATTAAAATGAATTAAAATATCAAGTTGTGACAAGAATGTGGGACAACTGGAACCCTCAAACATTGCTGCTAGGAATGCAAAATTGTCAGAAAAACAGTTTTGTAGTTTCTTACATAGTTAGACTTATCATATGACCCAGCAGTTCCACTTCTAGGTGTCTATCCAAGAGAAATAAAAACATATATTCATAAAAAGACTTGTACATAAATGCATATAGTAGCATTCCAAAAAGCAGAAACAATCCAAATGTCCATTAACTGGTGCATGAACAAACTAATTGTCACATGTCCATATGATGGAATACTACTCAGCAATAGAAGGGGAAAAAATGCTGATACACACGACAATATGGATGAATCTAAACAGTTATTTTGCTGAGTAAAAGAGCCAGGCATAAAAACTACATGCTGTATGAATCTATTTTATTAAATTCTAGAAAAGGCTGAATTAGGCAGAAAGCAGACCTTTGTTTGCCTGGGGTCAGGTAGGAATCTGGACTGAATGCAAAAGAGCATGAAGGAAACTTGGAGGGTAATTCAAGCGTTCTAAAACTTGATTGTGTTGGTGGTTGCATGACAGTATACATTTATCAGAACTCATTGAACTGTACACTTAAAGTGGGTAAGCTTTTTGTAGCATGTAGACTATACTTCAACAAAGCTGTTAAAACATAAATCTAACGTGGCCTACAGGGATCTATGTAACAGATCCTATCTACTGCTCTCGCCATCTTACCCCACTTCTTTCACTCACCATGGTCTGGCCATGCTGGTCTTCTGGTTGCTCTAACTCAGCAGCAGGCTCTTTATATTTCAGGGCCTTTGCCTAAGCTATTTCCCTTGCCTCAAAGCGTCTCTCACTCTACTATTCACTGGCTGCCTACTGCCCTCCTTCCTTCTCCCTCCTTCAGCTCTCGGCTTAAGTGTTACTTCCTCAGAGATAACTTTTCTGATCCCCCCTTTTATAGTCTTTCCTGGCTCCTTAAACTTTCCTTCACAGTTCGTATTACCATTTGTAATTAAATATTGACTTGTGCTTATGAATTCAGCAACAACTTATTAAACCCTTATTTTGTGCCTTACATTGAACAGAGGGCTGCAGATGTAATTGTATGCAAAATAGATACGGCCTCCTGCTCCTCCTGGAGCCTGCAGTGGGAGTATTTGTTTAGTGACTGTCCTCCCCTCCTTAGCCGGCTACTAGACTAAAAGTGCCTTAAGGACAGAGACCACTCTTGTCTTGGCTGCTGGCACCAGGTGATTGGCATTTCTTAGCAACTAGTATTTATTGAATGAATGTATGGAAAAGTGAATGAGAGTTACATGGAGGCTGCACAGAGTCAGAGTCTTGAGGGTGAGGATTCTTCTTAGCTACGAGTGGTGGTAGTCTGGGAATATGGACCATTCCACAAATATGGTGGCAGATTTCAGTTTCTAGGAATTGGGTAGTACATTAACCAAGTAGACTGACTGCTATAACAAAGTATCCTCAAATTTCAGGGCCTTGACACAATCCAAGTTATTCCTTGCTCATGTTGTATTTCTGTGTGAGTTGGGGGTGTGGGGGAGAAAAAGGGACACTCTGCTCCACACAGTCACTCAGGGACTAGGCTTTTTTCATGTTTTAGTTCTTTCCTCCCCCAGATCTTCAGAGTTTTTTCTCTGCAGATGGGGAAGGAGCAAACATAGAAGATTGTGCAGGAGGTTTTTATGGCTATTTTGCTGTTCATTAAACTACCCCTAACTTGGTGGCTTAAAACAATAAATACATAGTGTTTCTCACAATTTTGTGGACTTCCTGGGTGATTGCTCTGGTCAGGCTGGCTGAGCTGAGGCTGGCTAGTCTAGAATGAATCTGCTCACTTATCCAGGGCTTCAGCAGGGATGGCTGGGCCTCTGTCCCTGTGCTTCCTGTTCCAGAATGCCAGCCTCCACTTGTTCACATGGAAGAGAAGAATTCCAGCCAGAAAAGAGGGCAAGCCTAAAGAAAAAAATTGGAAAATTTTTTCAATTTCTGCTTCTAACACAGTTACGATTATCCCATTGACCAAAACAAATCACATGGTTAAACCAGGAACTGTGTGGGAGGAAACAGGAAGAGGAATTATGGAAGCCATTTTGCAAACAATCTGCTGATGTCCCAAGCTGGGCAACACTGTACCTCACTTCCTCCCTCATTCCATTGGCCAGACATAGACACGTGCTCCCCCAGGGCAGAGGAGGTTGGGAAACACAGGCTTGTTCTATGCCCAGGAGGCAAAGGCAGTGGAGCTGAGGGATTTGACAGTTTCTACCCCACTGGTACTTCTAAACAGTTTTGTTGTTGTTGTTGTTGTTTCTTGCCACATCCAACAGTGGAGATATTAGACTCTACCTAGGATTTTAGAGTCCCCAGCTCTATCTGATTGTTTATTGTCCTCTCCGTCCAGCAAATTAAATATAACATCTCCTCCCCAAATGATGGAAACAGTGTGTGTGACTCTCTCCTTTCTCCTGATTGGGGGAATCTTCACCAGTGCATTTCCTCTGGGCCTGCTGTTCTAGGTGCTTGAGGAGACCCTTTGGGCCTTCTGTGTGGTATCTGCTGACAGCACCTGGTTCTCAGCATCTTGATGACCCTGCATTCACAAAGAACAGCTCGCTCAGTGCTATCTCACATGCTTATCTGAACCTTAGAGCCACATTCCTGGTCTTTCTCTGGTGCATCTGGAAGTTCCGTTTCTTAAACTTTTGGTGCTGGCCACTAAAATGCAAGCATTTTCTAAAGAAATCTAACCAAAGGGCAGCACTGCTTAGGGCTCCTCCTGTTTCTTTAAGCCCTTGGTGTGTTTTCCCTGATGGTGAGGAAGAACCGTGTTGCTTCTGCATGACTTACTGCTCTGTCCCTGGGCATTGGGATGAGGAAGCAAATTGTCTTCAGAGGCTGGGCTGACAAACCAGAAGCAAGTCTTACTCCTTTTACAGATCTGTTCTTAAGTTACCCCCAGGAGGTTAGGATCAGAAGCCAGCCTGACCTCTTCTATTCTTAGGTCCACAGCAAACTGATCTTCTCCTCTTTCCTACCATCTAAAAATACATACTATCTAAAAACCTTTTACAGGCTGAATTGTGCCCCCTCTCCCAACAAAAAATTCATATGTTGAAGTCTTGACCCCTAGTAGCTCAAACTGTAACAATATTTGGAGATATGTCTATAAAAGGGTGACCAAGTTCAAATGAGGTCATTGGGGTAGGCCCTCACCCAATATGAGTGGTGTCCTTGTAAGAAGAGGAAGAGACACAAAGGGATGATCATGGAAACAGCAAGGGCGTGGCCATCTGCCAGCCAAGGTATGAGTCCATTCTCACACTGCTCCAAAGAATTAGCTGAGACTGGGTAATTTATGAAGAAAAGAGGTTTAATTGACTCACAGTTCCACAGGCTGTACAGGAAGCATGACTGAGAGGCCTCAGGAAACTTAGAATCAAGGTGGAGGGTGAAGGGGAAGCAAGCACGTTTTACCATGGTGGAGCAGGACAGAGAGCGAGAGAGAGAATGGGGAGGTGCCACACACTTTTAAGTAATCAGATCTCATGAGAACACACTCACTATCATGAGACCAGCAAGGGGAAATCTGCCCCCATGATCCAGTTATCTCCCACCAGGACCCCCACCTCAACATGTGGGGACTACAATTGGAGATGAGATTTGGGTGGGGACACAGAGCCAAACCGTGTCAATATCAGTATCAGCATTTTGGTCAAAACCACTCAACAAGTCTCTAGGAAGTTCCAGACTTTCCCACATCTTCCTGCCTTCTTCTGAGCCCTCAAAACTGTTCCAACCTCTGCCTGTTACTCAGTTCCAAAGTTGTTTCCACATTTTCAGGTATTTTTATAGCAGTACCCCACTCTCCTGGTACCAATTGTTTTGTATTAGTCTGTTCTCATGCTGCTATAAAGAACTAGCTGAGACTGGGTAATTTATGAAGAAAAGAGGTTTAATTGACTCACAGTTCCACAGGCTGTACAGGAAGCATGACTGGGAGGCCTCAGGAAACTTAGAATCAAGGTGGAGGGTGAAGGGGAAGCAAGCACGTCTTACCATGGCGGAGCAGGACAGAGAGAGAGAGAGAGAGAGAATGGGGAGGTGCCACACACTTTTAAATGATCAGATATTGTGAGAGCTCACTCCCTATTATGAGACCAGCAAGGGGGAAATCTGTCTCCATGATCCAATCACCTCCCACCAGGCCCCTCCTCCAATTCAACATGAGATTTGGGCAGGGACGCGAATCCAAACCATATCATAAGGACAGAGGCCGCAGAGGATACCAATCCTTCCAGCACTTTGATCTTCCCACCTGACCCAGTCATTGTCTGTCACACTGGCCCACTTTATTTTCACCGTAATCACTGCCTTGAATTCATTATTTGTTTGCTTGTTTGTTGTCAGTCCCGCCCCTTACCCCAGGACAAAGGTTCACGAAAGTGGACACCCACTCTGTGCTGCTCGTCCTCAAGACATCACTACCTGGAACAGTGACTATGCCACTGCCTGGAACAGTTTCTATACATGCTCAGCACACAAGACAAGCTGAATGCATCAATGACTCTTTGCTAAATGCATAGAGAAGAGCCTTCTGCTTCATAGCTGGCAACCAGTTGTTTTTAAAGAAAGTAAAATTTGGCCATTGCTCTAGTCCCTGAGAAGCAGATCCCGCCCTGAGCCAGCCCAGGAAGGCCACACAGGCCATGGCTCTGATGAAGGATGCCGTGCAGTCAGACTGTCCCCAATCTCTTCATCAGTGAGCAAGTTTCTATTTTCCAGCAGCTCCAAGCTGCAGCCCTCATGATAGCCAGCTGCAGAGCAGATGGCAGAGGCTGAAACATCAAAGCACTGAGCGTGTAGGGTTTGACTTATGGGAGTGTGTTTGTGTGTGTATTGGGGGTGGGCATGTGACATATGGAACAATGAAGAGAGAAACAAAAACATAGTTTAGACACAATTACCTAATAAATAGAGAAGGGCTCAGCTGTAACTTGGGTTGATGTCCAATCAGGGCTGTTTGCTTTATAAAAGTGTAAAAACAAATATTTGTCTTAACTCCATAATCCCAGCTAGGTGTTGGCATCTCATATGGAGGTCATTCTGGATACTACCCATGTGATCTGGCAGCTCTTGATCTGCTTAGTTTAATTAACGTTGGGCTATCCTTGCTTGGGATGAGTCTGATGCTTGCAGTGAACCATGTGGTCTCTCAGACTGAGCTATGTAGTACAGTAGCTGGTCATATGTGGCAGTTATATGACCATATGTGGCAGTTATATGTGGCATATGTGGTCATAGGTGGCAGTTATATGACCATATGTGGCAGTTATATATGGCATATGTGGTCATATGTGGCAGTTATACTCAAATTACTTAGAATTAAAATAAAATGTTAGTTCCTCCAGGTTCTTGCCATATTTATAGTACGAGTGCTTAGTAGCCCCACAAGGCTATTGGACAGTGAAGATACAGAACATTTCCAGGATTTCAGAAAGTTCTATTCGTTTTGGGACAGACAGCAGGCAGGGCTGGCAGAAATCACTTCAGGTGTGTAGAACAGGTTGAGAGGGGAGTGGCCTGGGCTTGGAAAGATTCTGTGAGAGATGTTCTCACTCTCAGAAATGCTGGTTGGTTGTCTGCTCACTTTGTCACCAACAAGTCGGGAAAAGCTCTACTTTAATCGAGTTCCTACTATGGGCCGAGCTCTAGGCATTTTAGGTGTGTTTAACACTCATGTGTAACCAAGTAGACCGACTGCTATAACAAAGTATCCTCAAATTTCAGGGCCTTGACACAATCCAAGTTATTCCTTGCTCATGTTGTATTTCTGTGTGAGTTGGGGGCGTGAGGGAGAAAAAGGGACACTCTGCTCCACACAGTCACTCAGGGACTAGGCTTTTTTCATGTTTTAGCTCTTCCCTCCCCCAGATCTTCAGAATTTTTTCTCTGCAGATGGGGAAGGAGCAAACATAGAAGATTGTGCAGGAGGTTTTTATGGCTATTTTGCTGTTCATTAAACCACTCCTAACTTGGTGGCTTGACTCCAAGCTAAGTATTACCTCCTTTTCATGATTGAGAAAACTGCAGATCAGGGAACTAATGTATCCATCACCAGCTAGTGAGTAACTGAGTCAGGATTTGAACTTGGATTTAGCCCCGAGTCTTCCTGCCTTCCTGTGTCCCCAGGCTCTGGCAGAAAACTGGGAATGATGAGGATGATTTCATCCCTCTCTAGGCTTTCCTCCCCTCCGTCGGGTACCCTCACTCCCAAAAGATGTCTGAGTCTCCTCCTACCTGGTTGGAAACGTGGAGGCTCTGAGGGGTCCATGCTGCTTTCCTGAGGGTTCTGGGTGTGAAGCGTGAGCATTTTCCTGTATCTCCAGGCAGGTAGAAACAGACAAAGTCACCTATAGCGTAATAGTACGCAGCCACGTTGCAAGCAGAAAACCTTGAGCCAGCTCATCCAGCCCTGTGGTATTGCAGTTCCTCTAGATGAAGGGCTGTGCCCCTCTACTTGGGGCCACCTGCTGTGTAATTTGGGCTCACAAATATTATGGAGTTCTGCAGCTGGTGGCCACAGGCTGTGGTGACATCTGACTGTGGGTATGCATGGGAGACTGATGCCAGTGACTTGCAAGTAGTACTCAAATGCTGTTTTTTTTTTTTTTTTTTGACCTCAGTTTTCCTACTCATAAAATGGGAATAGAAGTAGGTCACGCAGTGGCCTGATTTGCAGATTATATGTGAAGTCATTCTACATTTCAGTTTATAAATTCTTTGCTAGAACTTTTATGGTATGTATGTCTCTTTAAGAAGACTTAAAAAATAAATAGGGATTTTAATTCTGACTTTACTAGAAAAGTCTATTTTTGATTTCTGGTGCTTTTGTGAGATTTTGGTACTTAATTACCATATGTTCCTGTCATGTGAATCCAGATCATCTTAATTAGGCACAGCCAGAAGAGCAGTAAGTACCAGACACCTCAGGGGACCCCAGCGGAGAGATTTTAGGATTTAGAGACCAGAGGCCTTAGGTACAAAACAGATTCTGCTCTTTCACAAAGCACAAAATCTTTTAGCTATCTTGCAGAGGAGAATGTGGCTTGAGGCAGGAATCTCCAGAGTGTCCCACCCTTCCCAAGTCCCGCATACAGAAGAGAGCACAGATCATAAATAATATGGTTTGGATGGGTGCGGTGGCTCACACCTGTAATCTCAGCACTTTGAGAGGCTGAGGTGGGTGGATCGCTTGAGGTCAGGAGTTCGAGACCAGCATGGCCAACATGGCGAAACCCTGTCTCTACTAAAAACACAAAAATTAACCGGGTGTGGTGCCTATAATCCCAGCTACTCGGGAGGTTGAGGCAGGAGAATAGCTTGAACCTGGGAAGTGGAGGTTGCAGTGAGCCAAGATCACGCCATTGCACTCCAGCCTGGGTGACAAGAGTGAATAAATAAATAAATAAATAAATAAATAAAAATAATCTGTCTCAAAAATAAATAAGTAAACCCCTGTTGGATAAATATTTGCTGAATATCAGGATTAAGACACTGTGGGGACAGTGCCAGTGATTATACATCATAAACAGCACAAAAATGACCAACGCGAACTTCTCTCTCTCTTTTTTTTTTTTGAGACGGAGTCTGGCTCTGTTGCCCAGGCTAGAGTGCAGTGGCACGATCTCGGCTCACTGCAAGCTCTGCCTCTGGGTTCATGCCATTCTCCTGCCTCAACCTCCCGAGTAGCTGTGACTACAGGCGCTCACCACTACGCCTGGATAATTTTTTGTATTTTTAGTAGAGACGGGCTTTCTCCGTGTTAGCCAGGATGGTCTCGATCTCCTGACCTCGTGATCCACTCGCCTTGGCTCCAAAAGTGCTGGGATTACAGGCGTGAGCCACTGCGCCTGACCTGAACTTCTCTTTATAGGTAGTCTTAAAATGTCACTGGAAATGTTTTGAACAGCAGTCTTTCGTTACTGCAAAAATTCAGCAAGTCAATTATATGGGCCGGGAGGAATTTACACTTTAACTCCCTTGCACATTTGCCATTCACTTACTTACTCGTGGGGAACAATGAAAAAGCTGGGATGGAAGTGAGGCTTTCTTCACCACATCAGTGGCCCACATTTTCCCAAGTCCTGCTGTGAATTCCATCATGAATACCTGAGGCCAATTTTCTTAAATCAGATTTCCCCGTACTTAGAATTGGTATTGCATATGCATGTTTCCTGCAGGAATGCAAGTCGTAAAGGGCTGCAAAATGTAGAAGTCGTTTACTACTGCAGAATGTCCCATCAAGCAGCTGTACTTAACTTAGGAAAGCATTAAGTGAAGATCGGACACAAAGGGGCAGTATTGCCCAACAAAGGTTCTTTGCTGCTGCTGGTGAAGTTGGAGTTTTTAACCTGCTGTCTTCTAAATATGTAAATGTATAAATAATACTCTTTGCTCCTTTTTCTACAAAGACCCTTAAGCAATTAAAAACACATCAAAGAAATCAGTATGCATGAGCTTTTTAGTGTGTCTATTGATTGTTTTTTAAGTAAATATTTTTAAGGATTTTTTTTTTCCCTCCCAGTTTTTATGAGACTGGCTGGTTATTAGCAAAGATAAAAAACTGCTCCTTTTCCTGGAAGAGGCTGTTCTTTATCAGTAGTGCTGGGACATTCAGCCCTGGAGATATTAATATTCTTAAGATTCAGGAGGTTCTGTTCTCCGAGGAGAAACTGATGTGTGGGGAACCTATTGAATCAGGATCTCAAAATTGTCACCCATTTCTTCTGGGTGGAAATTGTCACCACTTAAAGGGGCCACTGAGTGGTCTCAGATCACGCTGCCAGTTTTTCGTGTCCACACTGGTGTGCTCCACATTTAGGCCTCAGTGTTCTGGGCCCTGCCTCATCCTCCTTGCATTGCTCTGAGCCAGCCTCCTGTTGTGTTGTTGCATTGATTAAAACCACAAGCGCGTGGATTTCTCCATTTTTTTTAAGGTTTCTTACTAGAAGTTGTTGGAATGCTGAGTATTTTCCCCCTTCCACTGAGCTGTGTCTGCCATGGGCCTCCCTTCAACAAGGCTTTCCTTCTTATATTCATGGCCGGACCCCCTGGTGTGGCCTCATTTCCAGATTCCCGCTCTCCCTCCCCAGAAATGGTTTCCATATGTGACCCCAAGCGCTCTGGGCAGGCACCTTTGGAGGGGCTGACCTCCCAGCTCTCTTCTCTGCAATCATCAGCTCACACCTCCTGGGTTTCCTTCCAGGCTGCAGAGCTGAGAGCTAAGAGCCCACAGGCAGAGGGCCCTCTCCAGGCAGGTTTTATCTGCAGCCTCTGCTGACTCAGGAGTGTGGGAGGTGATGGCCTTAGGGTTCTGTCTGGTGCTTTCTGTCTGATCTGCTGCGAGCTCTCTTCTTCCAGCCAAGGCCATGAGGGTTTTCATGGATAGCTGGGAGGTGGATTCTAGCAGACTGGATGCTGTCACAAAGAAAAGACCGTTTGAGACTGGGCACTGTGGCTCACACCTGTAATCCCAGCACTTTGGGAGGCCGAGGAGGGCGGATCACTTGAGGTCAGGAGTTTGAAACCAGCCTGGGCAACACAGTGAGACCCCTTCTCTAAAAATAAATAAATAAATAAATAAGAAAAAGAAACACTAAGGGAATTCCTATGTGATTCCAGGTCCAGCGTGAAGCCCTAAGGCCCCACAAAGGGATGTGAGCAGCCTCTGCCTGCCCTCCAGGGCTGACCGTCACATAACTGACCTGTTATGACTCAGTGAGCCAGGCCTGCCTGCCCTCCAGGGCTGACCGTCACGTAACTAACCTCATTATGACTCAGTGAGCCAGGCCTGGCAAATACCTGTGACAGATGACTGATCCATCCTGCAGAGTTCAGGTTTCAGCTGAGAATTGAGCCCAAGGTCTCTTGGACTCATGTGCACACACAGGACCTGAGTGGGGGCCATCAGGCCTGGGGCCAACTGACTCCCAGGTCCATCAAACCCAAGTCTGTCCCAGGGCCATGAAGGCAATGTGGGTGCACCAGAGGCAGTGGCATGCTCGTGGACTCAGGTGGTTTGTTTTCCAGATTTTCAGCTTGGGAAGGAATTGGGATGTGTTCTGTGAGTTCACAACGGGGTGGATGAGAAGTGGCAGGAAGGCAGACGGTATCTGTTGGAAGTGCACGTGGTTGCAAGTGTCTCCTGACTGCAGAGGCGGAAACAAATAAAATGAATAGTCATATATATATATGCATATATATTTTAAATTCATAGACTTTACTTTTTAGAGAAGTTTTAGGTCCACAGCAAAATTGAGTGGAAGGTACAGAGATTTCCCAGCCCCTACACATGCACAGCCTCCGCCATTATCAGCATCCTCCACCAGAGGGTACATTTCTTACAACGGATGAACCTGCATTGATGCATCACCATCGCCCAGAGCCCAGAGTTTACACAGGGCTCACCCTTGGGGTTGTATGTTCTATGGGCTTGGACAAATGTGTAATGACATGGATCCACAAGAGCCCGGAGTTTATACAGGGCTCACTCTTGGGGTTGTATGTTCTACGGGCTTGGACAAATGTGTAATGACATGGATCCACCATTGTAGCATCATACGGAACAGTTTCACTGCCCTAAAAATCCTCTGTGCTCCACCTATTTATCCCTTCCTCCCCTTAACCCCTGGCAACCACTGACTTTTCACTGTCTGCATAGTTTTGCCTTTTCCTGAATGTCACATGGTTGGACTTACACAGCATGTAGCCTTTTCAGACTGGCTTCTTTCCCTTAGCAGTGTGCATTTGAGGTTCCTCTACGCCTTTTCGTGGCTTGACAGCTCATTTCTTTTCTAGCACTGAATAATTGAATGGTCATATTTGTCCAGAAGTCTGGAGTGGACAGTCCTGGGATGCTGCAGGGGCTCAACAAGGTTATCAAGGACCTGGTCCCACTGCTCTTTTGGTTCCACACTCTCCATCGGGTCACCTGATCCCCTCATAGCTGCAGAGGCAGCTGTACCTCCAGGAACTGAGACCTCCAAGACTGAGGCTGGAGGAAGTGGAAAGGTAGGAGAAAGGTGATGCCAGCCCAGGCTGACTCCTGTTGGTGAAAAAGCAAGAGGTTTCCTAGAAGGCCCCTGCAGAGAACGTCCACTTACATCTCACTAGCCAGACCTGGGTCATGTGGCCACCTCTGGACTGCAAAGGGAAAACAAAAGGCCCCATCTGGTCAAGACCAATCATGGCTCACCACAGTGCTGGGTAGGGGCGTCCTCTCCACTGCCTTGGAACACACTGGGGCTCTGTTAGTAGAGAAGTGTGTGCATGTGTATGTGTGTGTGTTAGTGTGTATGTGTGTTAAGGGAGGAGACCACCCCTCATATTGTCTTATGCCCAATTTCTGCCTCCAAAAAAGAAGAAATAAACACTAAAAGGCAGAAATGAAATCCACAAGCAGACAGCCCAGCGCCACACCCTGGGCCTGGTAGTTAAAGATGGACCTCTGACCTAATCGGTTATGTTATCTATAGATTACAGACATCGTATAGAAAAGCACTGTGAAAATCCCTGTCCTGTTCTGTTCTGTTCTGTTCTAATTACCGGTGCACGCAGCCCCCAGTCACGTACCTCCTGCTTGCTCAATTGATCACAACCCTCTCATGATCACGACCCTCTCATGCGGACCCCCTTAGAGTTGTGAGCCCTTAAAAGGGATAGGAATTGCTCACTCGGGGAGCTTGGTTGTTGGAGACGTGAGTCTTGCCGAAGCTCCCGGCCGAATAAAGCCCTTCCTTCTTTAACTCAGTGTCTGAGGGGTTTTGTCTGAAGCTTGTCCTGCTACAGTGTTGAGTGTGTTAGTGAATGTGCATGTATGCGTTAGTGTGTATGTGAATGTGTTAGTGTGCATGTATGTTAGTTTGCGTGTGTTAGCATGTTAGTGAGTGTGCATGTGTTACTGAGTGCATGTGTGTACAGGTGTGTGTTAGTGAATGTACATGTGAGTGTGTTAGTATATACATGTGTTAGTAGGTGTGCATGTGTGAATGTGTACATGTGAGTGTGTACATGTGTTAGTGCATGTGTGTATGTGAATGTGTACGTGTGTGTGTACATATGTTAGCACGTGTTAGTGGGTTTGTGTGTGTTAGTGAATGTATACATGTTTGTGTTAGTGAGTTGGTATGTGTGTGACTGTATATGTGTGTGGGTGTGCGTGTATACATGTACATGTGGGAGTGTTGCGAGTGTGTACGTGTGTGTGCGCACGAGTGTATGTTAATGTGTGTGTATTGAAACAGTGCTGAGAAGTAACGGACAGTGTCTGTCAGCCACAAAGTGCCATACAAAGACCATTTTCACGGCAAGAAACAGAAGGAGCTAGTCAGGAAAGCGGAGCCCCCTTAGCGGAGGTGGGCGCTGTCATGTGGATGTAGAGGAGATTCAGGGGTCAGCCTGCGGGAGACAGGCCATGTGAGGGTAATCATCACATGAATGGTACAGATAAAGTTTGGAGATGGAAGGAATCACTGTTAGTTCAGAGAACTAGCGGTGTTGGAGACGTTGGAGCTGGGCATTGGAGAATGGTTAAAACTGTTTAGCTGTTTTATTATATGAATGACAAATATTGCTCCTTGTCCTTTAATCTTTATTTGTTCCTTCTCTGCAGTTAACAGCAGCCACAGTTTTCGGCAACATAAGGGTTGCCTTTCCCATCTTCCCTTGCGGCCAGGAATGGCCCCGGGGAGGGAAGGAAAGCATTCAGGCCTCTTTTGGGTTGTGGCCCCCAGGGGAACAGGCCCCTTTTCCCCCTCCTACCTGCAGGCCTGCAGCCCATGTGGCAGGACAAGGAGATAGAAGGAAACTGAACCTGTGCAGCTCTGTAAGAGAAAATAAAAGGTTTTCTTGTTTAAATCAGTATTATTTTGGTTGTGTCTTTGTTAATATGAGCCTGTATTATAATTAAAGTCATAAGCTTTTAGTGTCTCCTGAAAGCTACTTTAATCATACTTATCTAAATCAAGGCTTACCTCGCCTTGCAGTGTTAAGGAGCAATTTATAGCTTCCTTTTTAAGAAGGCCTTTCCTGCACTATGAGTGGTTGATGGTCCATTTGTGTCTTAGGTCTGAATCTTCGGTTGCCCTCCAGCCTTGTGGACTGGCGCGGTGGGTATTACTTGGAAATGCCAATTGGTGCTTCCCTTTTTGCCCTCTAACCCTTCACTTGGGTAGGGTTTGGTTGTCTCAGGGAAGAGATGGGACAGCAGAAAGAGAAACAACTGGGGTCAGGTCTAGGCTTTCCATTTCCAGGGCTGTCAGAAAGAACAGCTGTGCACAGACACTGGGTGGGAAGGCAGATGTGAGGGACCCATTGCCAGCACATGCAGAGACAGTTCAGGACTGTGGGAGCCTTCAATGGGGAGTGTGGGTGCCTCGCCAGGATCGATGGCAATGAGGTCCCCTCAGAGGGGCAGGCATGGATATCAACCCCCTCGGCTCACCTCAGCCCCTCCCCAAGGCAAGAATGAGGCAAGTCCCCTAAACCTCAGCTGCAGCTTGGCCAGTGGAATGAGCTTTAGCCTCTGCCATTGATAGGGTGAAGAATCATGGTGGAAATTAAGCCATGCTATGGAGGAATGCACAGAGCTGAATTTCTCACACACCTGCATTCACTGACAGAGACTGGTACCTGCCACACAAATACTTATGGAGATCAGTTCTGAAGGGCCTGGCAAAACACTGGGTATTGCAGATTGAAAAAATGTGGCTGATACAGGGATGCATGGGTCGGCCCCTCCCCTCCCTTCCATCTTTTTTCTGTCTAGTCACAAGGGCTCTAGGTGACCATGCTGGAAGGTCTTGATGCTACTTGGTCATCTGAAGACTATTGGAATATTATCACAAATGTAGAATCTGTAGAAATAAAATATGAGTTGCCTTTCCTGGTGGCAATTTTGAAAGGGTGTTTTTTTTTTTTTTTTTTTGCCAGCAGCTACCCACTTTGCACAGAGTGCTTGGCCCATTGTAGAAGGTGCACTGAATATTTGCTGATGGAAAAGAAGAAACTCTGTGTTTCTTTGGGATTTCCAAATAATTTAGCCTTTGTTTGAGAGGCAAGTGATTATAAGTAAATGGATCCTGTTGGCACAATCATCGTTGTCTATTTGGAAGGAAACAGTCAGCACCAGAGTGACCTCTGAGGGCAAACACCTGAGAGAGGCCACAAAAATGTGTCCCCTGTAGAAGAAAGGTCGAAGAGAGCTGGAAAGAACTGTATCATTGACTCTACATGAATGATGCTGATTTTGCATAAAAAAGCTGCTTTCCATGAAATTTTATTGCTTATCTTAGAGCTGTACTAAGATTTGTAAATTAAAGGGTGAAAATAATTTGCTGAAATCCCACTTCTTTACCTTAAAAAGTCACTGATGAGCAAAACTGTGAACAAATAGCTTTCAAGCAAGTCAGCAGCAAAATAGTTTATACAAACAAATTATCCTGGTAGTGAAGAAAACGTTCTGAAAAATGGGATGCTTGGCCATAATAATATGAGTTATTTTAAGAGCCAACATGGGTGGAATTTCACATAATCTTAGGGGAGGTCTTTCATGAAATGCCATAAATCATAACAAAATCCAGAAGCAGTAAAGGAAAATATTGATAAATTTGACTTCACACAAACTAAAAGCTTTTGTAAGTCAAGAATGCCATTATCAAATTTAAAATACCAACCACAAAATAACCATCAAATTAAAGTATGAAGCCAATTTTCAACCTAGCACTTTTCTGAGCATTTTTCTTTGCTAAGAAAAATATTTGCAACACATTTTGTGGTGGAAGCTGACAGCTAGATATCCACTGAAATCTGTTTTCCTTCTTTAATTGTCATGGGATTCTAGGGAGGCCTACATAGCAGTCTTGGGTGGCCCTCACAATTCCTAGTACCTGGTGTTCATGCCCTTGTGTAGCTTCCTCCCCTTGAGTATGGGTAGGACATATGACTTCTAATCAATAGTGCATGAAAAGCTATCAGGATTGACATGGTTATGTGTATGTAATTATATATATAGCATTGTCATATCCATCTTGCTGGATTTTCTCTCTCCCCATTGGCCTTGAGGAAACCCTACATGGCAAGGAACTGAGGGCTTCTAAGGGCTGAGGATAACAGGGCAAGGCTGATGGATAACAAGGCAAGACGTTGAAGCCTCCCGTCCAACTGAGTTCTGCCAACCTGCCTGGACTTGAAAGTGTATCCTTCTCCAATCAAACCTCAGATGAGACTACAGCCTAGCCCGTGCCTTGACTACCATCCTGCAAAGGACCCAGTTGAGCCAAACCAAACACCTGACTCACAGATTCTGTAAGATAAGAAATGTTTAGTTTTAAGCCCTAAGTTATTAGTGGTAATATTGTTAGGCAGAATAGATAGTTAGTACATAGCCCAACTATACTTCATCTTTCAGCTGCCCTGGCAGTTAGATGTGGCCATATGACCAAATTCTAACCCATAGGATATGAACAGAGCAATGTGGGTCACTTCTGGGCCAGGGGTTTGAAAGAGTTGGCATGACTCTTGCCCATGTTCTTCCCCCTTCTCCATAGCTAGAACACAGATGTGCCCCTACCCCAGTATTGACATTGCAGATGAGAACAACATCTTGAGTCATGGTGGAAAAATAAGATGGAAGGAACCTGGATACCTGAATGTGATTTTAGTGTATCATATGAGTGGCCATGTGGAGCAGTATGAGACATTCACCTCAGACTGTCATAGGTGAGAGAAACAACCATTTATTTCATTTAAGACATGAATTTTGTTGGCTATTTTTGTTATAGCAGCTAGCCTAACTAATTTCCATAAGAAATAAAACATACAATTCAAGAAGAAAAAGCAATAAAATAATAAAAACTGAGCAAAAAGACAAATAAAGACCCTTCACAAGAAAATAAGTATAAAAAGATAAAAAGTCGTTCCATCTTGTTCTCCTCCCACCCCCGGCTCCTAGAACAGAAGCCATATTATTCTTAAGAAAAGTAATATCTATTTTCTCTGAGACATACTTTTTACCTATCTAACTGGCAATGTTAAAATGTTGATGGTTTCGCATGATGACATTGGTGTAAGGAAACTTTCCTTCTAATGTACAATTCTGTTGGTAGAAAGCTAATATGTGTAACTTTTCCAGAAGACACACACACACACATACAAAACAAGCAGAGTACTAGAATATATTCGGGATGTATAGTAATGTCTATAGTCTGCCTACTCATGCAAATAAAAATATACAAGTACATATTTCTGAGTATATGCATAATTATTTTTTTCTGGAAGGAAATTGCAAGGAATTGTTAACCAGTGGGTAGAATGACTGGGGCTGAGGTGAAAATGTCATTTTTCATTTCATGTCTCTCTTGACCGCTTCAATTTTATTACAATGAATTTTTATTTAAAAAACACAAATGGATTATCTGGTGGTGGTTTGGATGATTCTGCCTTTTCAGCCAGAATCATCTGTTTTTTTTTTTTTTAACTGCAAATAATTTATGCCAAGAATTTTACTGCTAAGAATTTATGTGTGTATATATACAAACACACACACACATCTGCACATACATAAAAATGTATACTCTATCATTTTTACAAGATCAACACAGTAGAAAGGAATTTAGGGCTTTAGCAGGGGACAGGTTGGAAAGGGATGGTACCTCTAGATGATGGAATATGACTGAGCCATGAAAGGAATGAGGCAATTCTGTATGCACCCACATGGACAGATCGACAAGACAACGGGGAAAGAATGGTTTTTCAACAAATGGTGCTGGGAAAACTGGATCTCCACAAACAGAAGAATGGATTGGACCTTTTCTAACACCATATATAAAAATTAACTCAAATTGGATCAAAGACCTAAATGTCTTTGAAAACTATAAAAGTCTTAGAAGAAAACAGGGCAAAATCTTCATGACACTGGATTTGGTGAGGATTTCTTGGATAAGGCACAAAAGGCATGAAAAACAAAAGAAGAAAATAGGCAAATTGGACTCCATGAGGGTGAGAAACTTGTGCATCAAAAAGACACTTTCAACAGGGTAAAAAGGCAACCCATAGAATGGGAGAAAATATTTGCAAATCATATGTTAGAGAAGGGATTAATATCCAGTATATATAGAGGACTAAAAATCAACAACAAAAAGACAAACAACCCAACTGAAAAAGGGGCAAAGGACTTGAATAGACATTTCTCTAAAGAAGATGTACAAATGGCCAGTAAGCACATGAAAAGATGTTCAACATCATTAATCATTAAGGAAATGCAAATCAAAACTATTTTTAATTTTTAGGCACCCATTAGGATGCCTACTGTAAGAAAAACAGAAAATAACAAGTGTTGGTGAGGATGTGGAAAAATTGGAACTCTTGTGCATGGTTGATGGGAAAGTAACTTGTTGGAGCTGCTGTGCAAAACAGTATGGCAGTTTCTCAAAAAATTAAACATAGAATTACCATATAATCAAGCAATTCCACTTCTAGATATAGATCCAAAAGAATTGGAAGCAGGGTCTTGAAGAGATATTTGTACACCACATTTACAGCATTATTCACAACATCCAAAAGGTGGAAGCAATCCAAGTGTCTGTCAGTGATGAATGGATAAACGAAGTGTGCTACATATAACAATGGAATATTATCCAACCTCAAATGGGAAGATTCTGACACACGCTCCAACATGAATGAACCTTGAGGACATTAGGCTGAATGAAATAAGCCAGTCCCCAAAAGACAAACACTATGATTCCACTTATATGAGGTATCTAGAGTAGTCAAATTCATAGAGACTGAAAGAATGATGGTTGCTAGGGGCTGGAGGGAGAGAGATATGGGAAGTTGTTGTTTAATGGGTACGGAGTTTCAATTTTGCAAGATGAAAAAAGTTCCAGAGATGGATAATGGTGATGGCTGTACAAAGATGTGAATGTACTGAATACTGCTTAACTATACACTTAAAAGTAGTTGAGGGTACGTTTTATTTTATGTGCATTTTACCACAGGAAAAAAGGAAGAAAAAGCAACCAGCAAAAACAATATGTATATAGCACAACTATAATTTATCAAAATATATATTGTTTGTTGTATGTGGAAAGAATTTCTGAAAGAACACACAAAAAAACTGTTGACAGTAGGGAGATTGGGAAATCAGATGACAGGGAGACCTTTTTTATTGTATATCTTCTGATAGTGTTTGGAATTTTAGTTTGTGATGTACACATCTTTTTGAATTTAAAGCAAATTATTGATTAAATTTACTTTGAGGTTGATTTCCTAAATTACTCTGGGGGCAACTAATGAGGATTATACTGATTCCTTATGTTGGTTTCTGCTGAGATATTTTGAGTTGTTGGATTTTGGTTTCTTTTATCAAACTCAGTTTTCCAAAGGATAATACTTAATTATTTAAGAGGAGAACAGTGAGACAAATTAAAAATTTAGTTGGATTGCATTTGAACAACTTGAATTAATATATAAAACAGTAAAAGAGCCTTCAGCATTTCTTTTTTTAATAGTGAAAAGATATACATATATTTAGAATTAGCCAGCTGGACTCAGTTTAGATGATCCCAATTCTGTTGGCAACATCCAAAGCATCGTAATCAGGAGCCAGTGGAATATATGCCTTCTTCTCTCCATCAGACTGAATCAGGGTGTTGACCTTGATCACGTCAATATCATAGAGCTTCTTCACAGCCTGTTTGATCTGGTGCTTGTTGGCTTTAACATCCACCATGAACACGTGTGTTGTTGTCTCCTGTCTTCTTCATGGCCGACTCAGTGGTCAGCGGAAACTTGATGATAGCATAGTAGTCAAGCTTGATTCTCCTGGGGGTGCTTTTCCAAGGATATTTGGGCTGCCTCTGGAGTCGCAGTGTCTTGGGCCACCGGAAGGTGGGGGACGTGTGGATCTTTTTTTTTGTGACTGTGGACACCTTTCAACACTGCTTTCTTGGCCTTTAAATCCTTTGCTTTGACTTTGGTTTTAGGAGGGGCAGGAACTTCCTTCTTCGCTTTCAGCACCGTCTTGTGAAAAGGGTCAGCATTTCTTAAACAACAAATAGGGCAACAATCTAGAAAGCATTTGGCAAAAAAAAAAAAAAAAAAAAAGAATATATATAATCACTAATTTGCAGGGACTGTGCTTCTGTGATGTCTAGTAGAATCCAGGCACTATGAAGGAAATGCGAATACATCTGTGCTGGGTGGCTAGTAGTTCCATAAACAATTTTCACAGCTAATGTCGATTATTGTAGATCATCCAGCTAGTTCATTTTGACTATGCCTGTAGTCATCAATGTGATAGTTAAAATAATTAAATTATCTATTTAGAGACAAGGAAGGATAAACAAGACATTGCCTTTAGGGAAGAAAAGAATGAGTAGAAATGTATTTTTATCCCTTTGAGTGATCCAGCATAAGAACTTTGGATTTGAGTGCACTCACAGGTCCATGGGGGAACAGTCGTTAGGTAGTAAGTGGTGTTCGCTGGAGAACGGAACAGCTTCCCGGGCTGGGAAAAAGATGCATCTAAAGCCCGTGAAGTGCATGGTCTCACTCTTTGCCGTTTTCATTAGGCAGCTTTGTTCTTTTAAAATACAAGATAAATGCATCTGCCTTAGAACAGTGTTCTCCTGTAATAGAATTTTTTTATTCTAAATCTTTAGCTGAAATGTCCAATTATTTAAAATAAGTAATAATTTACACCCACTCTTCCGCCATTGAGAACTTAAGGCACAATATCTTGGCTTCATCACTATTGCCGTTCGGAGCCGGATGCTCCTTCACGTGGGGCTGCCCAGTGCACCATAGGATGCTGCACAGAACCCCTGGCCTCTACCCGCTAGCTGCCAGTACATCCCCTTCCCCAGGTATGCCAAGCAAAAATGTCTCCAGATATTGCCAAATGTCCCCCAGGGGGCAAAATCATCCCTGGCTAAGAACTGCTGCTTCAGAGTGTGGGGACCGAGAGAGGGCAGGATGGACGGGGGCCATCCACACTTGTGATGCTGCTGGGCCTGGGAGCAACATGAGCTCCCAGCTTCCTCCAGCCCCTTCCCTGCAAGGGGGAGTGGCCCAGCTGAGGGGCTGGGATTTTCAGGGGCCTTATTTCAGTGAGCTGGGGTGGGCAGGAGTTTTATGTGCACATATATGTTGGGTATAGATCAGGAGTGCGACTGCTGTGCCAAGGGGCTGCGTATGCTCAACTTAAATAGATACTGCCAGATAGTTTCCAGAAGTGATTGACCAGTTTGCACTCTGAGTAGAGTAGCAAAATTGCGAGGGGATACTGAGCACTTCCAGGTCTTGGGGACCTGGCCAGCAGCTCGGACAGGCAGCCCCAATCTCTCAAGTCCGCATAAGAAATATGAGTGCCTTCTTTGGACATTACAGGCTCGTGGGACCCCTGTTTCATGAGGCCAATGGCTTGGCCTGCCTTTTCACTCAGAATTGAGAAATCATGCAACAGAGGAGCCTCTAGGTGGCACTGAGTTCTGAGGCTTAGAGGACTTGGGCCTTTCCTATCCATGCTGCGAGTTCATTGTGACCTGATGCTGGCCTGGTTGGCCAGCTGAGCCCTGCCCTGCACCTGGGCTCAGAAATGCTGTGGGAGGGGTCTCAGTGGGTGGTGAAAGACTCTTTCCTGACAAATGTGTGTGCGTGTATGTCAGTGTGGTGTGTGTGTGTGGTGTGTATGGCCTATGTGTGTTCATACATATGTGCTGTGTGGGTATGTGGCATGCATGTGTGTGAGTACATGTGTGTTGTGTGGGTGTGTGGTGTTGTGTGGGTGTGTGACATGCATGTGTGTGAGTACATGTGTGTTGGGGATGGGTGGGGAGGGGAGGGCATGCTGAGCTCCTGAAAAAGTTTTGGTCCCTGCTGGAGATTAGGAAGTCAAGCAGAAATTTTTTAGAAGACAACAGTTTACCTGCAGGACACACACACATAAATTAATTTTTTCAAGTACAAAATTCAAAGCCACAAAAAGTGACTCAGTGTAAAAGCAAGTGACCCTTCCATCCTGCCACAGCCTCTATTTGTCCCTTTTCTTCGGTGAAAATAGTGTAAGCACAGTGAAACAGAATATATATAACATATCATCTCTCTCTATAATCACTATATAAAATTAATGTATACATATCAAATACAAATTTGTATATATTTGAATATATTATGCATATTATATATATATCATTTTCTTTGGTATGTGGTGAGTGACAGGGTCTTATTTGGGCCCTCAGGAATGACGTTTGCTGCCTGGGCTCCTGTTGGTCTGCAGGCCCTTATGCTACAGAGTAGGCAGTAGCAGTGGCAGGACAAGTGGGAGGACGGAGGTTCTGGCAGGAGAAGGTCCCTCACCCCCATACACACTTAGATGCACTGATGTGCATGCATGCACACATGCAAACACACACACACACACACACACACACACTCGATCCTTTGGTGTTTATTCTATGATTGGTTATTAACAGATTTGGGTGGATTCCTTAAAAGGAATTCCTTTATAGAGTTAGGAGTCTCTCTTTAGAGCTCTGTGTACATGCAGGATGTGAGTTGAACAAGCTCTCCCAGGAGCACAGATCTGGAGTGTGTGTGTTTTAAAAGCGCGGCTGCTATTTTTGCGAACGATGCTGGGGAAAGTGATCTTTGCAGGGAAGGGCAAGAGAGAAACTCCTCCTCTACTCCACTTCTTTGTTGATCACAACACTGAAGTGTAGCTAGCAGCATCCCTTGTGCAGTTCTTGGAGGTATATCACATCTTTTTGGCTGTAACTTTAGAGAAGTCTTAGGTTTCTCCAGCATCTTCAGTTTTGACAGATGGGCTGACTGGAGTTCATTAAGAAATGTCTATGTGTGTTCAATTTGCTGGAAACACGTTGGTTCCATTTTCTTAAAATGGGACACGTAAGAGTATTTGAAGATGGTTCAGGTCTCTTCCCATCCACGGTGAGACCTCCTGCTGGGGGGCTGCACTCCCAGCCTTTCTCCAGCTTCTGTCAGTGTCTCCAATGAGACTGATACCTCTAAGGACCTCTCAGATGTGTGACTTTCAGATGTAGTGTTGGTTGAAGAGATGTCTGGGGGTCTCAGGAGCCCCTCGAACTCAGTGGTACATCAAAGCCAAGGGGGACCTGTTTCTGGTGGGATGGTGGTTGTATTTGAGGCCTGCAGAGCTGGGAGAGGGGCTTGACTGAGCTCTTCCACTTAAAAGCTTGAAGCTCTGGGAGACTCACTGACCCATCTTAAGCCACTCAGTCCTATCCCTGACTATCATTTTATTAAAGTCTATCTCTCCCTTTAGATCTAGTAATATTTGCCTTATATATCTGGTGGTCCAGTGTTGGATGCATATATGTTTAGAATTGTTATATCTTCTTGCTGAATTGATCCCTTTATCATTATATAGTGACCTTCTTTGTCCCTTTTTACTGTTTATGACTCAAAGTCTGTTTTATCGGATATGAGTATAGCTAATCCTGCTTGGTTTTGGGTTTCTGTTTGTGTGGGATGTCTTTTTTCATCCCTTTACTTTAGGTCGATATGTGTCTTTGGAGGTGAAATGAGTTTCATGTAAGCAGCATATAGTTGGATCATTTGAAAAATTCATTCAGTCAGTCTATGTCTTTTAAGTGGAGTGGTTAATACATTTTCCTGTCATTTTATTAATTGATATCTGATTGTTTTGTATATCCATTGTTCCTTTCTCTCTTATTTATGATTGTGGTTTGGTAATTTTCTGTAGTAGTAACATTTGAGTCTTTGCTCTTCCTTATTTGTGTGTTTGCTTTTCCAACGGGTTTTTATATTTTTGTGTATTTTAATTTTGGTAGATACTATCCTTTTGCTTCCAAATATGGGACTGCCTTAAGCATTTCTTGTAGGAATGGTCTAGTGGTGATGAATTCCTTTAGCTTTTGCTTGTCTGGGAAAGACTTTCTTTCTCATTCATTTATAAAGAAAAACTTTACTGGGTATAGTATCATATCCTTGGACAGCAGTTTTCTTTTCTTTCAGCTCTATGAATATACTATTCCATTCTGTCCTGGCCTCTAAAGTTTCTGCTGAGAAATCCACTGTTAGTCTGACTGGGGTTCCCTCATAAGTGACTAGATGCTAAAGAAAAACTTCACTGGGTATAGTATCATATCCTTGGACAGCAGTTTTCTTTTCTTTCAGCTCTGTGAATATATTATTCCATTCTGTCCTGGCCTATAAAGTTTCTGCTGAGAAATCCACCGTTAGTCTGACTGAGGTTCCCTCATAAGTGACTAGATGCTTTTCTCTTGTGTTGAGAATTCTCTTTGTCTTTGATTTTTGACGGTTTGACTATAATGTGACATAGAAAAGACCTTTTTTTGCATTTTATTTGTTTGGGGGTCACTGAGATTCCTGTATCCAGATGTATACATCTCTTGCTAAACTTGGGAAGTTTTTCAGCTCTTATTTTGTTAAATAAGTTTTCTATTCTTTTAGTTTTCTCTTTACCTTCTGGGACACCAAAAATTAGAATATTTTGTCACTTTATAGTGTCTCATATGTCATGTAAGCTTTGTTCATTTTTTTTTTTTAAGATGGAGTTTTGCTCTGTTGCCGAGGCTGGAGTGCAGTGGCACGATCTCAGCTCACTGCAACCTCTGCCTCCCAGGTTCAAGCAATTCTCTGCCTCAGCCTCCCGAGTAGCTGGGATTAAAGATGCCCACCACCACGCCCAGCTAATTTTTTTCATATTTTTAGTAGAGACGGTGTTTCACCATCTTGACTAGGCTGATCTTGAACTCTTGACCTTGTGATCCACCCGCCCTGGCCTCCCAAAGTGCAGGGATTACAGGCATGAGCCACTGCGCCTGGCCTAGCCTTGTTCATCTTTATTCTTTTTTTCTTATTTTTATCTGACTGGTTTATTTCAAAAGACCTCTCTTCAAGTTCTGAAATCCTTTTTCTGCTTGATCTAGTTTATTGTTGAAGCTTTCAAATGTATTTTATATTTTATTTAATGCATTCTTTGGTACTAGAATTTTTATTTGGTCCTTTTATTATGATACTCATTTCTTTGGTAATTTCTCATTCATATCCTGAATTATGTTTCTGATTTCTTTGTACTATTTTTCTGTATTCACTTGTATCTCACTCTACTTCTTTAATATCATTATTTTGAATTTCTTTCCCTGAGATTTCATAAGTTCTTTTTGATTTGGATCTGTTACTGGAGAATCATTGTGTTCCTTTGATGGTGTTATATTTCCTTGCTTTTTCATGTTTTTTTCTCCTCACATTGATATCTGCACATCTAGTGTAACAGTCACTTCTTCCAGTTTCTTGAATTTGCTTTCATGGGTGGGACTTTTTTCTGAAGATGTATCTGTAGTGTTGAGTAGGGCACTTTGGTTTCGATTGTGGGTACAGTAGCATAGTCTCTGTGTGATTTCTTTGGCCTAACAGTGTCAGTGGTGTTTGATTTCCTCAGTGGCTTAGGGTGTGGTTACTGGTGGAGGCTGTGGTCAAGTTTTGCTGGGGGCAAAGATGTCAGGTTGGCCTGTCCTCAGGTCCCAGTGGTAGCAGCAGTGTGCCAAGTGTGCCTGTCCTTCAGCTTCAGGGATGTGTACGCTGGCGCCAGTGTTAGCAGGTAAAAGAGAGCTGATTTTTGGGACTCCAGGCAGCTTACTCAGATACCAGTAGTGGTGGGTCAGGCAGGTGGGCAGGTTCTTTGGCCCCTAGGCAACAAGCATAGCGTGGGTGATGGCAGTAGCAGTGGCAGGACAAATCTCTGGCTCCCAAGCAGTTTTTGCTGGTGTTGGTGGTGGCTACAACATGCTAGGTGGGCCAGTCGCCAGGCCTGCAGGTGGCATGTGCAGGTGGGTGCCCACTGTGGCGGGGATGGCAGGTTGGATGGGCCTAACTTGAAGCCCCTGGGAGGAGGGCTAGGCTAGGCAGTCCTCAGTCCTCTGGATGGCATGCCTGGACACTGGGGGTGCAGAGCCAGGCTGGGTGGACCTGTCCTCAGGCCCCCAGTGGTGCTTGCAGGTCCTTGTTGTGGCGGGCAGGGGTGGGGTGATCCCCAGGCCCAAGATGTGCTGCCGTCCTGCTTCTGGGGAGGGCTAAGTAGCTTTCAGTGGCAGCAGCCACATGCAGGTGGCTGAGGAGTGCACACTTTGCGTGTGCATTGGCACCTGTGACTGCTGTGGGCAGGGGGATTTGTTTTTAAGGTGCATGAAAATATGTGGCAGCATCACTGCCAGGGGCAGTGGGGTCTTTTACTGACTCACACTTCAGCCCTGGGGGCAGCCGTCAGTCATGGTAGCATCTGTGGGCAGGGGATGTCAGTGGGGCTCCAGGGATGTGGAGATGCAGGGGCTGTGGGGTCCAGGATGCAGTCTGGTGAGGGCTAGGCTCTTATTGTGACACCCTGCTGTAGCTGCCTAGGGTGGGGGTGAGGTGGGACCTGGCATGAGTTCCTCTCTGGAGCAAAGCCATCACATGGTCTGTAGGCAGCATCCTAGGTAAGTCTTTGGGGCTGTGAGAGTCTAGGGGCTTTCCCATGGCTAGGATGCAGGAGTCTGCAGTGGAAGTGTGGACCTCCGGGGGTCACTCGCTCACCCTTTCCCTGCACTGGGAGCCTCCCCAGGATCCCAGCTGACCCCTGCCAAGCAGGCTGCCTTGCTTTTCTCTCCTTCCTGGCTTTAGGTGTTTCTTGTCACTCTGTTGAATTCTAGTGTTCTCTTAGATGATCTGTTCAAAGCGTGACCATCTACTCGCTATTTTGGGTCTTTGTTGTGGAGGGGGTGAGTACCAGAAGCCTGCAGTTAGCCATGCTGAAGCCCCGCTGAGAACCTAATATTTTTGACTCCTTGCTAATTTTGACAACAAAACTTTCTTCTGCTAACTTTATACTGATCCTTACTTATATCTTTTTCTTGGATTTGTTTTTTTTCTTCTGCCAGAGGAAACCCTTCAAGAATTTTCTCAAATAGCACTTTATGGAACAAGTTCTTTGAAACCACCTATATATGCGCCCGGAGCTATTACTTTTTTGTGTTAAATAATAATCTAACTGGATGCACTGTTCTAAGTTAAAATGCTTTTCTTTAAAATATTTAAGGTATGACTCCATCGTTTTCTTGTATCCTGTTCTTATTGAAAGGCCTGATAAAAATCTTACTTTTGTTCTTTTGTAGGTGTTGTGGGCTGAACTGGGTCCTCTAAAAGGATGTTGAAATCCTAATGCCTTTGGAACTAGGATAATTGCAGATGTAATTAATTAAGAGATGAAGTCCTACTGGAGTAGGCTGGGTCCCTAATCCAACATATTGATGTTCCTCTAAGAAGAGGGGAAGAGACACAGAGACGCAGACACTCAAGGGGAAGGCTGCATGAGCAGGGAGGCAGAAGCTGGGAGTGTCGTGTCTACAAGTTGAGGACAGTGGCAAAACCAGAAGCTACGAGGGGCATAGAATGGAATCTCTCCTAGAGCTTTCCGAGGGAACGTGGCCCTGCTGGCATCTTGATTTTGGACTCGTAGCCTCCAGAACCATGATAGAATACATTCATGCTGTTTTGAGTCACCCATTTGTAGTGCCACACTTTGTTCTGGAAGACCTAGGAGACGAATCCAGCAGGTCACCGACTTTTTCTCCTGGAAGATACAACCTCTCGTGTTTTTCTTTGCTCTTCCTTCCTGCTGCCTGGCTGGCGTGGGTTCTGCCTGTCCTGTTCACTGCCCCATGAATCCTGTCAGTCTGAGGATTTATAAATGCATGTGACTTTTACATTTTAGTTTTGGGAGACTTTTAGTCATTGTTTCTTGAGTGACGTCTCCCCCGTGCCCCTTTTCCGCTTCTCTTTCCCTTTAGGGAGCTGTCACCGCCCCTCCTGTTCTCCGCCTCACCTGACTGTTCTGCCCTTTCGGCTTCTTCTCCCTTCCTGACCCCGGACCCCCAGTGCATTCTTTTTTTTTTTTTTTTTGAGATGGAGTCTTGGTCTGTCACCCAGGCTGGAATGCAATGGCACAATCTCGGCTCACTGCAACCTCCACCTCCCTGGTTCAAGTGATTCTCCTGCCTCAGCCTCCCGAGTAGCTGGGATTATAGGCGCCCACCACCATGCCCAGCTAATTTTTGTATTTTCAGTAGAGATGGGATTTCACCATGTTGACCAGGCTGGTCTCAAACTCCTGACCTCAGATGATCCGCCCGCCTCGACCTCCCAAAGTGCTGGGATTACAGGCGTGAGCCACCGTGCCCCACCCCGCAGTGCACTGTTCAATGGGTCTGTCCTGCTTCTTAGCCCATCCCTCCTGTCCTTTATTTCATCAATTCTGTTTCATATCTAGTATCAGCAAGTGTTTCTTCTTTTTGTTTGCTTCCGCTTTGTGTTTCCAAAATCCTCTGTTATTGCACTGGGGGTGTCGCTCGTGTTCACTATGGGTTTTTGCTGCCCTAGCTTGGTTCTGTGGAAAAGGTGATTCTGTGGCTCTTTCCTTTCACTAGGGACTGTGGTCCTGGTCACCTCCCTGTGGGCTTGACCGTGATTCCGCTGGGATGATTGAGGGGTGTAGCTGGAATTGTCTCCCTGGGTATTGGGTAAAAGACTAGGCCTAATGTGGGATCCCTCGGTGAGTTTCAGGAAGACAGCAGGTTCTAGTGTGTACAGGGCCCACCAGCCCCTGTCCCCCAATCCCTTTTCGTTCCAGGTACTTCTGTCTGTGGGGAAGCCACCCTCCACCCATTTCCCTGGGTAGGGCTGGGGAGGGCAGCCTTTGCTCAGGGGTCCACCAGGGCCTGGCTCCGGAGCTGCTGGGAGTCACCCTGACTGGCACTGAAGCCCCCTCCCCATGGCGGCGCTGGCCTGGATGCTGGCCGAGGCCCCATCTGTGAGTGTGCACAGAGGTTGTTTCCTCCACCGCCCTCTCTTTTATGGGGTCCTGAGGACCCCGAGGTCCCCGCCCAGCCTGTGGTCTTTGGCTGAGCAATGCAAATGTAATGGGAACCAGGAGGTGTCTTCCAGGCCCCATCCAGGCCTGGTCTGTCCTGGCTACTCCTAGGGGAGAGAACAGGCCTTTCCAACCCCATCCGAGACCCTGCTGGGACCTCTGCATCCACACTGCCTCCCTTCCCTGCTATGCATACCACCTCCAGCAGAATAGTTTGGATGTTGTCTCCTGTAAATCTCGTGTTGAATTGCAATCCCCACTGTTGGAGGTGGGGCCTGGTGGGAGGTGGTTGGATCATGCGGGCGATTTCTCATGAGTGGTTTAGCGCCATCCCCTTGGTCCTGTCCTGGTGATAGTGAGTGCTTGGGAGATCTGGTTGTTTAAAAGTGTGCAACACCTCCCCTCCATTCTTTCTCTTGCTCCTGTTCTGGCCATGTGACATGCCTGCTCCTGCTTTGCCTTCTGCCATGAGTTAAAGCTCCCTGAGGCCTCCTCAGAAGCTGAGCAGATGCCCTGCACCATGCTTGTACAGCCTGCAGAACCGGGAACTAGTTAAACCTCTTCTTTATAAATTATGCAACCTTAGGTATTTCTTTATAGCAATGCAAGAATGGCCCAATACACCCAGTGACGCTCCTGGGTTCCTCAGAGCTATTTTGTCAGCTGATGAGGAGGCTCGTAGGTCCAGCCACTTCTGTTGTTGCTTGTTTTATCTCCAGGGATGGGGAGGGGGGTCCTGTCAGGGAGCTGGCAGCCCCTACTTGTTTTCCATTTTGTGTGGACATCACACAGCTCTTTGAACAAAGCAAGAGTCTCACTCATGGCTTCTTGTGTTCTGAGATATGCTTAGATCCTTAAGCAGCGTCCATGTGAACATGGGACAACGAGAAAGCATTTGGACTCCTCTTCTGGGCCTTGTTTATTTTATGGTGCTGAGGGGAGGGCAGGGCAAAAGGGGGATGCTGTCTTTGACACGCTGCACAGGCCATGAGGCTGGCTCATCCCACACTGTAGCACAGGGACCAGGGCAGGGGAGGCCCTTTTGTCTGTTGCTCCTGACTTGGCAGTTCTGTCCTAACAGCAGCAGGGTGGGGACTGCTGAGGATTCAAGAAAAACCTGCGTTCAAAGCTCCGGGAAGGATCTGGGCCAATGTGAGGCCTAGCCAGGGGCTGTGTGTTGAGAAACAAGGACCTTTGGGGACTCTCTGGTGGGGCGAGCTTTGCATGGTGAGGTCCTGGAGTGTGCTGGGGTTTTGATCACCACCCAAATTCTTCATGCATTTGAAGTTTTATAGCCCAGTAATCCAAGGGGGCTGTTTCTTCCCACACAGTCTGCCCATTTAGGGCTGCTGGGGGGAGCAGCCCTGCAGCAGAACGATGCCGGCCCCCTCCTCGGAGCCATGCATTACAAGGGAAAGGTCGAGCCGCCATCTGGGCACGATGCTCGGAGGGATTCCTTCTGCTCATGGCTGCACTTCACGGTCCAAAATGAGCACCGGCCTTTCAGCATAACAGTGCACAGCCCAGGGTTCTGGAAGGTTCTGATTCTCATAAACCCCAGACCTTGTTCATGCCAAGTGAGTGCTTCAAGATTTTTCCATGGTGCCAACCAGGCCCTTGAGCTTGCGGAGTGTGAGTCCTAGAGGCCAGCAGGGTCACTGCATGTAGACCAATGACTTCTCCCTGCAGACCACACGGGCAGGGCCCAGGACCTGGGCTGCAAACTCAAGGAGGCCCTCACATTCAGGGGATGCACCTCTGCACTTCCCTGCTTCCTACACCTCACCCCTTACTGGCCTAGACCATGTGCTGTCCACTCAGCATGCATTTACTGAGGGTCCATTCTGTGGCTGGCTGTGGCTGGGCACTGCTGGGGTCACGGAGGTTGAGGAAACTCAGTTTCGGCCTCTGCATGACTTACAATACATTTGGGGAGCCCATATGTCTACCAGTATATTAGGGTGTTCCAGAGAAACAGGACAAATAGGATATCTCTCTCCTTTCTCTCTCTCTGTCTTTTAAGGAATTGGATCATGCAATTATAAGAGCTGGCAAGTCTGAAATCTTCAGGGCAGGCCCACTGGCTGGAGAGCCAGGGAAGAGTTGGTGTCTGAAGACGATTGCCTGGCAGAATTCCGTCTTCCTCCAGGGACCTCCATCTTTTCTCTTATGACCTTCAATGGATTGAATGAGGCCCACTCTCATTATGGAGGGTAATTTGCTTTACTCAAAGCCTGTTGACTTAAATGTTAGTCCCATGTAAAACATATCTTCACAGTAACGTCTAGGCTGGTGTTTGACCTAACAACTGGTCACCACGACCTAGCCAAGTTGACATATAAAATCAACCACTGCAACCAGTAACTACTAAAAAAAGTCAAATGCAATAAATGCATAATTGCACTGGAAGTATGCAGTGGCCCAAGGACAAGTGACTCTGGGGACTGGGAAAAGCTGCATGGAAGAGAAGATAACTTGGAGAAGGAGGAGGAGATTCCATTAGGCCTAATGTGGTGTGTGGTGGGGAGGTGCTCTTGGCCTCTGTCCTTCATCCCCAGCCCTTGTCTTTGGCATGGGCCTCCAAGAGAGTTGGGAACAGGAAAGACCCTGGGTGGGCTGTTGTGCATGAGGGGCCCAGAGGTCCTCGTGAAGCTGTGCTATGCATGAAAAATCCACAGTCGGCTCCAGTGCTGGGCTCTTGAGCCTGGACCTGGAGGGTTGAGGTCGCAGCATCTTGAGCCTGGGTCAAGCTCCTCGTTGGAGAAGCACTGAACTCTTCTGAGACATCCTCAGGAAACACGCAGTGCAGCCCTGCTGGAGTACAGGGTTGGGGTAAGGCTTGTAGAAAGCTACCACAACTCCCCACAAAGCCTGACAATGTTCTGACAGCTCTGCTGCCTCCCCAGGGGCTGGAATGCACCACTCCTGGTGGGGGTGGAGACTTTGGAATAATATTGACGTTGATTGATGGCATATTGGCCTGTGTGGGTGGCTCGTTCCTGCTGCACTGTCCTCAGCGAGCAAGGCACCAGAGGGATCATCTCCAGATGCCCAAAACCAGAGAGATGGAAAACATCATCCCGGGGCAAAGTGTGGTATGGGTTTCTCACTTCCCCTGGGAGCTGGTTGTGGGTCACACGATGTGTGCACAGAAAACACTCTGGCTTTCTGGCCTGGTCCTGCTGTGTTACTTGGAGGCCATTCAATACCTTCACAGTGAGGTTTCATTTTCCACTCACGAAGGGCCCAGAACTCCCCAAGCTGCAGGGTAACATGTCTGCTATTGTTGAAAGGACAAGACGCTCATTGAACACTCAACCCTTGGGTAGAAACACTACCTCACAGGCTGCGGGTGGAGCACAGGGGCAGCCCCAGCAGGAGGCCCCATCCCAAGCATGGTGTTTAGAATGACAGTTCCCTGGCAGGGGGCTGTGCTGAGGTTGGCAAGCTTGGCTGTGGTACTCACTGACTTGGAATGTCAACCTCCCAAGGGGGGCTGTGCCTCCCAACACACACAGCGGGGTCGGCAGTGTGGGGAGGGGAGGAGAGACCTGTGGAAATGACCACATGGCTGAGCTGGCCTGGTGTGTCTTGGGTTCAGGGTTCACTCGTGGGGGCATCTGACATCTGCTCTGTTATCCCTCCTGGGGGTGCCTTTGGCAGCTAAAAAACACTACCCAAACAGCCTTCTCGTATTCAGGTCTTATGGTCTGCAGAGGGCAATTTATATCTGTGAAGCAATAGTGACTCATGAGAATGCATTCAATGTCCAAGCCCAGCGTCTGGTCTCACTGTGTCCTGGGTTAAGTGCAAAGCTTGGGATGCAGGTGGCTGAGTGGTCTGTGATGGACCCTGTCTGTGATGGAGGAATGTTTGCCTTATTCTGGAAACTTCTTGAATCTGCAATGACCCTTAATGATCCCCTACAGAAGAAATCATTGTTCCCGAGAGCTGTGTTCTAAGATCTTTATCAATGACTTTCATTTTTGTTGAATTGTAGCTGAATATACAGAGTATTTGCCATGACATTTTCCTAGGAGTGGGATAAACTTGTTCCACGCCATCTCTGGTAGACTCATCTGTTCCTTCTTGTGCCTATCATAGTGCGTCCAAGGTGGTTTATGCAAGTCCCTTACTGACTCTTAATGTCCCTCTCAGAAATTAGCCAGGTCAATACGACCATCTTCAGGAGAACACTCTTTTATCTACACCGGGCCCTTATCTAGAAATCTAAAGTAGCGCAGAATGGTTTCCTGTGTCCAGTTCAATCCCCCAGTGCAGTGCCTGGCCCGGGTGCTACTGGCAGAATGCACTTCAGTTTCCATAACCAGGCGTTCCTCTTTCAAGGAACACACTGAAATTCAGGGCACATTCTGAATCATTTTGAGAGAGGGAAAAAATCCTACTTGAATGAGGAGACCTGGTTTGAGTCCTGCTCCTGCTGTAGAAGACCTCAGAGAAGTTAGTTTTTTACCTTCCCTGTGCCTCAGTTTCTTCACTATAAAGGAGTGGCCAGTACCTGTACCATGAGGTCATTGTGAGAATTGGACAAAAGGATATGTAAGAAATAGTATCAACTGGGAGAAATGTTGTAAGAGGTTATTTTTCTTCTCATGGTCTTACCTCCTCTGACAGCACAACTTTTTTTTCTGGAAAACTTTTTCTTGGCTGGGTGTGGTGGCTCATGATGGTAATCCCAGTACTTTGGGAGGCTGAGGTGGGTGGATAATTTGAGGTCAGGAGTTTGAGACCAGCCTGGCCAACATGGTGAAACCCCACCTCTACTAAAAATATAAAAATTAGCTGGGCATGGTGGTAGGCGGCTGTAATCCCAGCTACTTGGGAGGCTGAGGCAGGAGAATCGCTTAAACCCGGGAGGTGGAGGTTGCAGTGAGCTGAGATGGCGCCGTTGCACTCCAGCCTGGGCAACAGAGCGAGGCTCTGTCTCAAAACAAAAAAACAAAAACATTTTTCTTATATTGAGCAGAAATCAGCTTCCTTATGTCTTATATCCAGTAGACCTAGTTGTTAGCTTTGGAGCAAAAAAAGTAACTCCTAACTCTTATTCCAATTGACATTCTTATGGATCCATAAGAGCTTTCCCGTCCATCCACACCACCTCTGTCATGCTAATGCTTGACCCCCTGCACTATCGCAGTGCCATTTCAATGCCTGGCGTTATCTGGGCTGTCTTAAAAGGCTATGCCCAGAAGAGAGGAGAATTCTCCAAACAGATGTAGTATGTGCAGCTGTGTTCTCAGAGGCCTTTACTGTGTATTTTCCCTGCCTGTTAAATTGTAGGATTCTGAATGGCAGAGCCCCTTTCTGTCATCTGTCTTTTCTCTTGCATTCCAGTGCCAGGTAAAGTTATTTTTGTATATTGGATAAATAAAACATGTCATGGGCAATAATAATGATTCGCTTGAAGAGAGTGGTAAGCCGAAGCTAGTTTCTGAGAAAGGATTGTTGAATATTTGGAAATTTTGAGATCTGGTTGTTAAATGACTGAGAACTTCAAATTAGCCATGGTGGGATTATTTACACTTTGGAAATTGGCAAATGCTACAAATGAGGATTTTGTTTTGCCTCCCAGAGAGCTGGTTTGCCAGCACAGCACTGCTTTAAGATGAGAAAACCTCCTGTCATTCATTCCCGGAGAAGAATGACATTGACTCTCCCCTGCCCCTTGTTCAGAGGATAAAATTTAGCTATGGTTTTTTTGTTTTTTGTTTTTTTTTTTTGCTTCGTGGAATATTTTTTTCTCAAGAAAGAATAAAAAGTAACCCTGGGCTAAAGATGGGCAACTGGAAAGAATGATAATGTTTCCAGGCACATGGTGGAACCCATCCTCCTTCTCCTCCTTTTCTCGGGAAAGCTTTGGTTCAGCCAGAAAATCTGGCTGAGAAAAATATAAGACTTTGCAGACACTCCTCAGAATTTTAAACCATAAGTTTTACTGTCATCATTTTAGACACGTATTTGCTTTAAAGAAACTGTGGAGTAAGAATGTGAAATTCAGTTAACATTCAGGTCTGTTTTTTTTTTTTTTTTTTAAATAACTTGCCGTTTGGGAAGGCAATGAAGAGTGTTAATCTCAATTGCTTGGCTGAATGTCTTAGCAAAGTTTTTACTCTGCCAGTTCCAAGATTAGGTGCAGTGTTTCTCAAGGCATAATTTATTTTTGAAATGTTCCCTGGGCTCTGAAATTTCAGCATGCCAATGCTAAACTATTCCTTGAGGGAGAACGGCTCCCTGAAGAGTCTCCAAGGCCTAATGTTGCTGAGCTTGACTGATAGGCAAAACATCGACAGCCTTAATTTTTTCTTTTCAAAACATGTTTAACTTCAGTAAACCTTAAGCCAAGCCTCTTGCAGATGGCAGACAGCTTAATTGCTGTGGTAACCTTGTCTGACGTTTTTTGGAAAACTTTGGGTGTTATAATAATCCATCGAACCCAGAGAAAATAGATTTCAACCCACACAAAGACATGCATATGGCTCAGAGTCTCAACTTGGCTGCTGAGGTTTTGTCCAAGGGTGTTTCTTTTTTTCCGTTCCCTTTCCAGGCTTTCTGGTACAGTTTGCAAGTGCAGCATGTATTGTTTGGACAGCAAATCAAGAGAGGCCCAAGATGAAATGAATCAGCGTTACTGTTTCTTCCCCTACCCCATCTGCCTTCCCGGAAAGTCTGAGATGTGGATGGTAAGAACAGTTGACTGTATTAATGTATTATCTTTATTTTTTTTGCCTATTTTTAGCCCATTTTGAAAAGCTTTATTGATATATAATTGATATGCAAAAATTGTATATAATGTGTACATTTGGATGAGTTTGGACAAATGCATGTACCCAGGATATCATCACCACAATCAAGGTACTAAGCATATCCATCACCTCCAGAAATCTCTTTGTGGTGTTGTGCGTGCGTGTGTGCATGTGTGTGTGTGTGTGTGTGTGCGCGCTAACACTTAACCTGAGGTCTGTCCTTTTAATATATTGTAACATGTGCAATACAGTGTTGTTAACTCTAGGTGCTATGCTGTATAGCAGGTCTCCAGAACATATTCATCTTGTGTAACTGAAACTTTTACCTGTTGATGTTGTCTATTTTTGCAATTGGGTTTTACATCCTTTTCTTATTTGTTTGCAAGATAGCTTTACATTTTCTGAATATGTCCTTTCTTGGATATATGAATTTCAAAATCTTCCAGTTTGTGGCTTGCCTTTTGTTTCTCTTAATAGTTTTTTTGTGTGTAGATATCATCTCTATTTAAGTCTTCTTTGATTTTTCTCAGCAATGTTCACGAGTTTATTTAGGAGGTTTTACACATCTTTCATTAGATTTATTCCTAGACATGTGATAGTTTACTTAATTTTAAATTTCACAGATGGTTTGTGCCTCTAGGTTAGTGTACATTGTCAATCCTTGGGGCGGCACCAGTTGTGTATTGCAATAATGCATTAGTTGTGCATTACAGTAGTGCACTGACAGTGTATTGCCATAGTGCACTGGCTATGTATCACAGTAGTGCACTGGCTGTGTACTGCCATAGTGCATTGGCTATGTATCACAGTAGTGCACCGGCTGTGTATCACAGTAGTGCACTGGCTGTGTATCACAGTAGTGCACTGGTGGTGTACTGCCATAGTACACTGGCTATGTATCACAGTAGTGCACTGGCTGTGTATCACAGTAGTGCACTGGCTGTGTACTGCCATAGTACACTGGCTGTGTATCACAGTAGTGCACTGGCTGTGTACTGCCATAGTGCATTGGCTATGTATCACAGTAGTGCACTGGCTGTGTATCACAATTGCAGTCTACGTCTTCCTTGATCATGATCCATGTGCCAGGCACCCACAGGCACGTTTTCTTGGGCAATGCATTTTTTCTTCCATATCCTTGTATAATATGTAGGATATTTTCTGAGTGAATGATTTCTGGTTCAACACAGAATTTGTAATTTTGGGGATATGAGAAAAAAATTCAGCATGAAATCTGCAATTAGTTCTTGCAACTAAGATCGCTGCCATCTTAATGGCAAAGTTAAAAGTAAAACTCAGTGGAGAGTATCTTTGTTTATGTCAATGACCATGGGCTATGAAGTTTGATGACTTTTTCTCAACTGTGTTTATAAACACTGGCAAACACACTGTAGCATGGAGAGTGGCCAACTGAAACATGTTTGTACTTCAAATGGATTTATTTTCACCAGTTCCCCACACATGGGACATGTGACACCGTACCTCCTGAAGAGTTCTCAGTTTAGACCAGAGCTTCTCAACTTCGAACAGACAGCAGCCACCAGAGAGCTCATGACAATCCATAGTCCTGGGCCCCTTATCCAGAGATGGACTGATCAGTATTCATGGGGCCAGTTCATCTACTTTTTAAACACGTGTCCCGAATGATTGTGAGGGAGACAGTATGGGGACCACACACTGTGAACTCTTGGCATTATTATGGAAGCTCGGTTTTGTCACATATTAGCTGTGTGATCTTGAGCAAGTCACTCTATTTCACTAAGCCCTAGTTTCTACATTTTAAAGAAGTGACAGTCCTGTATGAGTTAGGTTGCTTTCAGCTGCAACTAACATGAAACCTGATTTCATCTGGCTTCAACAATAATGGGATTTTACTGGTCTTGGCAATTTAGGAGTCCTGATTTTAGAAGAACAATAGGTGTATTAATCAGCACTGTGAGCACCAGAAGCATGGAGGCATAACGCCACGACGTACACCTCTTGCTCACCGACATTTCAGTGCAGCTAGCTGGGGCCCTCCTCCATTCCTGATGCAGAGATCCAGGTTCCTGCCCTCTTGTTTTCCCCATCTTGGCAGCTGGCCACTAAGAGCATCGTAGGAGGGGGAGAGAGGAAAGCACACTGGCTCTTACCTGCCGTAGCCAAGAAGTGACACATGCCACTGTCATTTACAATTTAGTGGCCAGACCTAGTCATATGGCTCCAATTTAACTGCAAGGACATCCAGCCTTCAGAGCTGAGACAATAACCCACCCCATCTGGGGCACTTCAGTATGGCAGCCCTAGTGGCTCAAGGCACATGGCAAGCACATGGAATATTTCATGAGTACTAACTGCTTCTGCCAGGCTGAGCTTGGGGTATAATTGCACCAGGCTCTGGTTCTGTTTCTCTGTGGTTCTTTTGCCTGTGCCCTGCCCTACATCATGAATTGGCTTTGTTGGATGAATTGGCTCAGGTTGGCTTCCCTCCTGGTTGCAAGAGGATGTCGAAGGGCATCCAGGCTTCACATCTTCCTATTAATATTTGGGGAGAGAGGTGTTGTTTCCTCCTCCATCCAAAACAGAGCTCTTGAGACTGACTTAGGACACACACTGTCCACCCTGGACGCAGTTGGGGTCCATCTTTGGTGCTAAGGATAGGGCCAACCTCAACCTAATCAGAATGCAATGCTTGGGAAGGAAGGGAATGGATGTGGGGAGGCTGCAACGATCCCCACACCACACACCTGCATCCCGGGGGTGGTCGTGAGCTCTAAAAAATCAGATCCTGCTAAAGCACTTGGCTAGTGGCTGGAACTCGTAAGGTCTCAGTAAATATCAGATGTGATGATGATTATTTAACGAAAAGTGTTGTTAGACATTGGGGCACAAACAATATTGTCCTAAAACCTGAGTTGGCAAAGGTGATGCCAGCTGCTAGAACACGTAGTTCCCACATTTGGGATCTTTCATGCTGAGAGGCAGAACGGAGAGAGCGGCTCAGGGACCCAGGGGGCCCGTGTCATTCATCCTGTGGTCCACCGTGGTGCCCTGGGCTCCCTTGCTTCCTGCTGGGTGGTGGAGGAAGGGAGGAGGGAGGGTTCTGTAGCAGCTTCTTATGGGCCAGAGTGGATATCGCTTCCTTACTTTCGCCTCATTCCATCAAGAGGAGCCTGCCCTCAGCTGCCAGGGAGGCTGGGAGATGAAGTCCGGCCTGTACCCGGGAAGTAGAGGGCGGAGTTTGAGGACAGAAGGGAGCAGAGAGGTTCTCTCTCAACTCTGCAGACCTGGGCTTCCAAAGCCCCCCTTCACTCATTCAGCAAGGGCTTAGCGAGAGGATGAGGAGCGCAGCCCACCCTTGGGGAGCTCCCGTTCTCAGCCCACACCTGGTCAGGGCCCCTGGAGGAGCCGGGGCCTTGTTGGGCAGACACAGGTCTCCCTGCTACCTTGCACACCCTGTGGGAACAGAAGAATCTATGGAAGGTGGCACCTGGTGGGCGCAGGGGTAGGAGGAGCGGAGGAAGGAACCAGCTCATGCCAAGAGGTAGAGATTGGACTTTTGACCAGACTTGGGCCTGATATGAGCCAAGACAGCCCCCGAGAGCCCCCTGAAGCCTCAGGTGGGGGAAGGCCGCGAGTGGGGTTGTGCCTCAGTGGGCAGGGTGGGCTATGAGACAGTGCGCGGCTGGAGCGGGTGCCCGAGGAGGCATTTATTAGTGGCTTCCCTCCTCCATCCTGTTTCTCATCCAAGTGGTTTTGTGCATCCACACCCCATGGCTGTTGGGTCACTAGATTGGGATTGATGGCATGGACTCTAAATTAGTAGTTCCATATCCACAGGCTCTGAGAAAAACCTTTTCTTTTTGTCATGTTGTATTTACTCACGTGCTGCAGACGGCACCAGTTGAACGCAGATGGAACCCCAAGGCTCGGAGCTTGCTGGACTGGCTTCAGCCTCCGCAGCACCTTGGTGCCAGGATTCTGAAGGAAAACCACACCATCAACAGCACTCGCCACTGGGGCTGGGTCCCCGTGGGCAGCCCCACGTTCATCCTCTTCGTTTCTTCACCACCCATCTCTTGCTGCCTCCGTCAAAGCCGCTATGTAACCAGATGTCCTTTATTTCCTTAAATACTCTCAAGTATTTGTTCTCGTTCAGGAGAACTGTCCCTGCGGAAGTGACTTCTTCTCCCAGGGCACAGTGATGGGTGTTGGCGACCTGCTTGCCTTCCCACTGCCTTCTCCAGGAAAGGCAAGGACGTGGGTCCCTTCGCAGAAAAGAAGCTCTCCACGTAGGGGCAGGAAAAAGTTCATTTTCATTTGGAAGCTTTGGACTGAGAGCCAGGGAAAGTCCCAGGAAAAAAGGCTGAAGTAGCAAGAAACCACATTTTAAAGCATAGAGGCAGCCTTTCTGGGGTTCAGGGGTTCAGAGGCGTCTTCCAGCATCAGGCTGCCTTCCCTCTTTCTGCTTGGCCACCTCTGTGGGATGGGTGCTTCTTAGGCATATATTCTGCTGGTTGAAAGAAGGCTGCTGCTGCTCCATCCATCGCCTCCACACTCAGCCGGTTTAGAGTCAGACCGATTTCTCCTCACATGCCTCTCTTTATCAGGGAAGAAAACTTTTCTAGATATCACTGCCACTACCCAGGTTTCTTCCAGCCCGCCCACCACGCTCACCCAATCCACACCCTGTCGACTCGACTCCCTGTGTGCTGTACACAGGCCAAGGCGGATTCTTCCTCAGGTTCGCCCAGGTTCACATCTCCTAGGTGCCTTCCTCTTCCTCTTCCGCCTTTTCTGAGCTGAAGGCTGGGGCTGTCCTTGGGGCCTGCAATTTCCTCTATTCTATGCCCGGAAGAGCAGGCTACAGGCCCTGATGCTCCAGGGCTCCCAGGTATCTTTCTGGATGTTGCTGAAAGCTCTGTGCTCCAACCATTGAGGTGTGGGCTGCAGGGGGTCAGGTTGTCACTTGCTCCTGCTCTCCATTCTCCTGTCTCGGATCTCCTGGATCAGCCAAGGCAGAGGCTGGGTTTCTAACATCCTTTAGCCTTCTGGCGTCCTACCTGCAGCTGGGCCATTCCTGTGGGAGGAAGTCCTCCTACCCCAGGGAAGAACCTCGCTGAGCTGGTGCTTCTCTGCTTGCTCCCCATGTGCTAAGGAACTTAGAAAATCCTCCTCCTCAGTGAGAACTGGCTTTCATGTGACAGTCGTGCCAAGATGCAAACAGATTCCCACTTGACAGCCCCAGTTGAGGAAAGACTTTGTTATTAAGTAAAGTAAGTGCGAGGCACTCAGAAGAGTGGCTGGCATGCAGGTGCACTCGACACACCGTTGCTGCTGTCACTGTGATGATTATTAGTGAGATAACTGAGCTTCAGGTCAGAATCAGTCCTGTCCTGAGGCCTGGACAAGAAGGGCCTCACCTTGTCCTCCCATGGGGCCAGGAGCCTGTGGGGCTCAGAGGACATACCCCACCCTCACTTCCCTTCTAGACCATGCTTCTGGTACCTGAGACCCTGGAATTCCCACTCAAATGGTCCAAAGACAGCTTCTTCCCAGGATCCCTCCCAAGAGCAAACCTGCAGCTGGTTGTGTACTGTTAGGCCCAAGGGGTAGCCAAGGAGTGGCCAAAGGGTGGCAATGAAGTGGAGATGGCTGTGTGTGTGGAGAGTGTTTGGAGTTTGGCCGTGTGAGCTGCACAGCCACAGGTGCCTATTTCTTAGGAGGTGAGACAGAACTGGGCAGGGGGAAAACAAAGGGAGAAAGGAGGGGATGGGATGCCAGCTAGTGGACAGAGCCATTTCCTCCCAGACCACCATATTCCAGCATTGTCTTGGGAGCCCAAGACCTCTAAATTCAAACTAGGTTTTCCAGGTTGTTATAAGGCATATTTATCAAGGCAGGTGGCTAGAACACAACTGAACAGCTTGTTAACTTGATTTATTACTTTTCAGTGTTTAGCCATGTGGTTTGTGGGCCTCCATTTTTATACGTGCCTTGGGCCTCACCAATGCTAGGATGGGCCTGACCAGAAGGGTGTGCGTAACTTGCTGATATAGCACCTTAACCACTGACAAAGCAGTTTTTATTTATATTATCTTGTTCCATTCCTCCAGTTAACTTTCAAAGCAACCACAGACTGGGGTATAACTATTATTCCCAGCTGACAGCGTTGAATGCTCTGAAGCGAATATAGCATGTAATTCAATCGTGTAGTTTAAATTTCTTTCCTAAAAGAAAAATGATCAAGACACTGTATACATAAAAGCCAGTGTTCACTCAATGCTGTTTTTTTTTTGTTTTTGTTTTTTTGTTTTTGTTTTTGTTTTTTTTTCCATGCAGCAGACCCGTCCTTGCTTGTCCTAAGTAACACAGAGTGGCTTTGTCTCCCTAGGAGATATTTTCTCAAAGCTACCATTCTCCACGTGCCTCCCAATGACCTTCTTTGAAAAGTGTCACCTCCCAATAAATACCTGATGCTTGGCAAGAAGGCCATTACAGAGATATCCGAGCACTGTCCTTGTGCTCAGCACTGTGCCAGATTCTGCCAGAAACAGAAAATTATAGGGCATGGTTCCTGCTTGAAGAGCAGTGAATAGAGCTGAGGAAATAAGAGTTAACAGTGAAGAAATACAGAATGACAATGCGTATTTTAATGCTACATTGTGTGGGAAGTCTAGAGCAGGGGTCGGCAGACTTTTTCTGTAAAGAGCCAGATTGTAAATATTTTAGGCTTTGAGGGACAAATGGTCTCTGCTGCAAGCTACTCAACTCTGCTGTTGTAGCTCAAAAGCAACCACACATGATAGGTAAGTGAGCATGGCTGTTGCTGTGGACTCAATGTGTCCCCCTCAAATCCATGTATTGAAGCCCTTTGAGAGGTAATTAGGTGTAGATGAGATCATGTGGGTGGAGCCCCCCATGGTGGGATTAGTGACTTTGTAAGAAGATGAAGAGACCAGAGCTCTCTTTTCATCACAGCAAGAAGGCAGCCACCTGCAAACCAGGAAGTGAGCCCTCACCAGAACCCCAACCATGCCCCAACCATGCTGGCACCCCAGACTCAAATTTCCAACCTCTAGAACTGTAAGAAATAAATATTTGTTGTTTAAGTCACCCAGCTGATGGTATTCTGTTATATTAGCATGAGCTGACGAAGACGGTATTCCAATAAAAATAAAGGGACACTGAAATCTGAACTTTATGTAATTTTCATCTGTCATGAAGTTTTGTTTTTCTTTTTAAATTTTTCCAACCATTTAAAAATGTTGCAAGTATCCTTAGCTTTCTGGCAATACAAAAACAAATGGCAGGCTGACGTTAGCCTTTGGGCTATAGTTGTTGACCTGGGGTCTACAGCAATGTCTCCTGAATTGTTCAGCAGAACAAAATTACTCATGAGCTATTAATAAACATTCAGAGACAATAAGTCAGGGAATGGCTACGCACTCTGCATCCTGGTTAGAGAGTCATATTGTGCAATAGCATATTAAAGGCTCTGAGGAGTCCCACAGTAAGGAAACATGTTCATCATGTGCATGTTGTTTATTGCAGCATTTTCCAAACTTGGTCATGAGAATCCTCCTGCTCCTCCATCTTCCCTTCTTCTGCTCTCCCTTCCTCCCCTTCCTCTTAGACTTCTTCTCTTTCATTCTCTTCTTCCCCTTCTTCTTTTTCCTCCTATCTTTCTCTCTTCTCCTCCTTCTTTCTCTCCTCCTCCTTTTCCTCCTTCTTTCTGTTTCTCTCTTCCTCCTTTTCTGTCTTCCTCCTTCTCTTCCTTTGCTCTCACTTTTTCTCCTTCCTTCCTTCCTTCCTCCCTTCCTACCTGCCTTTCTTTCTTTCTTTCTCTTTCTTTCTTTCTTTCTTTTTCTTTCTTTCCTTCCTTCCTTCCATTCATCTATCTTTCTTTCCTTTCTCCTTTCCTTCCTTCCTTCTTCACTTTCCAGCTTCTCCTTCTCCTTCTCTCTTCTCCTCATCCTCTGCCACAGGATAGATATTAACTTGTACATTGGATACTCTGAAGAGCCCAGATTGGGAAACACCCAGATGCACTAAAGCTGTTGCTAGCACAGTTTGGAAGTGGTGGGAGGAGTTTGAGGAATGTTTATGGAAGAGCTGGAATTTAAAATTACACAACTTTCTTATGAGTTCAGTTTCAGTTGGAGAGAAGTGATTTTTTTCCTTGACAAACAATCCTGCCCTCTTGAGGGACACATGTCCTCTGCTGTGTCCCTGGGAAGCTCCATCCCTGGAATGGAAAGGATCTGTGGGGGCAAAACCTGCTACTGACTTGGATTTCAGGGTCTGTAACATGCCAGTGTGGACGATAGACTCTTGATCCCCAGCGCAGCCTGATCCTTCCCATCTCAGGCAATGGCCAGAAACATAGGATTCATCCTTGACTCCTGTCTTGCTTTTATACCAACATCCAATTCATTAGCAAACCTTTTGAATTCTACCTTCAAAATACATTCTGAATTAAACACTTCTTATCATCTCTAGCCCAGTCCACCTGCCCCACAATAGTTAGCGCTCCAGCCCCCCAAGTGTTCCCAGACCAGAGGTCTTCAGAGTGTGGAGGTACAGAAACCATTAAACATTTTATTTATATTTACTTATTCCCCATCCTTCTGTCATTTAATAATGTGTACATTGTACATTTTCTGGGGTACATATTATATTATTAAAACAGAACATGTTTACAATTTATAATGTAGTGTTGAAGAGGGAAGCTTTTCCTCTGCCCTTTGACGATTCACTGATATGAACTAATAACAGATAGATTAATAGGAGGAAAGGCAGGCATATTTATTAACATGTGTAAGCATGGGAGCCATACAAAATATGAGGACCAATGAAAGGCTAGATGGTTGAATCTTTGATACCATCATCATAGCAGGGAGGGAAGTGAGGAGTTGCAGGTAATTTTAGAGGGTAGTCAGTGATTTTAGGGTGCATGAATGGGCCTGAAGACCAGACAATGGTTTGTAAATTATTTTCTTTGGATGCTGAATGGGACCAACGGACAAACAGCAGCTTGGGGACAAGTTATAGGAAATTAAGGGGTGGAACTGAAGTGTGAGCAAAGGCCGCCTTGTTATGTATGTACAGTCCCTTAGGTAATCTCTCAGAGCTGCCCTTAGAAGAATAGATGGAAAGTCTGTCTGGATGTGGAGACTTTGAGTCTCTTCTCTAGGGGTTAATCTTTCTTGGTTGTTCGATAAGATTCCTAGTGAGGGAGTTTAAGACAATTGAATTCCTTTTTTTTTTTTTCTTTTTGAGACGGAGTCTCACTCTGTCTCCCAAGCTGCGGGGGCATGATCTTGGCTCACTGCAACCTTCACCTCCCAGGTGCAAACAATTCTCCTGCCTCAGCCTCTCAAGTAGCTGGGATTACAGGAATGCACCACCATGCCTGGCTAATTTTTGTACTTTTAGTAGAGACAGGGTTTTGCCATGTTGGCCAGGCTGGTCTTGAACTCCTGACCTCAAGTGATCCACCTGCCTCGGCCTCCCAAAGTGCTGGGGTTACAGGTGTGATCTACCGTGACCTGCTGACAATTGAATTTCTTTTAGCAAGAAGTTTCCTCCATCAAATAAGAAAATTCCAGAGAGAGCCCCTCCCTGCATTTGGTTGTTGAGCGGGAGGACAATTGTGGAGAGAAACAAGAGAAGGTTAGAAAGTCCGTGGTTCTGCGGTAGCCTTTGAGGCTTTCCAATTTCCTTTAATTAAGATGTGCTCAGCATATCAAAGCACCATACTTTGGGGTATTGTCCTCTGAGCCCCAGCAATAAATAATCTGTTTGTGTGTGTGTGTGTGTGTGTGTGTGTGTGTGTGTGTGTGTGTAGAAGGAGGGGTGGAGAATTTGGGTTATTTTTGCAAGCAATTTGTTCTGCACACATAAAATAAAAGCCAATCCTTCTCCTGAGAATAGCTAGAAAAGAAGAAAATATTAAAAATATCTGAAGGCACTGGACAGTTCACAAGGCAGTGAAGAATTTTAGGGACAAGATCTGGGAGAGAAATAAAATACAGAAAAGTGAGCCAGCATTGTGACCACTTTCCCCTAGGTATCCTTTTTTCAGAAGAGGTGGCTGAGAGAGTGAGAGGCTAACAGAGCTGTTGATAGACAACAGGGATAGGAGAACAGACATGGGCATTCAGGGTCTGCAAGGAACTTGAGACTCAGAGGCCCGTCCCCCACAACTATCTCAGTATTTGCATTGGGAAAACCACATAAGAGTACAGCCTAGGGGTAAAGATTGACCTAAAATAGTCTGGCTTTTGCAATAAATTAAGCCAGGTTTGAATTTGTTCAACGCCAGATTGAATTAAGGAGGTTGGGGATTGTTAGGGTCCATAGATTCCAGACATAAGTAAATGTAATTTCTCTCTGGAAAAAGGTAACATTCTTCCATATCTCCATGTATTTCATATACAATGTCTGGCACTCAACCAAAATAATCTGGTGCATGAGGAGACAAGACAATGCTGAGAGAGGGACATATATCTAAATTTGAGGATTTAAAACAACCATGCTTAATATGGTCAAGGAAATAAATACAAATTGGGGATTTTGGCAGAGAACTAGAAAGTATAAAACAGAATCAAAAGAAAATTTTAGAGATGAAAAAAATATCGAATTCAGGCCCCAAGGTGTAATACAGATTAGACATAGCTGAGGAGAAAATTAGTGAACTGAAGTAAGAAAAATATCTAGAAGAAGCACAGAATGAAGAAAACAGAAAAGAGCCAGAGACACAAGGAAGCAAAGTAAAAGGTCTAACAAGGAGAAGAAGGGAGAAAATGAGACAGAGGTAATATCTGAAGAGATAATAATGAAAAAATTTCCAAAACAGATGACAGGCTTTAAACCACTGATTCCAAAAGGACTCTGAATCCCAAGCAAGACAGATATGAGGAAAACCACACTTAAGTGCTTTATAGTAAAGCTGCTACCCACCAGAGACAGAGGGAAAACTTCATTAAAAAAAGATCAAATCCAATTTCCTGAGAATGGCTGGCAAAAACTACATCACCTGGCCTTATCTTCGCAGCTTTATTTCTCACCACCTGCTACCTTGTTTCTTTAACCTTTATTGGATGCTCCTTTAATACAATAACCTTATTTTGTGGTCAGGACTGCTGTTTCCTTGGTCTAGGAAAATCTTCCCAGATATTTATTTGGCTTCCTCCCTTGCTTCATTCAGGTCTCTGCTCAAATTCAGGGTCCTCAGAAAGGTTTCTTTGCTAACCCTCAACCTGCCCAGGACTCTATCTGTCTCCTTCCGTGGCATTATTTTTCTTCCCTACCTGGTGTGATATTCCATGTGTATTTATGCAGTGGTCCCCAACCTTCTTGGCACCAGAAAGCGGTTTCATGGAAGACGGTTTTTCCATGGCGTGGGGGATGGTTTTGGGATGATTCAAGTGCATTCCATTTCTTGTGCCCTTTATTTCTATTATTATTACATTGTAATATATAATAAAACAATTATGCAACTCACCGTAATGTAGAATTAGTGGGATCCCTGAGCTTGTTTTCCTGCAACTAGCTGGTTCCATCTGGGGGTGATGGAGACAGTAATGCCTGAAGTGTGGCGCTTATGTCCAGTCTACTTTGTGATCTCGTTTTGGTTGCTGTCACTGCAGAAAACCCTGCTTCACAAAGATAGGATGTTGGAAATGGAAACAGGCTTTCCAGTGCTTTTCTGGCAACCGCAGGATATTCTGCCTTGACTTTAATCCAGAATGTATGGAGATGGGAAGTTGTCTCAGACCTACTTTTATTGCCACTGGATGCAGCTGTACAATTGAAGCTCACTCGCCACAATGAAGCCTGCAGCTTAATTGTCTCTTGCCACTCACTGAGAGGGTTTTGATACGAGTCTGAAAGCAGTTGACTTATTATGGTCTCTGTGCAGTCAAACCTCTTGGCTAACAAAAATCTGTATGTGCAGCTGCTCCCCAGCGCTAGCATCACTGCCTCAGCTCCATCTCAGATCATCAGGCATTAGATTCTCATAAGGAGCATGCAACTAGATCCCTCGCATGCACAGTTCACAATGGGGTTTGCGCTCCTGTGAGAATCGAGTGCTGCTGATCTGACAGGAGGTGGAGCTTATGCAGTAATGCTTGCTTACCTGCTGCTCACCCCCTTCTGTGTGGCCCCGTTCCTAACAGGCCACAGACCAGTACCAGGCTGTGGCCCAGTGGGTGGAGACCCCTGTATTTATGTATTATTTGGTCTGTGTCAGTAGCACGTGAGCTCCACGAGGGCAGGGACTTTGTGAAGGCCACTACTGTATTCAGAGCACCTAGCACAGTGCTAGGCAAAGATAAGCCCTCAATAAATCTTGCTGGATGCATTAATGAACAAAAGAATGAAAGAGGGAAAGCCTGGCCCCTGCTAGGTGCTCTAGGCAGGCAAAAGAATTCTGCATCATCCTGCACACTGAGACAGGGCACTTCCTTCTGATGGATCCACCGAGGGGTGGACGCATCCCCAGGTTACCAAGGAAAGCAGTTCTTTGCAGGTGGTAGAAGACTTGTTACTTCCCCTCCCTATAAAAGCAAAAAAGTGTAATGGCAAATTCTGAGAGCCTCTGAGAAAGGCCCCTTTCCAGAAAGCCACCATTTGCTCTGGCTTGGATTACATGTTCTGTGAATTTTGAGTCTAACTTTGAAAAATTTATCATAGCCAATTAATCTGTTTAAAAAGACCTAGTCAATGCAATAGAGACCTTTTTTCCCCTAAGATAATTGAGATGAAACCTAAAGGAGATTAATAAAAAAAATTTAAAGCCCTTTTATTTACTGAGCAGTTAAAGATGAAGCCATGTGTTACCATAATGATAGTCTTTAGGGAAAAGCCGTAAAGACGCCAACAACAAGTAAATATACCCATAAAATGTCCACCAAGATCCTGAAAAGCTGTTCCTTCATTCCTGTTTTCTCTTTTAGATACCCTTGGGTAACCTAGGAGTAAATGGCTGTTTGCTGGTGTTGTTTGATAAGTTCAGAGGTTAAGTGGCACTCAGGGTTCATGGTGCTAATATCTGATTTGTTAGATGAGAGTTTCCCAGAGACAGAGAGAGGAGGCCTTGGGTGCTGGGGCCAGATTTCCTCTTGGGATGACTTTTGACCCTGTCCTTTTCCTAGGGGTAACTGACACACAAAGCCTTCCTGTGTGGGGCTGGGTCAGTTTACACCAAGCATCATTATGCAGGGGCTGCTGCTGGAAACCCCAAGGACAATTTGGGGTGAATGTGTGCTGTGTTGGCCTCTAATCAGAGACTCTAGTCTCCATCATGTACCAACATTGACAGATTTCTGAGAACCCAAGGTGGGAACAGTAATGTGAGGGTGTTATAACATGGATCGAGAGTTAGGCTTTGTAGAGAAGACACGCCAAATTGAGACTTAAAAATTCTACGCCACGCTGTGCCTGTGCTGGCCGCCTGGCTGCCTGTCCCTGAGAAGCTCTCCTTTTCCTCCGCAGGACTTTGGGGAACCTTCAGGCTGTCGCCCTGCCTCTTTTGATGTTTCTCGCAGGTTGCAGATGGAGACAGGTTTTGTACTGAGAATCATTTTCACTTTGCAAATCAGTGTGCAGGAGATGGGACGGGAGCATAATGTCAGAGGCACTTTAATTCCCGCACCCTGGCTTAGGTGAATGTGGAAGATCTCCAGACAGTGTTCTATTAGATTTTCACCCCAGTTATGCGGGAACCATCCTGGAGTGGTTAGCGCAGACGCTGTAATTAGGAGGAAAGATTGCTGGGTGTCCCTGACGGCTCTGTTCCCAGGCAAAGTGACCTGCTGGCCCCAGTGGAAAAGGGCTGACACTTCTGCCTCTGATGAAAAACAGATGCAAATGAGACGCCGTGATTGCAGGAGCGCTCGTTAACGGGAAGGGCTCTGCAAGGGAGGGCACCAAGGGCAAAAAGCAGGTTTTATTGGTTTTGTTTTTCAATGAAGGTGATTCCTTCGTGGACACTTTGAAATGCTGACAATGACCTGCAGTCCGTGGTTGGAGAAATCACACAGCAATCTCTGCGTGTGTGAGGCTGCCCTTACTCTGCAGAAGAAGAGCATCATCGGAGGGGGCTGTCTTTGTGGAGAGGCTGACTTTGCTTTGGAACAAGTGTCTAATGGTGGCCGTTGCGACATGGGTCGTATGTGGACTGGGGACCGCCACCGCCACCAGGGGACATAGCTTCCTGCCCTCAAAGGCATGCAGCCCATAGGCAGGACCAGGCCACTGTTGCCAGGGAGGAAAGTGCCCTGTCACGTTCACTGCTTATGATGTGAGCCTTCTAAGTCTTGCTTAGTTCCCCTCAATGTTTACTTCCACTTCATTGCCCGACTGCGTTTCTCACTTCCCTAATATCTTGTTAGGGTCAAAGGAAAAGGAACAAATTGTTTTTTTGCCAAAGGTCATCTTCTGAAAAAGCACATGTGGCTTTCAAAGGCAGCAGGAGTTCTGGCCTCAATGGAGGAATAAACTGATCTGATGAACTTTGAGTTGAAAGATACGGGCAGAGGAAACAGATTCTAGAGGGCCTTGGGAAGCGGGACAGGCCTGGGCGTCGGGGAGGCAGCACAGAGGCGACGGGAGGGAGGCGGTCAGCAGGAGGGCCCCACGCAGGCCCAGGGCAGGGAGGCCGTGGGGAGGAAGAGGCTGAAGTTAGGAAGTGGGAGAAAGGACCCACCTTGGCAGACTTCAGTTATCTTGGTGTTTGACATGATGGCATCGGTGCCCCCTTTTCTAACTGCTGCAGGGAGGGGATGAACTGATCCGTGACAGTGAGTCCCCCTTCTGCGTGGAGCATGACATCCTCAGGCCAATACTTATCCTGACTTTTAAGCAATTCTTTTTCACAGCCCAGGGCCTCCACGGGGAAGGTGGGTGCAGCCCATGGCTTGTAAACAGGCTCGGAGGGCACGGGCTCCCAGCACCACCTGGGACTTACCCTGGGTGGGACTCACCCCCTTGGCCTTGCACGTGCAGCCTGAGGTCTGCCCACGGGCTCCTGTGCACCCTCTCCCACTCCCTCCTCCATGGTTCCTGTGCTCCAGCTATGGGCCCTGGGGCTTTCTGGACACACCTGTCTCTCCGCTGCCCCCTCCAGGTAGAACGCCTGTTACCTGGAGGGATGAGTGGCTTTTGTGGTGGGATTCTCTTCCAGATTTTCAAGAATCTGAAAACAAAAGTTCACTTTCAAAGAACGGTAGGTGAAGTCAAAAAAGAAGTATCTGGGAGTTTCAGCTGTCACATGAGAAGCAGCAGGTGACCCGTACCCTGGCTGGTGAGACCTGGGTGGGCTTTGCTGCTGGTTGGACCTCTCTGGACTCCCTGGCATGGTCTCTGCTTGCCAGAAGCCTGGAGAGGAGCCCAAAGACTTCAAGTCAGCCGCTGTCTCCTCACCTTGTGGGCCACACACCCCTCAAGTTTCTTCCTCTGGGGGAAAGGATGAAAAGGCCTGTTTATAGACATTAATTGAACTGTTTGGCTATTTCCATTCACTGAATCATACTTTCCTTGGCTGATATTAGCTCATGGTGTTTATCTGGGCTTCCAATCCTTTGCAATTTAATATTCAGTGTCACAATTTCTCTGTGGGCACTTTTCACCATGTGTCTCTTGAACCTCTCATTTTATCCGCTGTCCTTCCCTGGTGGGTGGTTCTGTGCATTAAATTACCTCCCCTCTGAAGTTTGTGCCATAATTTGAGGGGACACATTTTTGTTGGCGGTCTCTGCACAGAGTAAGATTTTGAGGGCTCTTGACAAGCTCCAAGGGATTCGAATGTGGTTCTGCTGCTTGGGAAAGACAGTGGCTTCTCTGGCAACTGAGGTCTGTGGTTACCTCTTTGCAGTTGGCTCAAACCTCAACACCCTCAGATCTGGCCAATGAAAGCTTTCAGGGTGGCTTTTCTAGGAAAGCAGGTCCCCTCCGATTGCAAACTGTCCCATCTGGTGTGTGCTTTTGGCTCTTGTGCAGTGACCGGGCCTTGGGAAGCATCTGCTTTTGGGTGGGCCTCCTCCAGCCTTTTCCTGGGCCAAGGTTAGTCCTCAGCATGGGTGCAACCAATGGTTAGAGTCCTGACGTGGGCCAGAAAGCACGGTCAGTGCTTTATATGCATTTATCTCCTTAATCTCAGCAGCCCAGATGAGAAAACAGAGGAAACACTCAGGAAGGGGTGGGTCTGCCTGGCTCCCAGGCTTTCCTTCACCCTTCACCTCTTTGCTAGCCCACTGCTACCCCTCACTCTGCCTGTTACTGCATCACACAAGATATCCCCGCATCCTGAATTCATATGCTATTGGTTTTTAAAGAGAAGGACAGCAAGGAAAATAGCAGTGGAAAATCACCTGCCAGAGAAGCTCTGGTGGTCAAAGTAGAAAGTTCCCAGCTTTTGGATTGAAAGGAAGAATCGGGGGACATGGGAATAGTCAACATGAAACGTGCCTTGCCCAACAGAGAGCAAGAGGTTTGGGAAAATGTCCAAATGGGACAGATTTTAAAATGCAGTTACTTTAAGCTCATAAAGACTCAGTGAGGAGGGATTAGAGCTTGGCGTCATTCTTGAAAAAGAAGGTAACTGACACCAGGAGGCTCATTTGTGGTTCTGGGTGAGATTGTGACTACTCCTTTGTAGGCTGTGTGGTCATGGAGTGTGGAATTCCATCAACCAAAGCTCTCTGGGAAATTACTGTCTTATCTGCACCCACACTGTGATTGTGTACACGGCCCTTGCTCTGCTTCTGTTTGCATATCTAGGCCTGGGAAGAATTCTATGTCATCATTTGCGTCTGATGACTTGCATTTTTTTTTTTCTAAATATGTTCTTACTGATCTATTTTTGAATCATGTTGAGATATTGTAAACTAATACATCAGATGTGGTCCTCTTCATAGGGAGGATCCATCATTCACACTCAAAGCCTTTGGAAAGTTCGGAGTCCTACCGGGGGCATAGAAAGCATAGGGCTATGATGGTGGCACTGACCTCTTGTCAGTCGGCTGCATTCCAGGCTGATGGGGACTTGGATGCCCTCCTCCTGCCATTGACTACTGACTTTCTGTTCTTCAGCTTTCCATGTCCTTAGGATAAGCCTTGGGATTTCTTCCAGGTGATAAAGCCCCCAAGGGACCTCTTCCCTGTCTCTGTTATGTGCTGCCTGGCTCATGGGCATGTCTTTAGAGACTGGCTCTCATTCTGGGGACACGCTGGGCAATAATGCGGGAGCAACAATGACAGGCCATGGCTTCCCAAATCTCATAGCAGGTACATGTCATCACCTAATGGAGCCAGCCTCTTATTCTTCACTTTTCATGTACTCATACTTGAACTGACGCACTTCTAATACCAGGAAAAAAGGAACTCATGTTCCTTGGGAACCCCAAAGAGGAAGTGAAACAAATGAACAAAACAATTCCATTAAAGAAAAGAACAGACACTGCTTCGAGAAATGACTTGCGCCCACAGTTAGCCAGCCTTCTAAAATGAGAACAGCACTCCACCGGAACCTGGGAGAAGTACTTTTTAAGAATGAAAAAGGGAAATAAGGAGTTATCCTGGGTTCCTTGGGGGTAGGGTTTGCCTTGTTCTTTGGGTTTGAAGATGACTCCCCAATAAACAGATTCTCCATACATGAGCTGTGGCCCGCGGTTGGATAGCCCACTCGCCAACGGGTTTTAAAGAGAAGCTAAGAAAAGTTAGCTTATGAGTGGTGTGTCTTGTATGGGACTCAGATGAGATCGTGGCTTTGCTTATTCAGTTTAAACTAAGGCAGGCAACCTGCCATTTTTATTACTCTTGGCTCCTTCCAAAATGGTTTTGTCCTTTCCACTGGCCTCCTCCCCAGGACAGGGCCCCTCCCAGCTAGGGAAATGGGGCTTCCTACATGGATGTTGGCCACTTGCTACACCTGGGCTATGCCATGTGGGGAATGAGGAGCAGTATCCCTTCCCTCTGTCTATGTGGGTAGCTTCTTCTTCCCCTGATGGGTTCTGAGGCTTTTCTTGGGGTTACAGGGAAAGAGGCTGATTCATTTGATAGCAGGTGTGGGGTGAAGGCAGCAGGCCATACCTGCTGTGCAGCCCCAACTCGTCAAGGGTCCGTCCTCCCTCAGCTGGAGTTGGCTGCAGAGGATGCACACGGTGGAAGTCTTTGCAAAAGACACCGACTGCACGGAGCCACTGTCCAGTCACCATCATCCCATAGTGACTGTTTTACAGAAGATGTGGCTGAAGATGTGTCTCTGCAGCCAGACAGCCCCTAGCTGACGGTGGTCTCCCCCAGGCCTGTGTGTGTATTCAGCCAGGCCCGCAGAGGAAACGCGAGGCAGCCAGGAGGATGCAAAGGCTGGGAGAGGAGATGAAGATGCGCAGCCCGGCCTCTCGCTCTGCTCCTGGATGAGCTGTTCTTAACCATGGACAAATTCAAGGGTCCTTGTGCCTGGACGGGAACAAACTGCATCTTCCTTTTCACTGACTCTAACATGTAACGGAATTTAGCATCTCCTTCCACTGTGGGGCGAGCATCAGACAGCAGTGGCAGCAGCTCCTGCCACGTAGTCACGACAGAAACCCCAGATACCTGCACACAGTGTTACAGCTATCCAGAGATACTGCTGTGCTCATCGCTGCTTCCAAGTGCCCAGTTCACTAGACTTGCTGCTAGCTCTTGCTATTTAATATGTGAAAGTAGCCCATCTATTCTTATAACAGAAGCATAAGTACTGTTTGATAATTCTGTATGTTTTAGTATCATTGGTTTTCTTTGGAACTCTCCCCACCTCATGCTTTATTTAATGCATTTAAAAACATTCTTCCGAGAAGGAGTTCATAGCTTGCCACACAGACACAGAAGATTAGGAGATTTTATTTTTTTTTTGAGAGGGAGTCTTGCACTGTCACCCAGGCTGGAGTGCAGTGGCGCAATCTCGGCTCACTGCAACCTCCACCTCCTGGGTTCAAGCGGTTCTCCTGACTCAGCCTCCCAGGTTCAAGCGATTCTCCTGCCTCAGCCTCCCGACTAGCTGGGATTACAGGCACCCATCACCACGCCTGGCTAATTTTTGTATTTTAGTGGAGACGGGGTTTCATCATGTTGGTCAGGCTGGTCTTGAACTCTCGACCTCATGATCCACCCGCCTCGGCCTCCCAAAGTGCTGGGATTACAGGCGTGAGCCACTGTGCTGGCCTTTTTTTTTTTTTTTTAACATTTTATTTTTTATTTTTTTAGAGATGGGATCTCACTGTTACCCAGGCTGGAGTGCAGTGGTACGATCATAGCTCACTGCAGCTTTGACCTGCTGGGCTCAAATGATCCTCCTGCCTCAGCCTCCTGAGTAGCGGGGACTACAGGTACTTGCCACCATGTCCAGCTAATTTTTTGCTGTCGTTTTGTAGAAATGGGGTCTTGCTGTGTTGCCCAGGTGCATCTCAAACTCCTGGCCTCAAGAGATCCTCCTGCCTTAGCCTCTCAAATAACTGGGATTATAGCCATGAGCCACTACACCTTGCTTAACTTTATTTAAATAAAGTTATTTTGTTTTGGAAGTACTATTGTTTGCTCATCATAGGAGATACAGATCAATTAAAAGGTAAAACATCCACATTACTCTCTGCACTCAAATACACTGCTAAGGATTTGGGGTAGATCTTTCCTAACTTGAAGGGGCCTAGTATACATAGTGTTTGTCACCAATTTATTATGAACATCTTCCCATGTTAAAGAGTTTCTGCTCTACTATTACTTCAAAATGACCTACTTTTTTTTTTTCCTTTTTCTTTCTTTCTTTCTTTTTTTTTTTTTTTGAGATGGAGTCTCACTCTGTCACCCAGGCTGGAGTGCAGTGGCGCAATCTCGGCTCACTGCAAGCTCTGCCTCCTGGGTTCAAACGATTCTCCTATCTCAGCCTCCCGAGTAGCTGGGACTACAGGCGCGTGCCACCACGCCCGGCTAATTTTTTGTATTTTTAGTAGAGACGGGGTTTCACCGTGTAGGCCAGGATGGTCTCAATCTCCTGACCTCATGATCCACCTGCCTCGGCTTCCCAAAGTGCTGGGATTACAGGCCTGAGCCACCGTGCCCTGCCAAAATGACCTACTTTTTCAACGCAGGGAGTTAGCTTGCGTCTCTAATGTATATGTTCAACCTCTTGTTGTTCATACAGTGATCTTACTAAGTGGTGTTTATCTTGTGTTCATGAGTCAATATTTATTGAGCCATGGAGAAGATTTGTCTTTTAATCTATAAATCAGGCTTGTGTTTCTTACTGGCAATACTATGAGACATAGAAATTAAAAAATCAAAATTGAACCTTCAGAGTAATCAGAATAATCAGGGTAGTTGCTCATTCATGAAACCACTCAACTGACACTTAGGAGCCAGCCAAATGCCAGGGACCTGCCCTGCCTTCCCCATGACGGGGCTGGGAGGAGGAGGAGGAGGAGGAGCAGAGTGGGGAGTGGCCAGAGTCCAGGGGCTGGGCCTGAGAGAGGAGAGGGGACAGGGGAGTGTGACCATCTGAGTTGGGCTGTTTTTGAATTCATGAATCAACTTCATAAAAAAGGCGGGGCGCAGAGAGTGTTGTGCTGAGTACAGAAAGTTCTAGAATCCAGGGGGCTTGGTCCTGGCTTTGTCTCTACTTAGTGCTAAGACCTTGGGCACAACATTGTCATGCGTGGCCTTTAACTGAGCACTTACTTGGTGACAGCCATGCCTGTGCATTGGGTCCATTGCCTCATTTTGTCTTCCCCACAGCCCGGGAGGCCAGATGTGTTACCACTGTTTTGCAGGGATGAAGCTGAGGCAGAGAGCACAGACATTTTTGCAGTGACATGATCTCGGCTCACTGCAGCCTCCACCCCCCTGGGTTCAAGCAATTCTCCTGCCTCGGCCTCCCAAGTAGCTGGGACTACAGGCACCTGCCACCACGCCCGCCTAATTTTTGTATTTTTAGTGGAGATGGGGTTTCACCATGTTGGCTAGGCTGGTCTCGAACTCCTGATCTCAGGTAATCCGCCCACCTTGGCCTCCCAAAGTGCTGGGATTACAAGCGTGAGCCACTGCGCCCTGCCAAACACGGATGTTTTTGAGCCTGAGATTTTCTCATAAAATGGAGAGATTCTTCCTTTACTTATTTTGCTGGTGTGTTTTGAGGATCAAATTAGCTACTCTGGGTAAAAATACTGAAAAACAGCCTATTTCAATATTGAATATGGGCAGTATTGTTCTTATTAAAGGGAACTAAATCTAGTTCCTGTTGTAAGTGAATGCATCTTTTCTTCATAGAAACGTATCGTTCCCCTCCCAGGTTGCTGATGGAAGGTGCACCTTCTGGAGGTTTTCTTGCCCCCGGATGTTCACTGAGGACCCCAACTGTGGCCTTGGGGGCTCCTCCTTCCTCTTACCCTCAACCTGGGACTAAACAGCCCTGAGACAATGCAAGAGACGTGCAAAGCCCTCTGTTCTAGGCCCAAGGGTGGCAAAACAGTGAGCATCACCAGCTCTGGACTGCCCGCTCGGAGGGAGCACTTCCCCGTCTCGAAGGCCCCTGCATCCAGGGCCTGCCACCTAGAACCAGGGGCCCTAGTGCCAGCTGTGACCTGAGATAGGCCAGGTTGGATCCTGGCTCTGACATTTACCATATATGTGAGTTTGGATGGGCCACTTAACCTTTTATAGTTTTATTTTCCTCATTTGCAAAAAGGGAATAATAATAAAACAACAACTTCCTTTTTTTTTTAGAGATGGGGTCCTGTTTTGTTGCTCAGGCTACTGGAGTGCAGTGGCACAATCACAGCTCACTGCAGCCTCGAAATCATGGGCTCAAGTGATTCTCCCACCTCAGCCTCTTGAGTAGCTGGGACTACAGGCGTGTGTCATCACATCTGGCTAATTTTTAATTTTTTCAGAGATTGGGTCTCACTATGTAGTCCAGGCTGGTCTCAAACTCCTGTAGTGTCAAACTGGGACTACAGGTGTGAACCACCATGCAGGATCTAAACACAACTTAGAAAATTGCCATGAGGATCAGATAAAATAACATACAGCAAGTACCTAGTGTATGAGTCTGTGAGGGCCACCTAACAAAATACCACGGACTGGTGGCTTAAGCAATAGACATTTGTTTCCTCCCAGTTCTGGAGGCTGGAGTCCAGGATCAAGGTGTGGGCAGGGTTGATTCCTCCTGAGGCCTCTCTCCTTGGCTTGTAGAAGGCCTCTTTTCCCTGAATCCTCACAGGGTTATCCCTCTGTGTGTGTCTGTGTCCTAATCCCCTCTTCTTATAAGGACATCAGTCTTATTAGATTAGGGCCACCCAAATCCACCTGCTGAGTGAGTTTCCTGGGACTGCTGTAACAAACCACTACAACCTGGGTGACTTAGAACAGGGGTCCCCAACCCCGGGTCATAGACCAGTACTGGACAAGAGGTGAGTGTGGGCAAGTGACCATTACCGCCTGAGCTCCACCTCCTGTCAGATCAGTGGCGGCGTTAGATTCTTACAGGAGGTTGAACCTTATTGTGAATTGTGAGGGATCTAGGCGGTACGCTCCTTATGAGAATCTAATGCCTGATGATCTGTCACTGTCTCCCATCACTCTCAGATGGGACTGTCTAGTTGCAGGAAAACAGGCTCAGGTCTCCCACTGATTCTTCATTCTTGTGAGTTGTGTAATGATTTCATTACATATTACAGTGTAATAATAATAGAAATAAAGTGCACAATACGTGTCAGCCCTTGAGTCATCCTGAAACCATCCCCCCCCAGTCTGTGGAAAAATTGTCTCCCGCAAAACTGGTCCCTGGTTCCAAAAAGGTTGAGGACTGCTGGCTTAGAACACAGAAATTTGCTCCCTCACAGTTCTGAAGGCCAAAGTCAAGGTGTGGGCAGGGTGGCCCCTGCTGGCAGCTGTGTGGGAGCGTGTATTCCAGGCCTCCCTCCTGTTCCTCGTGACCCCCATCTTTGGCCTTCCTTGTATGGAACCAGCATCACTCCAGTCTCTGCCTCTGTCTTCACACGGCCTTGTCTGCAGGATCTCCTTTTCTGTCTCCTATGAGGACACGAGTCATTGGATTTAGGGCCCACCCTCATCCAGGATGATCTCGTCTAGAGATCTTTACCTTCACCCTTTTCCCGTTTAGAAGATAAAGTGCAGCTCGCTGCCAGTACTCATTTTTTACATAAACATGCTCTTTGAGGCTGAAGCAAATCTGATGGATTTTTCAATGTGAAAATAAAATACAAAAACTGTTCTTGGAGTTATTTCTACACAGAACTAACATCAGAATCGTCTAAATCATCAGAATCATCTGTTTCGGAAGAATCGGATTCATCAAATGAATCTCTGGCCAATAACTGTTCAAGAACGATGTTAACATCACGTGTAGGAATGCTACGTTTTCTAGGATTTGACATTTTCAGCACTCGAGAATTACTATAGTTTTGTACATGGAAATACCACTACTAAAACCAGAATGCTATAAATGGAATGATGTGTTTTGTTTCCAAAGTCAATACACTAGAGCGATTTGAAAATAATAATAAAAGCAAGGTATTTTGTAGCAAAGTTATCTTGGGGTAAATGCTGCTGGGGAGTATTCTTGGGGAAGTGGGAAAAGGGTTAATGACATCTACAAAGACCCTTATTCCAGTCAAGTCACATTTGGAGGTTCTGGGTGGACATATCTGGGAGGGGGCACCATCCAACTCACAACGCCCAGGCAGCTCCTACAAATGCTGACGTCAGGCTGCACCCAGGTCAATTAGATTACAGTCCCTGGGGCTGGGATCCTGGCATGGGGCGTGTTTGAAGCTCTGGGTGATTCCCGAGTGCAGCCTGGAGTGCAGAGGTGAAAGGAGCCTTTGTATTTTCAGTTGCCTTTTAAATGTCCGAAGAACCCATCCTGATACAGGCTCAGTGGAGACCCTCTTGGGGGAGGGGCTCAGTGTGATTTGTGCCCAGCCTTCCAGTCTTGTCTGCTTCTAATCGGATTGGGGTGGGGTGTGTGTGTCCTTTTCTGTAAATGAAGCACATGAGCGAGCAGTCGTGGCCACACCATGCCCTGGCTTCAGTGTAATGTGTTATTTCTGGCTTTCCTACACTGAGACAGCCTTGGCTTCAGCAAGGCACTGTTTGTTGCAGCCGGGCAGGGCCGCTTTGTAATCTGAATCTCTGGTGCTCCCACGAAGGTCTGGAACAAAGCGCTTCTTCAGTCCTCGATGTTCTCACAGTTTTCTCATAAGAAACCATGAAGTCAGTTTTGTTGGAGTTGTCAGCTGGGTTTCCAACAGAGTGCTTTTGATCCACAAAAGGGTTATTCAGTGCTCCCTTCAGTCTTAATTAGCTGCAGACCCTCCGGATGGCCGGCCCGGTGGGCCTGGAGTGCCCCCTGTCTGGTTTCCATTCAGCCCGCAGGCTGCGCCCTCTGTGGTGATGCCCACTGGCAGCAGACCCCCGGCGGCAGCTCTGTCCCTGCTGCCCCGGCTCAGACCCCAGCTGGCTCCTCGTGGGGTTGAATCAGAGAGAATTTGAGTCTCAGACGTCAACTTGGGGATCAGCTTCCCAGAGTGCTGTCTCGAGCTGTTGGTCTTGGATCTGGTTCACTTTTAAGGAAAGGGGTGAGAGCCTGGCTGGAGCCCTGCATGGGGAGGGGCTGGCCCTGCCTAAAGACAGGACATGAGTGTCTGAGAGCACCGACCTGGCACCAGCGTGAACTCCAATTTGGACTTTGCCTTGGCCAGCTGTGGGGCCTAGGGCAACCTCTTGTCTGCCTGACTGTCCCCACCTGCAAAGTCATTATGACAGCAGTACCTATCTCGGAGCCAATTGCGTGGGATGTAGTTAGCTCCAGGGCCAGGAAAGGCTCCTCGTCATTGTAACCGCATTGCAGCCATGACTGTCTCTGAGAATCATGTTTAGTTTAAGAAGCACAGTTTGATAATCAAAGATCAATGTAAAGGAAATCCCATCATTTATTTGCACTTCTGGAAGTACATCCACCTTATCCCCAGCACCCCTTCTCATTTCATTTCTCCTTCTTCCGGCATTCCAGTTTCCCACACTCTCTGACTGCGTTCTTCTGACCTCCTTTCCAATGCCTCCCTCCAGCCATGACTGAAGCTCTTCTTCTCTTCTCTTCGCTGTTCTCCTTGATCTCCAAATTCAAATGCCCCCCAACATAGGGCAGGAGCAGCATCCTCTTGGGAGGGTGCAGGAAGGGCAGAAATCCAGGGTGCAGAGCCAGATCCCTCCAGAGTGGGCCAGCAGAGGGCAGTGGCTGAGGTCAGCTGTAGGGTAACAGTTATTTTGATATTAATAATACGTAGCGATTAATTTGAACACAGGTCTGTTGAAGCCAATTCCAAGGTCCTTCTCCCTGCTTTTTTTTTTTTTTTTTTCCCCGAGATGGAGTCTTGCTCTGTTGTCCAGGCTGGAGTGCAGTGGCCTGATCTCGGCTCACTGCAGCCTCTGTCTCCCTGGTTCAAGTGATTCTTCTGCCTCAGCTTCCTGAGTAGCTGGGAATTACATGTGTGCACTGCCACGCCTGGCTAATTTTTGTATTTTTAGTACAGACAGGGTTTCACCATGTTGGCCAGGCTGGTCTCGAATTCCTGACCTCAAGTGATCCACCCGCCTTGGCCTCCCAAAGTGTTGGGATTACAGGCATGAACCACCACGCCTGGCCCCCTTCTCCCTGCTAAACAGCAGATTGGAAGGGCCTGTACCTTAGAGGCAGGTTAACTGTAAGGCATGGTTTTCAGGGGGCGCTACTGCCTTCTTGTTTTTGTAAAGGATCCAAAGCTCACTCCTAGGCTGCTGGACAGACGCCCAGTTGATCTGGAACCATTCTAAGGGTGTAGGCAGATCCAGAGACATTCATCCGCAGCAGTGGCTGTGTGGTTTCTTGCTTTTGTGATTGACCTCTATGCTGCTGTCCAGCACTTACTGAGCACTTTATGATCAAAACTCTCTGGGGTGCTGAGTAATTTGACGGAATGAAAATAAGACAATAAATATTGACCCTGCCCTGATCAGACTATCATTTTTAGTGGGGAAATAAGACAAAGGTTCAAGAGAGCCCCAAAGTGCCAAATACTCACTGAAGGCAACGGTTTCTTCACCTTTGGAGAGCAGGTAGATCAGCCAGGGCTGGAAAGGGCTAGGGAAGTCTCCCGGATGAGGGGTGCTTGAGCTGGTCTGGGAAGGGTGAGGGAAGAGTGGAATAGGACTGGAAAGGGGTGGCAAGGGCATGGAGGGTTCCGTGTGTTATCTGTAAATGAGTAGGGCTGGAACAGAAATGCAAACGTTCAAGCCAACTTAAAGGGGACCCCCGGCTTTGTTCAGAGCCATCACTAGAATGAGCAGTTCATGTTCATATAGGAGCAGAGGGATATTTGTTCTGTGCTTTAAGCTAGTAGAGAAAGCACACCCCACATTGGACATTGCACTCCTGGGACTCTGAGGAAAAATGCATAAGGCATGGGGCAGTTCTGTTGCAGCTGCAGAGCAAGATAGGTTAAACTGGAGCTGTGAGAAGTTAGCCAAACTAAGGGCAAGGCCTGCTCTCTCCCTATACAGCAGCCTTCCCTGCAAATACAGGTGCCCAAGGAGCTGTATTCTGGCCCCTGGGAGAGGGAGACAGCAGGCAGCTCCTTCTGGCCCAGGTGGGGTCTCCTGGGCAGTCTGTGGTGAGGAAAACTCATTCACTTCTCTTAGAAGCCAGGGAGAGCCCCAGTGCTGACTCAGCACCAAGTACCACACTCTAAGCTGTGACCAGGCCAAGTCCATGGCCTTGGGAAGCTCACAGTCTACTCCAGTGGCTCTCACCTGGAGGGCGGGGCCTCATCCTGAGTTTCTGACTCAGGAGGTCTGGGGTGGGACCCAAGAATGTGCCTGTCTAACAAGCTCCCAGGTGACATGGGAGCTGCTTGTCTGGGGACTCCACTTTGAAAATCACTCATCCAAAGTAGGATCTCAAATTTTAGATGCCTGAGAATCACCTGGCCTGGTTTCTGGAGATGCTGATTCATAGACTGGGGTAAATGTAAAGGCATGGATTTTGACAAGTGTCTGGAGATTCTGATGCCCATCAGTATTCGAGAACCATGGGCATATGGGGGTGCTTGTTGAACGGCAGCTCCCCAGAGTGGGAAGCTGGCTTCTGTAGCTGTGGGACAGGGTCTAGAACCTGTATTTTTTTTTTTTTTTTTTTTGAGATGGAGTCTGACTTTGTTGCCCAGGCTGGAGTGCAGTGGTGTGATCTCAGCTCACTGCAAGCTCCGCCTCCTGGGTTCACTCCATTCTTCTGCCTCAGCCTCCCGAGTAGCTGGGACTACAGGCACCCACCACCATGCCCGGCTAATTTTTTGTATTTTTAGTAGAGACGGGGTTTCACTGTGTTAGCCAGGATGGTCTCGATCTCCTGACCTTGTGATCCACCTGCCTCGGCCTCCCAAAGTGCTGGGATTACAGGCATTAGAACCTGTATCTTTAGCAAGAACCCCAGGTGACACTTGTGCTGAGCATGTTAGAGACACTGGGCAGAAGATGGAGGGAAGGTGGGAGTGGCAGCTCTGCCTTCACTGCGGAGGAAATGTCTATTCTCTCTTTGTGAAGCCCTGGCTATCACCCACCTCCCATTGCCAGGTCTGGCCACACAGCAGTACAGCATGGGTCCAGTAAGTGCCCGGCTGTCCGTCATGTTGTACTTGGCACCCAGCAAGCTGCCCACATCATTTGGTATTCTCAACTGTGGAAATACCCAGAAGATGTCAGGAAAATTTTGACCTTGCTCAAGCTCAACAAGGCTAGGTCCTGAACTTCACCTGAATGTCACGGGATGTCCCTGCCCCCCAACTTTCAGCTGCTGTTGACTCTTTTCTTGCTTGGAGACTCGGCGAGTCTCTGCGGTGTTTTGTATCCTTACCTCCAATCTCCCAAGAAAGTAGAGATGCTATCCAAGGGCTGATGATATGCAGGTGGTCATTCAAATATGTGCACCTGAATTCTCACTCATCTTGCACCAATAAGGTTTATGCAACCTGCTGCAGTGAGTCACACCACTCCCACCCCTGCCCCACCCCCACAAGCCCAGGAGATCTAGAGAGGCTAAACACCAGAGCTTGCAAAACAGAGTGCAGTTTAAACAGGATCTTGCATCCTAAGCAAAAATGTTCCAGCTCCACCTCATGTAATTTTGTGACGAGTAGTTTAGGGAGATTCCCTTCAAAGAAGTTCCAGAAACTGGAGGGAAATTTAAGAGGTCAGAAGACAGGGGAAGAGGACGAAGGGCTGTTTTTGCCGGAAAGTCCTTTCGCAGGGCAATCATGACTGTAAAACAGAGAGGAAGGATAATTCAGTCTCATGCAGCAGGCGTGGAGCCCGTGACCCCTCTTTGTCCTACGCTGAACCAGGGGGTGTGGTGGGGACTCAGGTGCCAACCCAGCTCGCACACACACTGGTGGGCTCTGTTTTTGAATCCGTAAAATGGGAGGAAAGTGTCCTTTCTACTCCCTGCATGGGGATATGAGAGGACTGGCGTGCATTAAGCTGTCTCCCGTGGCATCACCAGGCCACCATCCAGGCCAGCTCAGTGACAGGGGCCAGGAGCCAGAACCCTCCCTCTCCAGGCGTTGGATTTTATTGGGACACCCAGCTGGAGAAGCAGGAGGACTCTAAGTGCAGCAGCGGGTCGGGAAATGGAAATGGCTTACTACCTTTGGCATGCATTTTTGCAGATATTCTGAGGAAAGTGGACCGTCCCGCCTTGTGACCATTAGTTATTGTTTACCTTTGCATGGCTTGTCATAGCACTGGGACAATGGGGGTGCAGCGCTTCAAGCTTGTGAGAATCCAAGGGGCTCCCAGGCCAATAAGCAAGTGCATACTTGTCCTAATGATCGTCGTCACAGGGTGTCCCATGCACCTAAGTTCATACCAAGGGGCTGGGCAGGGGTGTGGAAGGCGGGGCCGGAGGGGCGGGGCCAGCACAGGGCGCATGCGCAATATATGCCCGCAGGTGCAAGGTATGCCCGCACCTGGAGAGGCAGCCTAGCCAGGTGCCGGGACTTGGCGTCAGAAGACAGCTGCGAGGCCTCGCTCTGCCACCGGCAGGTGGGTTCAATGACTCTGAACAAAGCATTGCATTCCTTTGCGTCTCAGTTTCTTTATTTAAGAAATGACAACATACCCATGTTGCCAGCCTAGCAGTTGTGGGGTTCTAGTGCAATGGCTTGCATACCGTCCGTAAACTGTTATGTGAGAATAAAACATTTATCATCATCCATTTCTGCTGCACAAAACGCTTTGAGTCAGTTTAGTTATTATAAAGTGTGAATGTGGTGAAGATGCTGATGGATGACTGAGGAGCAGCCATCTCCCCGCAGCCTCTCTCGGAGTCTGCAGCCACCTGGCCCACAGCCTTGGTTAGGGGTCTCCTGTGTGTGTCAGCCCCGTGAGCTGAGTTTTTGATGAGGGTAGGGGTTCCTTCCTCTTCGGGTGCCATGACCTCTATGGACCCTTTATTAGGAGAATGCTTTTAAATGTATAAAAGAAAACACTCTGGGTTACAAAGGAAATCAATTACACTAATATATAGTTAGCCAAATTTTTTTTTTAATTTGTGCTCTTTAAAAAAATTAATTTTTTCATAGATCTAACAACAGTCCTGATAACTACTCTCATTTCCATGTAGTGATGGGCACGAACGCTATTCTGGGATTCCTGGAACAGATGTAGTGTCATATGAAAGTAGCTGTGATTTCTAACTGGTGACCAAGTGCCAGGTACTGTTTTTGCTTCTGTGGCATGTTGTGTACATTCACGATGGAAGGAAACGCTAGTGTTCAGCTAGAGATTAGTGAAAAAAAAGTCGTCGTTTCTTTATGCAAGTTCCAGACTCCTGGAATTCTGTCCACAGACAGGACACTTTGGGGGTCTGTGATTAGACCCCTCGAATGAGAGCTTTCCTACCAGGAATGTCTGCCTGGCACCTGTGCTCTTCTTCTTCTCCTCCTTCTCCTCCTCCTTCTCCTTCTTCTCCTTCTCTTCCCCCTTCTCCTTCTCCTTCTCTTCCTCCTTCTCCTTCTCTTCCTCCTTCTCCTTCTCTTCCTCCTCTCTTCCTCCTTCTCCTTCTCTTCCTCCTTCTCCTTCTCTTCCTCCGTCTCTTCCTCCTTCTCCTTCTCTTCCTCCTTCTTCTTCTCCTCCTCCTTCTTTTCCTTCTCCTCCTCCTTTTCCTCCTTCTCCTTCTCCTCCTCCTCCTCCTTCTTTTTTTTTTTTTTTTCCTGAGATGGGGTCTCGCTCTGTCACCAGGCTGGAGTGCAGTGGTGCAATCTCAGCTCACTGCAAACTCCACCTCCCAGATTCAAGCGATTCTCCTGCCTTGGCCTCCCGAGTAGCTGGGACTACAGGCACGTGCCACCATGCCCGGCTACTTTTTGTATTTTTAGTAGAGATGGAGTTTCACCATGTTGGCCAGGATGGTCTCGATTTCTTGACGTCGTGGTCTGCCCGCCTTGGCCTCCCAAAGTGCTGGGATTATAGATGTGAGCCACCGCACCCAGCCCTCCTTCTTATGGAGGGGGAAGGAGAGGGAGGGCTGGTGCTGAGGGGCGGAGGCCTCACCCTGACCTTCAGCGGGACATGGAGCCCTGGGGGTTTTGATGTTCTTAGCTGGTAACTTAGAAGGATGCCACCCTTTTTGACTTGGGGAAAAATTGAACACCTCAAAAAAAGGAAGACATAGAGACCCAAACCACAGAGCTCCCAGCAGGATAAATGGACAGGGATTGAGAGGGGAGCGTCTCAACTGAGTGGGACGCCACCCTCACCAGACCCCGTTTTCCTAATCACACATAGGCTGGTGATGGCATCTGCCTAGGATTCTGGGGCTCAGATATTTTGCTGTAACAGGCTGGTGACTAAAATAGCTTTTTATGATGTTATTTATTTTTAAAATAAACCTTAGGGGATCTCTTTGTAAGTGTTGTAAAATAAAGATTATATTCTCTGGGCTGATATTTCACAGGATTTGTTGCCATTTATAACCCCCTGGGTGCTATCACATGTGCTGAATACTGGAAGAATCAATACTCTAATCCTTGGTTCCTGAGAATATGACTCAGGTTCATGAAAAATCAGAACTTTCTCTGGTGCGAGCTTTGCTTATAACTTTGGCATAGGGGACAAGGAAAGTGTCACGGATGCAAAGAGACATCGGTTGGTACCTATTACTTTTTCACATTTTAAAATTGATTTTTAATTGGAATTTAATTGTTCCATTTAGAATTAATGTTATGTCCTGGCCTCTTCAGGAAATAAATGAACATTCCATTGCTCCCCATTGGGAAAGCCCTTGCTGGCTGGCTTCTCTGCCCTGCTCGCTCTCCCTGGCAGCAGGGTGGAGCCACAGGATGGAACTGCCAGGGGCTCCAGGCAGTTTGACCTCTCAGGATCCCTGAGAGCTGCTCCTGAAGGGTGTCTTAGCCTGCGGCTTCGATCTCCCTCACTGTAACTCACAGCAAGAAGCCCATGTTCTGTTGTGTGTGCATATACATATGTGTAAAACCAAAAACTATTTAACAAAATATGTATATACATACATACATATATGTGTGGATGTGTATATATACATACGTACATATGTATATATGTGTGGATGTGTATATATACGTACGTACATATGTATATATGTGTAAATGTGTATATATACCTACGTACATATGTATATATGTGTGAATGTGTATATATACCTACGTACATGTGTATATATGTGTGAACGTATGGATATATACATTGCGTATACATATATATAATAGGAAAGGTTTATCTGAATAATACTCTTTTTTTTCCACCTTTTTCTTTGTTTTTTTTGAGACAGAGTCTCACTATATTGGCCAGGCTGGTCTTGAACTCCTGTTCTCATCAAATCCTCCCACCTTGGCCTCTCAAAATGCTGGGGTTACAGGCATGAGCCACTGTGCCTGACCAGTACTTACTCTTACCATACACTATGTACGCTGCACGCTGACATTGTTGATTCTAGTCTTTGTAAGTGTGCCTGTATCCTTATGTAGATGACATGAGCAGGTATACACATGTGCGTATTACTGAAAAGGTTTAACACAATACAGTATTTCCCCTAGATGTGCTACGCACTCTGACCTATTCTAGTTTCATGTTTATCCATTGCTGGCTGTAGCCATTGGAATGGATTTCATAACTTATTCGTGGGTTGTGACTCTGCACAGACTGCAGCTTGAGAACAGGATCTTGCAGGCGTGTGGGCAGGAAGAGGTGAAGCCTGTGATGCAGCCAAGTGTTTCTTGGAGGCTCTTGCAGGGGTGGGGTTGGGGCACCGCTTCTAGTGGCTTCTGCATTTGGGTGCCTCAGTTGTGCTTTTTCCTCTTTTCTCCCGTCCCTGACCTCTTCCTGCCTCCATTTCCTCCAGATTTTATTTTTTTCTTTTAATTGAATTCATAGCCCCATGTGGCACTTACGAGCCATCTCTGCGGTGTTTCTGCACCTTCTTCTGTTTAGCCGCAAGAGAGTGGCCAGGTGGGATGGCCCGCTGACTTACTAATAGCTTGTGGCTCTGTGTGGCCACTACAGATGGCGTGTCTCATTCCATCCCACAGCCATCCTGTGAAATCGGTACTATTCTAACCTGGTTTTACAGTTGAGGAAACTCTGCCTCCTCTAAGAAATGACATGCCCCAGGTCCCTCAGCTAAAGGGGGAAAGAGCAGCCTTCAAACCCAGACCTGCCAGGCCCCAAGACCTGTGTTTTTCATCTCTGTGCTGTCCTGCCTCTCACTTGCCTCTTCTGGAGACAAGGTTATTTGTTTGTTTCTGTTTTTTGAGAGAGGGTCTCACTGTGTTCTGTTGCCCAGGCTGGAGTGCAGTGGTGCAGTCATGGCTCACTGCAGACTTGACCTCCTGGGCTCAAGCGATTCTCCCTCCTTAGCCTCCTGAGTAGCTGCTGGTACCATAGGTTCACCCCATCATGCCCGGCTAAGTTTTTAAGTTTTTGTAGAGATGGGATCTCGGTACATTGCCCAGGCTGGTCTTTAACTCTGGGGCTCAAACAATCTGCCCGTTTCGGCGTCACAAAGTTCTGGGATTATAGGCCTGAGTCACCATGCCTGGCTGAGACCATGGTTTAAACAAAGAGTTCTGATAATTTTCTTTCCTAATATCCTGTTCTTAATGGGAAGCAGCTCCTTAGAATTCAGTTGTCAACTTTGCCCAAGTTTGGGAACATTTCAAGATGTCTTGGGTGTGAAATTGATTTTGTTCTGCTTTTTAGAAACACCAGGAGTAAGAAGAGCTGCAGTCAGTGTTTCTTTGTTTGCTTGCTATTTCCTCATTTCCTCACCTGTTCTCTGTGTACCTGTTTATGGTGGGGGTGCCTGTTGATATTTGACTGGTGGGAGGGAGGTGTGTAAGCATACTGGTGAGGTTTAGGTACTTCTGAGGAGCAAAGAACTGCACAGCCATGGGGTAGGATGCCCTGTGTAGGTAGTGAGCTCCCCATTACTAGAGGTATCCAAGCCAACTTGCCAAAGAAAACCTCCAGGAATGCATCATTTTAAATACCGAGGATTTAGCATAGTGCCTGCACACAGTAAAGGCTCAGTAAATGCTTGTTGGGTGAATGAGCTTTTGAGCATGAGCGACCCTTTCTCCCCTGATAAGTCTCAGAAAGGGCGAATGTTTGAAAGGACACCGAGAGATTGGTCAAGGTACTCATCAAACTTTTATTCTCAAAAACCACCTGAAAGATGGTAGCCTAACTCTTAAACATCAGCAGAGAGCACAACGCTGCTGTTCATAGCAGAAGCACATCCCAAGATTTCACATATTTCATAATCAGTTTTAAAGGCAATTCCTCAACTCTCTTCTGCCACAGACTAAGTCTGTCTTCCTTGCTCATCCTCACTGGCAACAGAAAGCCGGGTTGGAGGAGGTGCCTCTCCTGTGAAATGGGGCACTTGGAAAAGGCTGCATCCACTTGGGCTTGTCCTAGAGCTGGGGTTGGCAAACCACCGCCTGAGGGCCAAATCCGGCCCTTTGTTTTTGTGAATAAATTTTACTGAAGAACAATAAACTTTTTATGGATTGTCTGTGGTTGCTTCATGCTACAAAGGCAGAGTTGAGTAGTTGCATCAGAGACCATCTGGCTTGCAAAGCCTAAAATATTTACTGTCGGCTTATTTACAGGAAAAGTTTGCTTTCCTTGCCCTCTAAAAAGATTAAGAATAAACGCTGGAAAAATGAGAGGATATCATGATGAAGATGCACAGCAATTCCATTCCTGGGTATATATCCAAGACAGCCGAAAACAGCATTCAAGAAATAGTTCCACACAAATGTTTGTAGCAGCATTATTCATGATAGCTAAAAAGTGGAAGCAACTCAGATGTCCATTATTGGAGGCATGGATAAACAAAATGTAGTCCTTTCATATATTGGACCATTATTCAGCCATAAAAAAGAATGGAGGACTGACATGCGTTACAACTGGATGAATCTCGAAAACATTATGCTAAGTCGAAGAAGGCAGATACAAAAGGTCACATGTTGTATGATTCCATTTATATAAAATGCCCAGAATAGGGGCATTCAAAGAGACAGAAAGCAGATTAGTGGTTGCCAAGGGTCAGGGTGGGAGATGGGGGAGGGAGAATGGGGAGTCGCTGCTTAATGGGTATGAGACTTTCTTTTGGGGTGCTGGAATGTTCTGGAACTAGATGGAGGTGGTGGTTGCACAACACTGTGAATATACTGAATGCCACTGAATTGTTCCTTTTAAAATGATTAATTTTATGTGAATTTCATTTTAATTAAAAAGAATAATAGGGGTGCTAAGTGGTATGATGACATCCCAGAGTGTCACCTACAGCCTGGGAATCCTTGATGCACCAGCCACATGTGACCCCCCATCCCCACATTTATGCTGTATCTGTGCATGATGCATTTATGATGGTTCTAAGCCCCTTATGGGAACACTGTATACATTTCCACCTCAGAGTGTATTTCCATGAAGGAGGCAGGCAGAGTCTTATTATCCCTCTTTGGAATTTCTCCATCAGGTATGCCCCATCTGCTGCTGGTAAACTTCCCCATTCCAACCTTCATAGTGCTGGATTCCTGCACCTGCAATAGTTCTTAGGTAAAAGACTTGTTTGCACAACATGTCCGCGTTAGGATGTGCATATATTTCTTGGCTGAGTGGGGTTGGGCATAAGCAGGCAGGGGAGTCAGAGAACAGAATGGAAATGCGTTAACAAAGAGAGTCTTGTTATGGGGTTCTGAAAAGGACAGGATGGTGATGGCTTTGGGGAATAATCAGAGAAAAAGTCCATGGTCACAGAGAAATGGGCAATTAATATGAAGACAGGGGTCTTAGGTTGGGGAGGAGTGAATTTGTTGAAGCCATGGTTGCTGTGCTATGCAGTTTTGGAGGCACACTCACATCATGGCTATGCACATAGAGTTCTTGAGGTGGTATAGTGCACAGCCTGTGCAACTGTACATGGTGTCTTGGGTTGAAATCTATTCACCAGGCCAATCAATTAGCTTATTTTTTTTTGTCTCTTAGATGTTAGCGTAATATAAAGAACTTCAGTGCTAAATACTACAATTTTAGTTACTGATGATAAAATATGTGTTTCTATATATTTATTAATTGAAACCAAAGTCTTGTTAATGTTGTTAAAACATTTCTGTTAAAGTTCTTAAGCAATCCTGTAAAACACTGCAGTCTGTTAGTTTGGCCAGTTTGGTTATTTGGTCAATTGGTATTAATTGAACAGATTTGTGGCCGATGCCCCAGGCCCCGGGCAAAGCCATTGTCTGGCAAAGGTCGACAATTGAGATTCTGGGTGTACTGCTGTTTGCACAAGCCTAACCCTTCTTGATCAAAGACAAACCAAAATCCCAAGGAGACTGTTGTGGGAAGTCAGGGACCCCAAACGGAGGGACCGGCTGAAGCCCTGGCAGAAGAACGTGGATTGTGAAGATTTCATGGACATTTATTAGTTCCCCAAATTAATACTTTTATAATTTCTTATGCCTGTCTTTACTGCAATCTCTAAACATAAGTTGTGAAGATTTCATGGACACTTATCACTTCCCCAGTCAATACTCTTGTGATTTCCTGTGCCTGTCTTTACTTTAATCTCTTAATCCTGTCAGCCGAGGAGGATGTATGTGGCCTCAGGACCATGTGATAATTGCATTAACTGCACAAATTGTAGAGCATGTGTGTTTAAACAATATGAAATCTGGGCACCTTGAAAAAGAATAAGATAACAGCAATGTTTAGAAAACAAGAGAGATAACCTTAAACTCTGACCGCTGGTGAGCTGGGTGGAGCAGAGCCATATTTCTCTTCTTTCAAAAGCAAATGGGAGAAATATTGCTGAATTCTTTTTCTCAGCATGGAACATCCCTGAGAAAGAGAATGTGTGCCTGCAGGTAGGTCTCTAAACTGGACCTCCTGGGCATTGCCATCTCTTATGGTCGAGGCTGCAGAGGTGAAATAGACTCCAGTCTCCCATAGTGCTCCCAGGCTTATTAGGAAGAGGAAATTCCCGCCTAATAAATTTTGGTCAGATTGATTGATCTCAAAACCCTGTCTCCTGATAAGATGTTATCAATGACAATGGTGCCCGAAACTTCATTAGCAATTTTAATTTCGCCTCAGTCCTGTGGTCCTGTGATCTTGCCCTGCCTCCACTTGCCGTATGATATTCTATTACCTTGTAAAGTACTTGACGTCTGTGACCCACACCTATTCGCACACTCCCTCCCCTTTTGAAAATCTCTAATAAAAACTTGCTGGTTTTTGTGGCTTGTGGGACATTATGGATCCTGCCAACGTGTGATGTCTCCTCCGGATGCCCAGCTTTAAAATTTCTCTCTTTTGTACTCTGTCCCTTTATTTCTCAAGCTGGCCAATGCTGAGGGAAAATAGAAAAGAACCTACGTGAATATCGGGGCAGATTCCCCGATTGGAGACAAACAGATCCAACTGGACTCAGCAACGAGAGAACCAAGAACAAGGTCAGGGCTCCCTGTCTTCAAGGGTCATGTGTGTTTTGGAGCATGCTGGGGCTATAGAGACATCCTTGGATGGGTTTGGACCAAATCAGATCTCTGGCCCATCAGACAAGAAATACATGTTTGTTGTTCTAAGCCACAAGAGTTGGGATTGTTACGTAGCATTATCACAGCAATTGCTGACTAATACAGTGGATCCTGAGCCTCAGATTTAGAAAATTCCTGCTGTGCTCTGTGGGATAATTAATGGTTATAACTTTGGTGTGCAAATTATAGGTTTCTGTGAGATCATTATGTAATTGAGCACTCTTATTTTGTAGATGAGGAAATCAAGATCTTGAGAGTTTCAGTGTCTTAGCCAAAGTCACAGAAAAGTGACTTTGAGCCAGAATTCAATGCTCCTTTCCTGATGCTGTTTGCATGGCGGCATCACTGAAGACATTGGTGGGGAACTGGAATGGAACTGGAAAGCCAAGTTTTGAAATTTCTTCCCCTGGGCATTGGCTTCATCGCCCTTGTCAAGACCTGTAAAAGGGACATTAATGAGCAGCAAAATGAATTTGAATCTCGTCTTTTGGTTCTTCTCCCCTGGAGAAAGACCTGGGCAAAAAGTGGGTCAGCTAGGGGCATGTGGAATAGTGGATGGGTTACAAACAGGGAGAGGACAAGGAAAGGGATAAGGGGAATTTGGAAGGAAAACTTTAGAGGAGGGGAAAGAAAGCTGAACCCTGTACATGAGAAGGGAGGAAAAAAAATGGAGATTAGAGAATAAATGTGGCTGATGGCAGAGAGATTTGGTTCCACACAAGCACACCTTTGGAATCAGCTACTGATGGGAAATTAAATAGCCCCAAATCTGCTGGTTCATGGGGCTTCAGGCAAGTCTCCATCCAGCCTTCAAGTTGCTATGAGCAACAATTGTCCTTTAAAAACCACAGTCTTACAGAGCCAAAGACAGCAGATTCGACACTGGGTGTTCCCAAGGCCAAGTTGGAAGAGAATCCAGACAACAGCTCATACAGCACACACAGAATCAAAAACAATCTTTTCAACCAGCCAGACACTAATTAAATTAAAGCAATGCTGGAGACAGCAGCACGTGGCAGAGGAGAGGTGCCAGGCCAAAGGGCTCTAGTCGCTTAGAAGCGAGTTCAGCAAAGAATAGGCTGAGGCATCTGTCACTTTTCAGTGATGGAAGCATTTTGTGCAGCCGCTTACGTGTTGTTAGGTACACCTGTCCTCAGACCAGTGACGTCGTTTGTGAGGCCCAGTGCAAAATAAAAATGCAGAACCCCTTGCTCAAAAATTATTGAGAATTTTAATACGGTGACTGCAGAGTTTTGAATCAAGTATGGGGTCCTGAGCGCAAGGCCCTGTGTGGCTGTGTGGGTCAGGCACCCCTGAAGCTTGCCTGTTTGTTATGAACAGTTTAGGGTTAGGGTGATTACACTCATTTTAGGCGGAACAATTCAGTTACGGACATGCATTAAGATGATGCTACATTTTGAACCACAACATAGGTATTAGGTACATTGCAACAACAGAAATTTGTGACCTACGTAGGAAATGCAAGAATCAAGCTTTCTACTCCAATTAATTGTTCCTTGGAGGAATTAAGTTTCTGCTTCTCATTGTGGAAGCAGAAGTGAGCTGATGCCAAGCAATGAACCCTGTGTTTTGGCCCAGCCTCATGGAAATTCTCCCAGCCCGCCTCGTGGCACCAAATGCATGTCTTTTCCAGGGAGTTTAGAGTATTTCAAAGATGCTTATTATTTAGGTTGCCAGATAAAATACGGGACATCCAGTTTCAGATAAACAACAGAAAATTTTTTAGTATAAGTATGTCTGAAGGACATTACTTATAGTAAATACTACACTAAACACTTACAAATAGTATACTAAATACTTATACTAAAAATTATCTGTTGTTTATCTGAAATTCAACTTGAACTAGGCATCCTCTATTTGTATTTGTTAAATCTGGCAACCTATAGAATGCATTTTTAAGATGCTGCGGCTATATGTGGTCACCCCCAGATCACCGACGCATACTAAGGGACCAAGGTGGGATGGCATGTGAGAATGATGGCAAAAAAACCCCCAAAAGTCATGGGAACTGTTAGAATTCAAGTCTGTATTAGTCCTGGGGCTGCTGTAATAAAATGCCACCAACTGGGTGGCTGAAAACATGAGAGATTTATTCTCTTGCTGTTCTGGAGGAGAGAAGACCAAATCCAAGGTCTGCAGAGCCGTAGGGAGAGATCTGTTCTAGGCCCCTCTCCCAGCTTCTGGTAGCCCCAGTCATTCCTTGGCTGTGACAGCCTAAGTCCAATCTTCTCATGGTTCTCGGTGTCTCCTCATGTAGTTCTTCCTTTGTGTCTGTGTCCACATTCCCCCCTTTTACAAGGACATCAGTCATACTAGGTTAGAGCCCATTCTAATACCCTCATTTTAACTTGATTACCTCGGGAAAGACCCTACTTCCAAAATTAGGTCACATTCTGAGATATCAGGGGTTAGGAATTCAATACATCTTTTTTGGGGACACAATTTATGCCATAACATTGTCCTACGACTGTCCAGGGCTTTTCTATTCTTAAACTTCATGGGATGGCCAGCATTTAGAGAGCTGGAAAACCCTTCTGTACCTGGCCTTTGTGTAATCAGTCTTAACTGAAGACAATTCAAAGAGGTGACAGCCACAGTGAATCAGGAGGTGTCAAATCCCGCAAGGGCAGCTCATCAGAGGACACAGGCGTGGAGAGTTCCGTGGCCATCCATGGAGTGTCTATTCCACACTCCACCCATTGAGCTGCCATGTGGAAGTTTTCAAACAGAGTGACAAACACACAGCTTTACTCCTGTGGAGTAAACATTTCTGGCAATGCTTGCTTCATGGGAGCAGCCCCCGCATTTTGCACAAATGTTATACAAGCAGCCTGTGGCTTTGGAAATCATGGATGGAAATTATTTGCAAATTCCTTTGGAGCCTTATAACAAATGTTTGCCTCAGTCTTGAAGCCTTAAACAAACAACCCCTCTACTTCAAAAATGTCTGCTAATGAGAAAGACATTTCAGCTGAAAGAAAAGAAGTCATCATTAGGAAAAAAATGGACTGGATTGTGTTGATCAAGCAAAAGATCAGCCTGGGACTCTAACCACATTTGTTGCTTTTATCAGAAATAGGAGTGATAGTCGGTCTTCAGATAATATTATGTTGAATGGACTTAACAGTCATTTTAACAAGGACGGGCCTCTTTTATCTGGAATTGGCTATGTAAAATCAAAAGCCACCATGATATTATTCAAAGGAAGCCTTGGCCATCGTGTGGGACAGGTTATCTGGCTTTGATTAGCCCTTTCTCTTGCTACTTCCTAGTGAGAAGAGGTGGATGGATAAGACCTTTTTGGCAGGCTGATAAATTGTGTATATTTCCAAGGAGAAGGCAAGCAAATAAAACCATTTCTAAGAGCACTTTCAAGAATTTTAGCTTTAAAGCTTGTAGAGTCTTGCAGATCAGTGCTGACCAATAGAAATATGGAGTGTTTTTATAATGGAAAGTTTTCTTGTAGTCACATGTTAAAAAGTAAAAGAAATAGTGAACTTCCAGCTTCATTCATGTCATTTGACTAACACAGGAACAGAAAACCAAACACTGCATTTTCTCACTCTTAAGTAGGAGTTGAACAATGAGAACACATGGACACAGGAAAGGGAACATCACACACCTGTCGGGGGATGGGTGGCAAGGGGAGGGAGAGCATTAGGACAAATACCTAATGTATGCGGGGCTTAAAACCTAGATGATGGGCTGATAGATGCAGCAAACCACCATGGCACGTGTACACCTATGTAACAAACCTGCATGTTCTGCACATGTATCCCAGTATTTAAAGTAAAAAAAAAATAGTGAAGTTAATTTTGATACCATAGCTAATTTAAGCCAATATATTCATAATATCATCTCATCATATATTTGATATAAAAATGATTAGTGAACAATTTTATCTTCTTTGTCTCATTCTATCTTTGAAATCTTGTGTGTGTGTTTTTTAAATTATACTTTAAGTTCTGGGATACATGTGCAGGTTTGTTATATAGGTATACACGTGCCATGGTGGTTTGCTGCACACATCAACCCGTCATCTACATTAGGTATTTCTGCTAATGCTATCCCTCCCCTAGTCCCCCACCTCCGGACAGGCCCTGGTATGTGATGTTCCCCTCCCTGTGTCCATGTGTTCTCATTGTTCAACTCCCACTTATGAGAGAGAACATGCAGTGTTTGGTTTTCTGTTCCTGTGTTAGTTTGCTGAGAATGATGGTTTCCAGCTTCATCCATGTCCCTGCAAAGGACATGAACTTATTGTTTTTTATGGCTGCATAGTATTCCATGGTGTATATGTGCCACGTTTTCTTTATCCAGTCTATCATTGATGGGCATTTGTGTTGGTTCCCAGGATTTGCTGTTGTGAACAGTGCTGCAATAAACATACATGTGCATGTGTCTTTATAGTATAGTGATTTATAATCCTTTGGTTATATACCCAGTAATGGGATTGCTGAGTCAAATGGTATTTATGGTTCTAGATCCTTGAGGAATCACCACACTGTCTTCCACAGTGGTTGAACTAATTTACACTCCCACCAACAGTGTAAAAGCGTTCCTATTTCTCCACATCCTCTCCAGCATCTGTTGTTTCCTTTTTAATGATGGCCATTCTAACTGGCATGAGATGGTATTTCATTGTGGTTTTGATTTGCATTTCTCTAATGACCAGTGATGATGAGTTTTTTTTCATGTTTGTTGGCTGCATAAATGTCTTCTTTTGAGAAGTGTCTGTTCATATCCTTTGCCCACTTTTCAATGGGGTTGTTTGTTTCATGTAAATTTGTTTAAGTTCTTTGTAGATTCTGGATATTAGCCCTTTGTCAGATGGTAGATTGCAAAAATTTTCTCTTTTTCTGTAGGTTGCCTGTTCACTCTGATGATAGTTTCTTTTGCTGTGTGGAAGCTCTTTAGTTTAATTAGATCCCATTTGTCAATTTTGGCTTTTGTTGCCATTGCTTTTGGTGTTTTAGCCATGAAGTCTTTGCCCATGCTTATGTCCTGAATGGTATTGCCTAGGTTTTCTTCTAGGGTTTTTATGGTTTTAGGTCTTACATTTAAGTCTTTAATCCATCTTGGGTTAATTTTTGTATAAGGTGTAAGGAAGGGGTCCACTTTCAGTTTTCTGCATATGGCTAGCCAGTTTTCCCAACACCTTTTATTAAATAGGGAACCCTCTCCCCATTGCTTGTTTTTGTCAGGTTTGTCAAAGGTCAGATGGTTGTAGATGTGTGGCATTATTTCTGAGGCCTCCGTTCTGTTCCGCTGGTCTATATATCTGTTTTGGTACCAGTACCATGCTGTTTAGTTACTGTAGCCTTATAGTATAGTTTGAAGTCAGGTAGCGTGATGCCTCCAGATTTGCTCTTTTTGCTGAGGATTGTCTTGGCTATACAGGCTCTTTTTTGGTTCCATATGAAATTTAAAGTAGTTTTTTCTAATTCTGTGAAGAAAGTCATTGGTAGCTTGATGGGGATAGCATTAAATCTATAAATTACTTTGGGCAGTATGGCCATTTTCATGATATCGATTCTTCCTATCCATGAGCATGGAATGTTTTTCCATTTGTTTGTGTCCTCTCTTATTTCCTTGAGAAGTGGTTTGTAGTTCTCCTTGAAGAGATCCTTCACGTCCCTTGTGGTTGTATTCCTAGGTATTTAATCCTTTTTGTAGCAATTGTGAATGGAAGTTCACTCATGATTTGGCTCTCTGTCTATTATTGGTGTATAGGAATGCTTATGATTTTTGTACATTGCTGTTGTATCCTAAGACTTTGCTGAAGTTGCTTATCAGCTTAAGGAGACTTTGGGCTGAGACGATGGGGTGTTCTTAATATACAATCATGTCATCTACAAACAGAGACAATTTGACTTCCTCTCTTCCTATTTGAATATGTTTATTTCTTTCTCTTGCCTGATTGCCCTGGACAGAACTTTTAATACTTTGTTGAATAGGAGTGGTGAGAGAGGGCATCTTTGTCTTGTGCTGGTTTTCAAAGGGAATGCTTTCAGCTTTTTCCCATTCAGTATGATATTGGCTGTAGGTTTGTCATAAATAGCTCTTATTATTTTGAGATATGTTCCATCAATACCTAGTTTATTGAGAGTTTTTAGCAGGAAGGGTGTTGAATTTTATCAAAGACCTTTTCTGCATCTGTTGAGATAATCATGTGGTTTTTGTCATTGGTTCTGTTTATGTGATGGATTACCTTTGCTGATTTGCATATGTTCAACCAGCCTTGCATCCCAGGGATGAAGCTGACTTGATCTTGGTGGATAAGCTTTTTGATGTGCTGCTGGATTCGGTTTGCCAGTATTTTATTGAGGATTTTTGTATCAATGTTCATCAGGGATATTGGCCTAAAATGTTTTTTTTTTGTGTCTCTGCCAGGTTTTGGTATCAGGATGATGATGACCTCATAAAATGAGTCAGGGAGGAGTCCCTCTTTATCTGTTGTTTGGAATAGTTTCAGAATCTTGTGTGTATTTTATACTTGCAGCACATTTTAATTATAATGCTGCATTTCAAGGGCTCAACAGCCACAGTAGGTAGTGGCCATCGGATTGGGCAGCTCAGCTCTAAATCTTTGCTACTTAAAGTGTGGGCTGCAAGGACCAGCAGCATCTGCATCAACTGGGGGCTATTAACATGCAGAATGTCAGGCCATGCCAGACCTGCTGAATCTGCCTCTGGATTTTAATCCGGTGAGAGGCTCTGATCTAGGGAACTTCTCTTCAGACTTTTCAGCCTGACGAAGGATGCATCCATTCCATCTGGGGGCACTCTGGGAGGTGGTGGGTTATCTAAGTTCTTCTACTTTCCCGAAGAGTGATTTCCCGAAGCTTTTCTGCCTTTCATGGGTAAGTTTAGATTCCCATATACAGGACTCCTGTAAATGGCAGTTCCATCCTGTGAAATCTACGTGGAGGTCAGTCCATGCATTGCACTTTTGACTCATTTGCCTACTGATGCTGGGGTAGATGCAGTCACGGCAGATACACCTGTGGCTAAAGAAGGAAGCCTGGTGAGGATGAGGGTGTGTTAATGGAGCCTCCGCCTCCTTAGGTGTCTGAGTGGAGCACTGGGTGTGTGTGTGTGGGTGCCCCTCGCTGAGGCCGGCCAGTGTGGCTGGAGCAGGGTCCAGGCAAGGGTGAACTCACTCCTCGCCAAGTCCTCTTGGTGTCTCTATTTTCCCATGGATAAAAATGGAGCTTACAGCCCCAGAGGGCAGTTTGTTGAGATTGGAGAAGACATTTGAGAGCCACCGGGGAGTGACGGAATGAAGTACAAATGCTGGAAACCACACAGATGTGCAGATGCGATATGGAGATGTTGGAGTGATAATCTCCAGGCAGGAAATCCAAGAAATTCCCAAGTTAAGATTTTTACCAGAAAGGTCAAATCATCCTCAGGGGGGATATCAAGAAGAGGAAAAATAAAATAAAACAAAACCACCAAGAAATCTAAGAGATTATGGACGGAACTATCCAGCCAGATCTCCCAAGGAGCCAATGACTCCATGGGAGAGGAAAAGGCCTGATGATGGCTGTATTAATATTCCGAATGCTTCTGGAACTTTCTAGGCTTGTGGGTTATATAGGATTTACTCAGATCTCTCTCTGCATTTCTTTCATATGATTTTAAAGAAAGGTTCCTAAGAGGGCACTGGCATAAAAATTCCTTTTACACAAACACTCCACTGGAAAGCAAGGCCCTGCTTATGGGTGGTGCTGGGGCTTCGGGCCTCTGAGGAAATGTCTGCTGAGAGAGCCCCTGACCTGGCGTGCTCCGCCCTGCTGAGGGACTAACGGTCTGCTTTCCTGTGGAGAAAGGCAGGAGAGGAGTGCTCGTAATCCTCTGGGTCACGTCTTGCAACAGAACAAAAACAGTAAAATGCCCAAGTTGTCTCTGGCACAGAAGTTTCTAGAACAGTGATTACCTAGTGATAGTCATTTACCAAGCTGCACTCCTCTGGGGACATCCGAGGAATCAAATATGTGAGATTATTGCACTTTTTTCATTCCTTTGGTCATACCGAGTGGAAGCATAAATCTATCAATCCTTTGTTTATGGCACTTCAGAAACAGAGTGGCACATTTGCCATCTTACACCAGATGTGACTTTTAGGTGCTAAGAGGCACCCTGGGGTGGTGCCAGCTCCCTCTGAGAGGATGTTACCTAAACACATCACTCAAGACTCAAGACTCAAGAGTATTATTTCAAATGGCTTATAGTTCACCTACTCTTAAAAACTAAAACAACTGTCTGTTTTTCCTAATTCACCAGGTCATATGTGTCCATTGTATTAACAGAAAGTTGGAAAATTAGTGTAAAGAATGACATTTATCCATAATAATCCCACCACCCAAAATAGCCACTGCAAACATTTGGGCATTGAACATATTGATTTACACAGCTTGGATCTTACTATATTGATATTTTTTCCTGCCTTTTCCCACGTAATATTGTGTCGTAAGCATTTTCTACGTTACTGAAAATTATTTGTCAGCATGGTTTTTAAAAAACTTAATGAAAAATTTAAAAACATATACCAAGTTAGAGAGCCATTTATCATGAAGCAAATGTACTGACCACTGAGCCTCAAAAATTATCAATTTAACCAATCTTGTTTTTTCTAACCTCTTTAATCTTTGCCCTTCCCCAATTGTTTTGAAGCAGTTTCCGAGAATCAGATAATTTTATCTCTAAATATTTCAGTGTGTATCTGAAAGATAAGGAAAAGACAAAGAACTTAAAAACAAATAACCACTATACCGTTATCTCATATAAAAACAATCTTTTAAAATATCAGCGAATACCTAGTCAGTGTTTACAGTTCCTAAATTGTCTTAACAATTTTTTTTTTTTTATACTTTAGGTTTTAGGGTACATGTGCACAATGTGCAGGTTTGCTACATATGTATCCATGTGCCACGTTGATTTCCTGCACCCATTAACTCGTCATTTAGCATTAGGTATATCTCCTAATGCTGTCCCTCCCCCCACCCCCAACCCCACAACAGTCCCCGGAGTGTGATGTTCCCCTTCCTGTGTCCATGAGTTCTCATTGTTCAATTCCCACCTATGAGTGAGAACATGCGGTGTTTGGTTTTTTGTGCTTGCGATAGTTTACTGAGAATGATGTTTTCCAGTTTCATCCATGTCCCTACAAAGGACACGAACTCATCATTTTTTATGGCTGCATAGTATTCCATGGTGTATATGTGCCACATTTTCTTAATCCAGTCTATTGTTGTTGGACATTTGGGTTGGTTCCAACTCTTTGCTATTGTGAATAGTGCTGCAATAAACATACGTGTGCATGTGTCTTTATAGCAGCATGATTTATGTCTTAACAATTTTTTTGGATGATTTGTTTGAATTGGGATCCAAACAAGGTTAGTTTGTTTAAATTGGTTCATAAGTCCCTCTCTGGTTGTATGGTAATTTATTAATTGAAGAAATCAATGCATTTGCCTTGTAACTTCCTGTAGTGCCATGCTTTTGTCTAACACGTTTCTCTATGCCTTGCTTTTCCTAAACTTTAGTAGTTGGAGCTAGAGGTTTGATCAGATTCGAGTTTAAATTCTTGAGTATTAAGATGACTTCACAGACGTTGCTGGGCTCTTCTATCAGGAAGTATTTAATGCCAGCTTCTCTCAGGTTTTCTCGTGGTTTCCATTGCCTTGATCCATGAATTCATTAGGAGTTTCAAAATGTGACATTAGATCATCCCTTCTTTGTTTACTAATTGGAATCCTTTCGCCCATCAATTCTTTTGTTATCCTGCAGTTTGTATTGTGAAGGTAAAGATTAGTAAGTGCCTTATCTTTTCTCTTTATCAATTTCAGAGTTGTGATGTGGTTCATGACCATCTTCCAGTTGGGAGCCGTGAGCTTTTTAATATTATTATGAACCTATGGATTCAGCCTATTGTAGTTATTATTTTTATTGATGCTTAAATTATATCTTTTTTTTTTTTTTCTTTTTTGAGACAGAGTCTCCCTTTGTCATCCAGGCTATAGTGCAGTGGCACCATCTGGGCTCATTTCAACCTCTGCCTCCCAGGTTCAAGTGATTCTTGTGCCTCAGTCCCCTAAGTAGCTGGAATTACAGGTGTGCACCATTATGCCCAGGTAATTTTTGTATTTTTAGTAGAAACGGGGTTTCACCATTTTGGCCAGGCTAGTCTCGAACTCCTGGCCTCAAGTGATCCACCTGCCTCAACCTATCAAAGTGCTGGGATTACAGGCATGAGTCACCATGCCTGGCCTTTATTTTTGATGAGTAAGATTTTATTCAGATGAACTCCTGATTTCTTTTGGCATGCCCCTAGTAATGTTTGGTAGCTTCTTTGATTTCTGGATGACACAATTTTAGATTCATTGTGTGTATTTTCATTTTCAGATCTGAAATCAGCCATTCCTGCAGGCAGCCCCATTCTTTTTGGTAGGAAATGGTATTTAGAGACCACAGTGCAGCACGACAGTGCTCAGTGCTGCTGGGTTGATGATACTTTTCAAGGCCTTTTCAGGGGACAGTATCTTCTTAAAGATAGTTTATATTTCCTTTGAGATCAAATGCATCATGAACTCATACTGACAGATGATTTTGTGAGTCAGGCAATTGAGCAGGGACTGGTGGGGTGATTCTTCTGTTTCAGGAGTCCTGGACAGAAGTCACTTAATTATATTCAGCTGTGAATGGGTTGGTTTAGCATATTTGAGTGGCTGGTGACTTCCGTGTCTGGTGACTTGAAGTGGATGCCAGAGGGTGAGGCTTAGCTGAGGCTTAGGCAGAGCACCTGCAGAGTACTTGGACTCCTCACCTGGCCTCAGGGCTCCTAGAGAGCATGTTCAGCGGGGCCAGGCAGAAACTGCAAGAGTTCTAATGGCCTAACCTCACAAGTGTCGGAATGTCACTTCACTTCCACCATGTTCTTTCTTCTCTTCTCTTTTTAAGAGACAGGGTCAGGCTGAAGTGCAGTGGCATAGCTCACTGCCTGGAACTCCTTGGCTCAAACAATTCTCATACCTCAGCCTCCTGAGTAGTTGGGACTATAGAGCTGCCTATCATGCCTACCTAATTTTTTTATTTTAGCAAAGATGGGATCTTGGTACATTGTGCAGGCTGGTCTCAAACTCCTAGCCTTGGGTGATCCTCCTGCCTTGGCTTCCCAAAGTGCTAGGATTACAGGAGTGAGCCACAGCACCCAGCAAAGAAGTAGCAAAGAATATATATATATATTTTAGAGACAGGGTCTGTAAAAAAAAAAATCACCCAGGCTGGAGTGCAGTGGTGCAATCATAGCTCACTGTAGCCCCTTAACTCCTGGGCTTATGTGATCCTCCCACCTCAGCTTCCTGAGTAGCTGGGACTACAAGTGTCTACCGTCATGGCTACCTAATTTAAAATGTTTTTTGTATAGACAGGGTCTCACTATGTTGCCCAGGCTGGTCTCAAACTTCTGATCTCAGATGATCCTTTCACTTCAGCCTCTCAAAGTGCTGTGATGACAGGTGTGAGACACTGTACCCAGCCTATATGGCTGTCTTAAATCTACCATGAAAGGTGTATATTTTTGGTTACCTCTCTATTAATACTTGTATATAATACCCATCCTCTCTCTCTTTTTTCTTTTTGCCTATGGTCTCTCAGTTCCCTGTTGTGAGCAATATTGAAAGCAGCTATTAACCTCTTCTCTTTCTCCTACCTCTTCTCCAGCATCTGATTTGAAAAACATCCTTTTATTCCTGGTTAATACCTGTAAGGCAATCAGGAAGTTTATTCTACTCTTTACATGCACTTGCCATCATTCCACCATTCGATAGGGTTGTTCTGTATCTCACTCTCAGAGCATAACACCATTGCCTGGCAGACTCTCTCTATCATAACCATCACTCATCCTTAGTTCTGCAGGTAAGTGTGGCATTTAATGCTCACCGCCACTGCTCACATCAGTGGCTCTCTACTCTTTCTGAATACACCTGTACAATATTTTCGGGCACCTGTCATGAGGTAGAAGTGAGAAAGACGTGTCCACTCTGAGAAGGCTCCGCATCCCTCTACATCTCTTGCCACTCCCGCCATTCTTCTCCGTCTCTGGACATCACACCTGGTGGCTCTTGGTTGACCTTGACTGGCTCGGAGGATGGAAGCTGGATGCCACTGTGTGACACACTGGGATACTCCATCCAGCAGCCCTGCTGCCTGTCCCCATGCACCAGCTTCCCTCCTACCTTCCCCACTGCTGCTGGCACCACAAACATGGGGCTGGAGTGGTGAGGGAATGGAGCAAGGTGGAATAGCATTGGAGAGGTGGGCGTGCAGCGTTGGAGCACAATTCTACGGACAAGAACACTGCCTCTAAGTCCAGGATCTGGTGAAAGCAAGGGTGCAAGATGTTTGCAGATTACGTAAGACACAGGCGGTAAGGGAAGGCTGAGATGAATGCAGAATGGGGTTAGCGAGCTGCAGGTTGTCATGGTCCAGCGATTTTCTTAGGCGATGACAGGGCCCTGCCCAGATTCCCCAACTGTGATGCTCAGGAACTCAGGGGGAGAAAGGTGACCAGGTCTCATGGAGGGGATTAATGTGCGGAACACGCAGCCTCTCCAGATCCCTTGGAGAGGATCTTGTTCCCGTGAAGCTGGCAGCTCACAGAGGGCTGAGTATTTGTTTCTGCTCTCACTGTGTTATCTGCCTACAAGCGTCCCTGCTGGCCTTCACCTTACCGCCTCGAGACTGCTGCTACCCTGAGCCTCTTTCGTCTCAGGTATGGGCAGGAAGGAGTGGAGGCTCTTCCAGGATCCCTGCACATGGCCTGAGGCCTCGTGGCCTCAGCTGCCCACACTGTGTGTGACTCTCAGCCTGACTCGCCCTAAAGCTGGTGCCTTCCTGTGGGTCTCATGTTCTGCCTGCAGGGACAGGGCTGGGCTGGCCTGCAGCCCTCCCCGTGCTGGTGAGCCTGTGTGTTGGAGGCCTCAGGCCAGGCAGCTCCTGGGTGCTGGTTACCTCCATGCCTGCCTTGGGTGGCTGTGGGTGGAACGTCTGGGATCAGGCATGGGGACTTGTGTGGGGACCCCTTAGAGGGGGGCCATGGCCTTCAGGCTTCCCCAGGCTCTAGGAGGGGTGAGGAGGGGAAGGAAAATGGGGCTCACTGCCTGGGAATTCGTCACCTCTGTCCTGTCTGACCAGCGCTGTGCTATAGGAAGTGGCCCCACTGTCCTGGCCCCAAGGGACCAGGTCTCATTAGGAAGGTGAGGTCGGCCCATGCGTGGAGTTACATACCTGGGGAGGCCAGCGGTGTGGAAACTGTCCAGGGGCACATGGGGATGCAGGAAGTTCGTCCCCTGGTGGTGGCTCATCCGGTCCCATCTAGCAGGAGTGGGTGATGCCTTCAGATGACGGCAGATCTGCAAGTGTAGACAGCAGCGTGAACATGCAGAGCTGGGGGTGGCCTGGCCATGTGAGAGGTGGGCAGAGGGCTTGTCCCTCAGGTCACATGAGACGCCAGGTCTGGGGAGTCTCAGAGCAGGTCACACCGACGCTCAGCTGCTCTCTTCCATCCCTTGTCCTCTGCTTCTGTTCTGAGGACGATGGTGGGGCCATGTGAACCCAGCCAGTGAGCTAAGGCCTCGTTCTGTTCTGAAGCCTCACTGATGAGCTCCTCCGTGGGGTGACTGAGACTCTGTGGCCTGAACCATACCATGGTCCCCAAATGGCTTCGAAAATGCGTTGATTCCTCTGTTACATCTTCCTTCAGCTCTGTCACACTGCAAGCTGTGGATTTTAGCTCCTTCTGAGTGAGGTGCCTTTCAGTCCAGCTGATGGGGGGTGGCAGTGGTGGTTCCAATCAGGACACATTGATCACAAGCCTCAAAGTTTGGAAAATCAAACTGTTGGTGCAGAAATAGCAAAGGTTCTTAAACCCTGTTGGTGGGATCTGGAAAGGGACTGAAGATGGGCTGAGCAGTAAGTGGTCCTTCAAAAAACACTGAGAGAGACAACAGAGGTACTGCTGACAGGCTGTGTCCCTGTGCCTGTTGGTCAGCCGTGCTTGGTCCTCCGGCTTCTATGGGCCCCTCCTCTGGGTTCCCCCCTGTTGGTGGATGTCCCCAGCCCCTGTGCCTTGGGGACAGCCCAGGCAGATGGGACAGCAGGTTCTGTGCATGGGCCTGAGTGACCTGCTGCCTGTGTCTGACATTGCAGGCTGGCTACAGGCTGCTCTGGGGGTGCTGGAGGGGAAATGGATGAGCAGGAGGATCGGGGACCCTGCAGAGGAAGGTGAGGGCCCTGCACATGCCCCATCGAGGCTGGGACAGGTGTCTTTCAGCAAGCCTGCAAGCTGTCACCTGCTCCCAGGGAAAATAGGAATCCCAAGTTGCGGCTGTCACAGCAGGACCAGCTGGGGACAGGTCACCGAGAAATTCTAGCTGCAGGTCAGCTGACAGGCGATTTCTTCAGGGAGGGAACACGTTGTGACTTATCCCTGTGGTTCTACACCAAGAGAGGCTACAAACATGGGCCTCGCAAAGGGCAGAGTGGAATAATGCTCTAGGAAATTCAGAGGTGGAGTGAGGGATTGAGTGTGTGTGTATGTGTGTGCATGCATGTGTGTGCGCGCGCGTGTGTGTGTGTGTGTGTAAAATACCTTTTAACTGCCTTTCCCCTGGGTTGAATGTTGTTGGTTGAGATATAATTTGTGTGGGTCTCAAATTTTGATATTTGAATGTGTGTGTGTATGTGTGTGCATGCATGTGTGTGCGCGCGTGTGTGTGTGTGTATAAAATACCCTTTAACTGCCTTTCCCCTGGGTTGAATGTTGTTGGTTGAGATATAATTTGTGTGGGTCTCAAATTTTGATATTTCCAGTGATTGAACATAATTTGGAGTGTTTGCAATAAAGTTTCCATGTGTGTGCAGTGAGGTGGGAGTAGCGTGGAACTGGACTGGATGCCCAACAGATCTGCAGTTTGGTTTCAGCTCTGCCACCATCGATCCTTGTGATCTTCAGCAGACAACTTGTGCTCTGTAAGCCTCAGCTTCTTCATCCATTCAATGGGGCAGCAACCCTTGTCTACCTCCCAGCACTGTAGGGAGTGGAGAAGGAGAGACCCTGGGGAGATAGATGGGCAGGGGCCGTGTCGCTCCCCATCTTAGTGTCTTTCTAAGTGCCGAACTTGGAGCTTTGCACGTTGCATATGCTGGATAAGCATTTGCTGCGTTACATTTTTATCCAATTTTAGAAAGATTCCCTGAATAGCAACAGGTTAGAAAAGGAGAAAGCAGAGGCAGGACTAAAATCCATGCATTGGGTTGGACTCTTTCCTACCCACAAAGGTGGGTCTTGCTTCACAGAATTTTGACAAAGGGGCCTGGTTTAAACAAACCCCAAAGCAGCCCAAAGTCTTCCTTTCGGACCGAGAGGCTGGCTGCATTCTCACCTTAGCTGGGTGTTTCCTGAAGCTTCCAAAACGGAGGTCATTTGATCCCTAAGGAAAGTGACAAGGAACTCTCTTTGGCATAAGTCCCCGAAATGGAGTTCACAGACACTGAATTCTCAGTATCTATGAGGAGGGTTGATATTTCCCGGGTCTCGTCTTGCTGATAATCTGAGCCTCCTCAACCATGCATGATTTTATGGTATTTTTCCATGAGCAAGAGTGGTCACTTATATAATTTATAGAACTTTATAACTTATATAACTTTAATAACTTGCTAAAGATAACAGCAATTATAATGCTTGAATCTGGGACATTTCTCAGTGCGTGAGAGGAGCTTGCAAGAATTGAGAGAAGATTAAGCATGATCATAGATGGTGGCTGTGTCCTGGCGTTTCTGTCTGCGCGGCTTCTGTGTCATTGATCTATGTGTATATATTTGTATGTGTGTGTGAGACAAACTTGAGGTCCACATACTAAAACTGAGTTAGTCAGCATAGGCTAACCTCTGTAACCCACAACCCCAATTTTTCAGTGGCTCAGTACAATGGAGTTTCTTTCTTACTCATGTAAAGTCCAGGTGATGGCAGAAACTTGCGGGGGAGAAAGTCTACTCCACAGCATCATTCAGGGACCCAGGCTCCTGCCTTACGGTGGTTCCATTTTCCAGGGCCTTCCCATCTCCTCCATTCAGCTGGTGGATGTGGGAGGAGAGTACGTGCATGAAAGACCACACAGAAGCTTTTATTTTTGAGACTGAGTTTCGCTCTTTTTGCCCAGGCTGGAGTGCAATGGCGCAATCTCGGCTCACTGCAACCTCCGCCTCCCAGGTTCAAGCAATTCTCCTGCCTTAGCCTCCCAAGTAGCTGGGATTACAGGCATGCACCAGCACGCCAGCTAATTTTTTTTGTATTTTTAGTAGAGACAGGGTTTCTCCATGTTGAGGCTGGTCTCGAACTCCTGACCTCAGGTGATCCGCCCGCCTCGGCCTCCCAGAGTGCTGGGATTACAGGCGTGAGCCACCACGCCCGGCCCCCACAGAAGCTTTTTATGAGCCAGACCAGGAAGGGGCATAAGTTCCTTCTGTACCTACTCCATTGGCCAGAATGGTCACGCCCTCACCCATCTGCAAAAGACAGTGGGAAATTTGGTCTGGCCATGTGTCTAGGAAGCAAAGCAGCAGGTGACAAGAATAGATGTGAACAAGGCATTCTCTGTCATCCTGGCCAACCTGAGAATGGGTATAGCAAACTATCCCAGAAATGGCAAATAAGCTTTCCACAGAATCAGAGGATAGTAAGTTAGCATCTACTATGTTTCCTTGGGATTCCATTGCTTTTCAACTCAGTGAGAAGGTGTGTAAAATTAATATTTTGTTATTAAAGTCTTTCCCAGTGTTTAGGCAGACTCCATAGACCAGATTTAACGTGTTTGTATAAAGGCCTTAAGTTACACACTTTTGAAAAGCATTGTGAAGAATTGTGAGCTGTCTGAGAGTTTACCTTACTTGCAAACTAACAAGTGGGCCTGCCATAGTTTCATGGATTCTGGCAGAAGACTCCCAGTTCAGAGATTTCATCTGTCTTGTTCACTGTTGTCTACATAGTGCCTGGAAAAACACAGCCTGGCACACAGAACCCTCAATCAGTATTTATGAATGAGTGAACAGGTAAATGTTAGCTATTATTATTATTACTATTATTTCTTTTTTTTTTTTTTTTTTTTTTGAGATGGAGTCTCGCTCTGTTGCCAGGCTGGAGTGCAGTGGCATGATCTTGGCTCACTGTAACCTCTGCCTCCCGGGTTCAAGCGATTCTCCTGCCTTAGCCTCCTGAGTAGCTGGGATTACAGGTGCCTGCCACCACACCCGGCTAATTTTTTGTATTTTTAGTAGAGATGGGGTTTCACTGTGTTGGCCAGGATGATCTCAAACTCCTGACCTCAAGTGATCCACCCACCTCGGCCTCCCAAAGTGCTGGGATTACAGGCGTGAGCCACCATGCCTGGCCAATGCTAGCTATTATTATGACCTACTCTCATCAAGTCCCTTTCTCTCCCTGTATCGCCTGTCTCACATCTCAGTTGCCCAAATCAGAAATTAAGGGCTACCGTCAACTCTCTCTACCACGTGGAAGCCATCACATGCATGAAAACACCTACCACCCCACAATGATTCCTGCATGTGCCAACTCATGTTGATATGATTCTGCTGTTGCTGGCTTTGAAGGAGGAGGAAGGGGCCATGGAATGCAGGCAGCCTTGTCTAGAAAATCAGTCAAGGTAAAGAAACAGATTCTCCCCTGGAACTTCCAGAAGGAACCAGCCCTGCTGACACCTCAATTTTAGCCCAGTATTTCCCATTGCAGATATCTGGCCTCCAGAACTGCAAGATAATCCATTTGTGTTGTTGTAAGCCACTGTGTTTGTGGGAACTTGTTATGGCAGCAGCACCTGGCAAGGAGAGAGGGGGCTCACCAGGAGCCCTCCCCCCCGATGGCAACTAGCCAGTGCTGCTGGCCATGCTCCTGAAGCATTTTGTTCGCAGGATGAGCACAGAGGGAAGAGGAGTGTCCGGCAGGTGGGCATGGGCAGGGATTGCAGAGTCTCTGAGGAGGTTTCCAGGCGAGGCTGGAAAAGGAGCCAGGAGGGAGTGTCTGGGCTCCTCCTTCATCTTACTGAGTCTTCAACATGCTCCTAAGGGCATGGGGGCAGGAGGGAAAGGAGCAGTTAAAATTAGCACACAGGTGCACCATGGCTCAATAACACCAAACCCCTCTCTATGTTGTGAGAAGAGAATTTTTCTTTCCTTTGCAGGGATTCTGTGACTTTGCAATTTGCCTCACATCAGTGCGGTTAAGATCTAGGAAGCTTACATGAGCTCGATTTTTCTATATTCTGCTTGTTGTGAGAGTGGCATTTTCTGTTTCTAAGTCCTTTTTAATATTCTTGTCATCTGCCACTTGCTCCTCTCTCCTAGTTTTCCAGTGGAACTTGGAACTTAATGAGGAGGAAAAAAATTGCAGATAAGACTTCAAAGGCGAATGTTCTAAATTTCTAAAAGGAGAATACTGAAAAGGAAAAATGTTCCAAGCAGCATCTCAAAGGGAAGGAAGAGAAAAAAAGTGAAAGCAAATTAAAAATGGGATTAGGCAATAGGCCTGAATGGTCAGGGGTGAGATGGGAAGTAAAGAGAAGAAAGTGAAGGAGTCCCAAAGAAAATCATAGCACCTGCTGGTGATCCTGTCTCCCAGAGAGGGGGACATGGGTGGAAGTACAACAAGGAAAGAAAGGCTGGGTATTGCCCTAAACGTTAGGAAGATCTAAGAAGGGAGGCATGTTTCACAAACACGATTGTTTGATTTTTCTCTTCTGATCTTTTCTCTTCTATTAGATGTCTTTCCTCAAAGCTCCGTCATGTCAGAGAGAACAAATGGCTTTCGGAATTAATGCACTTTCTTTCACAAACTTTTTGAATAGTAATGTTGTTAATAGAGATTGCAGAGTCTTGGAGCACAGAATCCATTTTCTTCCACCTGTGACATCTTGGTGCTCTTTTGTTCCATGTGCTTTTGTACACACTTCACTTTTCACTGGACTCCAAATACAAAGATGATCCTGATGATTGAAAGGAACAGTATTGAATGATTTATGCAGGTATCTATTTGTGAACAATGCAGAATGCTTTGTTTCGCCCAACATTATGGAATTTGTATGTCCTTGTTGGGTGACTTTGTGGATTTTTCAGTAATCATTCTCTCTACAACTGCTTAGATGTTAGAAAATGTCTCTTGATACTGGCAGGTAGCTGTGCCTCTGAGCTGACAAATAGTCTCAATACAAAGATGTTGCTAAATACTTGCATGTAGACACGTTCTCTGGTGCCTTTCCTTACTGGTTAGAGCTTTGGTTTGCAGCTGTTTCTCAATCACGTTTCAGTTGTGTTAATTATGCGTTGTTAATTTGTTAAAGTTTTGTGTTTGCTGTCATGTATAATCATAACATTGTAATAAAAGCCAATAATTTGTAGGTGATGGCAGATGGTGAGGACCCACATGAGTGCCAAAAGAAAGAAATGAATTTATAGATCACATCACAATACTTTTGTCTTCAAAGTTCCTTCCTGTTTCTCCTACAAAATCCTTGCGTGTGTGCTGGGGGTGTGTGTGGAGGACATGAGCCTTTGAGGTAATTTTTCTCCAGGAAGTCCTTATGATGCCAGCTCTCCATGACAACTGTTGAAAACATGTTGAGATGTTTTCCGAAACAACCAACACAATAATAATAACGAAATTACTGGAAGCAAGGGTAGAGAGCGGTCAAGGCAATTAAGAAGTTTCTGAGTGGTAGATCAGTCATTTCAGTTATGTTAGAGATTGTCATTGTCTTGAGTCCCTTTGATGAGAAATCTCTCTGGATCCTTTGTAACTCCTTTGGAGTGAGTGTCTTGGAAAAAACAAGTGTCATTTCTCGTTTCTCTTGGGGAAGAGGAAGATGGAATATTTTTTCCCACTCTTGAGCAGTGTGTGATTTTGCCAGATTCCGTTGTGTGAACCTTGGGAGCAGATGGCATTGATGGGATAAATGGCCACAGTTTCTGCAAATAATTTGGAATCCTGGGGAAATTTTTCTGAATAGACTGGAAGATGAGGACTGTGCCAGGGAAGTAGATACTTGATAATGAATGGAGTTTCCACCATGGTACACAGCTGTTTCATGCCAGTTGCCCACCTAGAGAGGGCAGACCAACCTGTGCATGTCTAAGCTGGGAATGCTGACCAATCTCAGCTTTTGGGGTGGCTGAGTTCTCTGAGACCTGCCCACAGCTGATGTGGCTCTGTCTCACAATTGGAACTTCAAGTCAGCATTCAGCTACAATTATGCTGGGGTGGCATCCAAATGAAGATCTCCCCTGGGGCTCTTGTTCCAACTTGCAGTTACGAGAGTAATTCACTAACCTGGAAAGCAGAGCCCCTTCCAATGGGGAAAACGACATTGGAATGGGTCTTTGTGTGGATCCTGGCTACCGTCACTGCACACTTGCGGGCTCTTTGGAGAGGACAACCCCACTCATGGGGCCCCTGGTTACGAAGCATAGCCAACCCCAGGTCTTGCTATCTCCACCCCAGAGACCTGGGTATCTGAAGATGGTAGAGGAAGAAGGAGTTTGTCCCTTTCTTCCTTGACCCTCCATGGGCTGATTTTTCCTTGAGGAGTGAAATCATGGTCTCCCCTTCTCCATAACCTCTAGCACCATGAAATGGTCACATGTTCCAGTTCATCATCGGATTTTTGAGAATCTCAAAGTCTTTGAGAAAGATCCTCTAATTCACTGGCGTCTTCCCTGGAGTTTTCTTGAGGCCCTCAAGTCAATAAGAACTGAGCCAGCAGTTAAGCCATGTTTGCATAGATTCGTAGAAACATTGGAAGCTCCCGGATCCAAGACTGTCTCCAGGGCCTTTTCCATGAAGGACTTACTCCTTCTTGGGCAAAGCCAGGGTATTAGTGAAATCTTCACGAGCAGTCCTGGAAACCCCACAGCTATTATAACTCCCTCAGTGCGAGGAACTCCAGACCCAAAGAGCATGCTGCCATTCCTGCTGTTCCTGACAGGGCGACATTCCCAGCTTGAACATGTGCATGCGAGTCTGCCCTCTCTAGGTGAGCAACTGTCATGAAATAGCTGTGTACCATGGTGGAAATCCCATTCATTATCAAGTATCTACTTCCCTGGGAAGTGGCACCGCCCTCATCTTCCAGCTATCACCTCAGGGATTGGTAAACTTTCTCTATAAAGAGCCAGACAGTGGGTATTTTAGGCTTTGCTGGCCATCTGGGCAAGTACTCACTTCTGCCATTCTAGCCTGAGAACAGCTATGGACTATATGTAAGTGAATGGGTGTGACCGTGTGCCAATAAAACTTTATTTAAAAAACCAGGCAGTGGGCCAGATTTGGCTTGTGGGCTCTAGTTTGCTGACTCCCTGGCTATAGTAGCTCTCATTCCATAAAAAAGGAAAGGGCATGAATTAGTTTTCTTACGATCTTAGCTTATTGACTATAAAGGCATAGTTCTATCACACTGTGGTAAGAACAGAGGAATGTTGAACAGATGGAGGGATGTAGCTGGTGGAGCACAAAGGAGGGGCCCCTCACCTGCCCAAGTGGGGGCTAAGGTCGGGTAAAGAGACTTCTAGGTGGAGAGGGTGTGGGGGCTTCTCAGGTGTAGTGATGATTAAGGTGGGTTTTGAGGATAATATCAGAGTTCCATATCAAAACCAGAAGAGTGTTCAGGGGAAATTCACACAGCATGTGCAAAGGTGCTGGGACGCAGCAGAGCTGGGGTGTGGGGGACCCCACACGTACTCTGGAGTGTAACTGCCTCAGTCAAGGGGGCTAACCTTAGCAGCAGAGGGGGCTGGGGAAGCCAGCCAAGACCGAGTCTGAGTGCTCTCACATCTCAGGCAAAGGAATTTGGGTTGAGAAGTTTTAAGCGGGTGGCAGACATGATCAGAACTGGGAGGGTAGTGAGAAGAGGAGACCCGAAGTGGGTGGGATTTGGCGTGTGGGAGCCGACGCTTGGCCCTGGCCTGAGGACCTTTGGGTGAGCTCTGAGTTCTCTGCAAGTTTGGTACAGGGCTCTGGCTCATAATTCTTTCAAGTCTTCCAAGTTCAGCCTTTCATGTCTGCGTTATGTTGGGTCACTTAGCGGGTTCTGCACCCTGTGTGTGTCTCAGCTGCTTCATCTAAACCGTGCATCTTATCCAACAACAGAGAAGCATTTCTGGTGCCGTGGTTGGTTCTGTGTGTCAAGGTGGCCAGGCTGCAATACCCAGTTGTTTAATCAAACCCTGGTCTAGGCATTGCTGTGGAGGCATGATGTCGATGTGGCTAACAGCTGCAGTCAGTTGACTTTAAGTAAAGGAGGTTATCCTTGATAATTTGTGTGGGCCTCAGCCAATCAGTGGAAAGGCCTTAAGAGGCAAACTGAGGTTTCCTTGTGGAAGAAGAAATTCCATCTGCTGACTGCAGTGTCAGCTTCTGCCTGAGAGTATCCGGCCTGCCGGCCTGCCCTGCAGAGTTCAGACTTGCCTGGCCTGGGCCCACAATTGTGTAAGCCAGGTCCTTGAAATCAGTCTCGCTGTCCTCTGTCTCTACATATATTTTATACACACACATTTGCACATTTAATATATATTTTATAAAATATACATTATATATATACATAAGAGTAATATATATTCATATATAAAAAAGTAATACATAGATATACACATTTAATATATATTTAAAAAATATATATATTTATAAACATAATAGTAATATATATTTAAAATATATATAAACATAATAGTAATATATTCGTGTATATGTGTGTGTATGTGTGTTTATATGTGTGTGTATGATGTGTATATATATGATCAGAATATGTATATGTACACACACATTTAATATATATTTATAAAGTATACATTATATTTTATATACATAATAGTAATAGATGTATTTGTATGTATGTATGTTTATGTGTGTGTATGTATATATGTGTATGTGTGTGTGATGTGTATACATGATCAGAATGTGTGTGTATATATACACATTTAATATATATTTATATAACATACATTTTATATATATTTATATACATAATAGTAATATATATTTGTGTGTATGTGTTTATGTGTATGTACATATGTGTTATGTGTGTATGTGTGTATATATAGATATGATATGTATATACATGATCAGAATGTGTGTATACATACACACACACACACACATATATATATGAAATGGATCTGTTTTTCTAGTAGAACCTGATACACATAGTAAAGGTAAACTTGATGATAGATTTCATTAATAAAGTGTAAATTCAATAGTATGTTTCCCACTATGAAGGTAGGAAGAAAATAATCATTCTTTAATGGAGGAGGTTGATCTATTTTTGCTTCTTCTGCCTTCATCCCAGAGGGTCATTGAGACACCAAGGCTTCTGTTGACACGAATTCTTTGGAATGTGTAGCTGTCCCTCCCCACCCCTTGAGTTTTGGATGGGCCTGGGCTGCATGTTCAGCCATGATTCCCAGGGATGAATCAAGGACTCAAGGCATTGTGGGTGATTGCCTGATTCCAGCTCTGCAGGCAGGATTATTCTTTGTTCTCCATACCCTAGTGGGGCTTGGGGAAGATCCAGTGATGTGTTTAGGCATTATTCACCCTTGCTAATGGATAAGTCATCTCGCACAGATGACAGAGCTGGTCTGGGGAAGTAACTTCATGGGCTCAGAAGAAAGTTATGAGCCATGTCAAGTCTGAGCCTTAAAGTAAACTGCCTGGTTGGCTTTCAGGCTCAATGCCAGGCAGGGGACAGCATAGGCAATGGGGGCTGGGTCTTTTCACAGACATTCTGTTGAGCAGCCTCAACACCTGCTTGTATGAACACATTCCAACAAGTGTTTCTCTAAGTTCTCACAGGCAGAATTCACTGTGCAATTTGGCCGATGGCCTAGGGGACTAGAAGAGGATTTCTGTGAACCCAGGTGGCAGAGGACAGGAAGAGCAGCCACTGGCTCGGTTCAGAGCCCTGAACGGAGGGAAAGTAAGCCTTCTGATGCCTGTCATCGTGGCTAAGGACACAACTTAAAAGGGAATGGGGGAGATATAGGAGACCTGGACCAGGGGCCTTGGTTCCAGGAAGAAGAAACATTCATAAATTTTAGTTGCTGTTGCAGGATTTAGGCTCCAAACTTGAAGTGGACTGGAAGATTAGTCCAGATAGTTGAGCCCTAGCCAAGAGCTGGTTCCAATGAAGGCCACGTCAATATCATAAAATTAACAATTGCACCACTGTCATCACATGCCGCCAGAGGCTGGGCCCAGTGGTCTCTCCTTTCCAGCCCCTACGTAGTGTTTAAGGCCAAGGGCTGAAGGAGGATGTGGATTCATGTGGAGAGGAAAGAAGAGAATGAACATTTTCCTGGAAGAGATCAACCCTAACCCAGTGATGCTCACAGGGGCCCTACACTTGTTCCAGTTGCTAACCCTCTGCCTAGAGTTGCCAGATTTAGCAGATGCCTGAAAAAAGTGGTGCTGGCACGACCAGACACCCACATGTAAAGGCATGAAGTTGGACCTCTTCCTTACACCGTATACCAAAATTGATCATGGGCCTAAGTGTAAGAGCTAAAACTGTAAAACTCTTAGAAGAAGACATAGGAGTAAATCTTTATAACCTCGGGTCATGAAAAGCCTTCTTAGTTATGACACCAAAAGCACAAACAATAACAATAAGGCCAGGTGTGGTGGCTCATGCCTGTAATCCCAGCACTTTGGATGGCTGAGGCGGGCGGATCACTTGAGGTTAGGAGTTCGAGACCAGCCTGGCCAACATGGCAAAACCCTGTCTCTACTAAAAATACAAAAATTAGCTGGGCGTGATGGCGCGCCTGTAATCCCAGCTACTTGGGAGGCTGAGGCAGGAGAATCTCTTGAACCTGGGAGGCTGAGGTTGCTGGAGTGCGCCATTGCACTCCAGCCTGGGCAACAGAGCGAGACTGTGTCTCAAACCAACAGCAACAACAACAACAACAACAACAACAAGAAATAGATAAATTGGACTTTATCAAAATGAAAGAGTTTTGTGTTTCAAAGGAGACCATCAAGAAAATGAGAAGACAGCCCACAGAATGGGAGGAAAGATTTGCAAGTCATATATCTGATGAGGTCTAGTATCCAGAACATATAAAGAACCCTTAAAAATCAATAACAGAAAGATAAACAACTCAATTAAGAAACAAGCAAGAGATCTGAGTAGATTCTTTTTTTTCCAAAAAAGATACACAGGCCAGGTGTGGTGGCTCATGCCAATAATCTGAGCACTTTGGGAGGCCAAGGCAGGTGGATCGCCTGAGGTTAGGAGTTTGAGACCAGGCTGGCCAACATGGCGAAACCCCATCTCTACTAAAAATACAAAAAAATTAGCTGGGCGTGGTGGTGCATGCCTGTAATCCCAGTTACTCAGGAGGCTGAGGCAGGAGAATCGCTTGAACCTGGGAGGCGGAGGTTGCAGTGAGCTGAGATCACGCCACTGCACTCCAGCCTGGGTGACAGAGCAAGACTATGTCTCAAATTAAAAAAAAAAAAAGATACATAAATGACCAATAAGCACATGAAAAGATGTTCGTTAGCCATTAGAGAAATGTAAATCAAAATCACAATGAGATACCACTTCACACCACCAGGATGTCTATCATGAAAAAACCAGAAACTAATAAATGTAGTGAGGATGTGAAGAAATTGGAACCCTTGGACGTTGCTAGTGAGAATATATATGTGTGTGTGTGCGTGTGTGTATATATATATATATTTGAGATGGAGTCTCGCTCTGTCACCCAGGCTGGAGTGCAAGCTCTGCCTCCCGGGTTCACGCCATTTTCCTGCCTCAGCCTCCCAAGTAGCTGGGACTACAGGCACCCACCACCATGCTCGGCTAATTTTTTTTGTATTTTAGTAGAAACGGGGTTTCACAGTGTTAGCCAGGATGGACTCAATCTCCTGACCTCATGATCCGCCTGCCTTGGCCTCCCAAAGTGCTGGGATTATAGGCGTGAGCCACTGCGCCTGGCCGCATATATATTATATATATATATTTTTTATATACATGTTATATTTTATATATATGTTATATATATTTTATATATATGTTATATATATTATATATATGTTTATATATATTTATATATATGTTTATATATATTTTATATATATATAAAGAGAAATGAAACATATGTTTACAAAAACTTAAACACAAATGTTTACAGCAGTTTTATTATAATAGCCAGAAAAGTGGAGACAACCCAAATGTGCATCAACTGATGATTGGATAAATAAAATCTGTTGTATCCATACAGTGGAATATTATTTGGTAATAAAAAGGAATGAAGTACTGATACATATTACAACGTGGATGAACCTTGAAAAAACATATGCTAAATCAAAGAAGCCACTCCTGAAGACCACATGTTGTGTGCTTTCATTTATACAAAATGTCCAGAATAGGCCGATCTCTAGAGACAGGAAGTAGATTAGTGGATGTCAGGGCCTGGGGCTGGGCCTGGCATAGGGAGTAGGGAGGGCCTACTAATGGGTGTGGATTCCTTTGGGGCTGATGAAAATGTTCTAATATTGATTGTGGCGATGGTTGCACAACCTTGTGAATATATTAAAAAGCATTGAATTATACACTTTAAATGGTAGGGTTGAATAGTATGTAAATTATAACTCAGTAAAACTGTAAAAATATAGGATGACTCAAATTAAATTTTGGATAACCAATGACTAATTTTTTATGGATATATTTCTTGCAATATTTGGGACATACTTAATACTAAAAAATTAGTCATTGTTTATCTGTAATTCAACTTTAACTGGGTGTCCTGTATTTTATCAGGCAACCTCATGCATGTCAACTGCATGTGAGAATGACTTTAACAATCATCCCCTCCAGGGCTCCTATCTTTTTATCCCTCTAGGGAATTTACTATCACAGGCTGAATCATGGCTGTGGCTCCTGAGCTCAGAGGCCCTATTGTGGCTCCTGTTCTCTGAAAGCCCCACCTTGAAGAGTTTCCCTAATAACCTCCAAACAACTCGTCAACCAGCCTGCAGGCCAGGGAGGGTTTTCCCAGAACAGTGAATGACAGGACTTAATAGGCTACAGGGAAACCACTGGATTCTTTTCTGCATGTTGTCCCCATGAGATGAGCTCTTCTTCCATGACAGCTTGATTGAAATCAAGGCAGTTTCCTTAGTTCCTCTGGTGACTTTGTCATCATCAGAAATTCTCTGGGCATTTCATTCTCCATAAAGTCCCTCTCTGCTCAGTAATTAGTATGTCCAGCCCCATCTACTCATGAAAACTCACCTCACTCAAAATAGAAGATTCTTTTCTTCCAGGGCCAGCTGCAGACAGAAAATATGCCTTGGGACTGGGGGGTTGGTTCTTGTCTTTTTACTTAGGATAGCTCTGATAAGGGTTGGCTGTGTCCCCACCCAAATCTCATCTTCAATTGTAGCTCCCATAATTACTGCATGTTGTGGGAGGGACCTGATGGGAGGTAATTGAATCATGGGGGCAGGTCTTTCCTGTGCTGTTGTTGTGATAGTGAATACGTCTCATGAGATGTATGTAAGACATACCTTTGCTTCTCCTTTGCTTTCTGCCATGATTTTGAGACCTTCCAAGCCATGTGGACCTGTGAGTCCATTAAACTTCTTCCTTTTATAAGTTACCCAGTCTCAGGTATGTCTTATATTAGCAGCATGAAAACAGACTAATATAAGCTCCTTCCTCCTCTCCCCTCCCCCACCTGTCTCCAGGGAGGGGAGGGGCCAGGAGAGGAAGGAATAAAGGAGCAGGACTGTTCCTTCTTTCTGGTACCAATATGGCACTGTCCTTGGAGGCGGTTTAAACAGATAGATGCTTTCTCATGTTCTGCACAAATTCATCAGAATTTTTGTATTCCACCTCATACTGTAGTTGTTTGTTCTTAACATGCATATATTGATCACCAATTAAACACTTCACTCTTCTTCCCTCCATCGGAATTCCACCCCTACTCCTAGATCTTCAGGTTGAATTCCTGCTCCAGGTATCAATGGCACAGTCATCCTGGCTCATCCTGGGGGTGGGTGGGAGTTGTCCAGTTAGGGGAGCATTGAGCTTGCTCTTGGGACGCATGATCCCTAGAGAGTCATTCTTGTGGCCTGGTGGCCCAGGCTGCATGGAGGTCTTTTGCTGTTGGGTGCCAGTCTGCATCACATGTATACCCACACACACACACACACACACACCCACACTTTATAGAGTGCAGTGCTGTTATCTGATGTCTGCATTGCACTGAGCCTGCTAATAACCTCCAGGGAAAAATGCTGTTCCCTGCTCATGGAGGTCCCAAAAATATTGCCTGCCAGTGGCTTCTCTGGGACATTCAGAAGGTGGGTTGGTACCGTGTCATCTGACCTCCCCTCCTTGAAATGCATTCTTGCTCGGGAAGAGAAGACTCAGATGTCCTTTCCGGCTGCCAGGGCCTGAGGCATTCTGCAGAGAATTGTTCTGGAGCATTTCCTGGAATAGTCACCTCCTCAGATGAGTACAGAGGGGCTGCGGAAGAGGCACAAAGTCAGCATTGCTACCACTGAGACTGAAGGGTGAATGTCTAGGAACCAGCATGATCAGAGACACCACACAAATGCAGGGGAGACCCCCGGCACCGACGTCAGGGGTAGGCACTATGAGGAGTGGCGGGGACATGGGTAGGCATGGGTCCGCTGCTGTGTACAGACACGTCATTCACAGAAGCCGAGAGGTGGAAGCAACCCAAGTGTCCTTTGACAGATGAATGGAGAAGCAAGATGTGGTCGATCCACATAATAATATCATTCAGCCTTGAAAAAGAAGGAAATGCTGACATGCTACAACATGCATGAACCTTGAGGACATTATGATAAGTGAAATAAACCAATCACAGAAAACCAAATATATGATTCCACTTATATGAGGTTCCTGGAACAGTCAAATCCATAGAGATAGAAAGTAGAATGGTGGGTGCCAGGGGCTGGGAGGGAAAGGGGAGTGGTTAATGGATACAAGTTTCCGTTTGGGGTGATGAAAAAGTTCTGTGGATGGATGGTGGTGATGGCTGCCCAACAGCCTGAATGTGTTTAATGCTACTGAACTGTGCACTTAAAATGCTTAAGATATAAATTTTACGTTAAGTATAATTTACCACAATAAAAAAGGTAAAATAAAAAGTAGAAAAAAAGCTTGAAGATATTAAAAAAAAGACACTGTGAGGCACGACTTCCTCACCTCCTCACCCCACACATGGAAAGTTCTGGAAGCTGGATTGCACTGTGTCCATCTGTTCCAAGGCCCACAGGTGGGACTACTCTTCTTTGTTGTCTTTCATTTTTCAAAACCTAGCTCAGATTTCCCTTCCCTCTGAAAGCATCTTTGGGTCTCTTGACTGGGAGCTGTTGCCTCTGGCACGTTCTCATGGCCCCTTGTTTCTCCAGGGTGAGGTCTGCTATGTTTCATTTACTCGTTTGCCCACCTGCCTTCCCCATGAGACCCAGGGACCCTCTGAGGCAGGCTGGGTCTTGTTCACCTTTGTGTGTGGTTCCATGCTCTGCATAGAACTGAGTGCACCAGTCGTGTCGGTGCTGCTTCTTGGGTTCCTCTCCAACCATATGTAAAAATCAGGCCCTTTGGGAGGCTGAGGTGGGTGAATCACAAGGTCAGGAGTTCGAGACCAGCCTGGCCAACATGGTGAAACCCCGTCTGTACTAAAAATACAAAGAATAGCTGGGCGTGGTGGTGGGCACCTGTAATCCCAGCTGCTTGGGAGGCTGAGGCAGGAGAATCGTTTGAACCTGGGAGGCAGAGGTTGCAGTGAGCCGAGATCACGCCATTGCACTCCAGCCAAGGTGACAGGGTGAGACTCCATCTAAAATTAAAAAAAAAAAATAATAATAATCAGGCCCTGGCTATCTGTGAATCCCAGGAGCTTTTGCGTGAAATCACGTGGCCGTGTGAAGTCCCACCCCTTGCATTTCAAAGTTTCTCCTGTGGTGAGAACCCCTATGACTCTGATGAACTGAGAAAAATGATTTCTGCTTTGCAAGAGAACGAGTATATTAGAAGATTATGTCTTTCACAGCTGGGAGCAAGTCTTATTTTCCTCTTGTTCCTATCTTTCATTGATTTGAAGTCTCAATATTCTTTTGGGAATATTTTAAGTCTACAGTGTTCTGAATGTGGAATAGATTTACTGGGCATGGCTGGCACTGTGGGGGTTAGCCTAGCAAAGGAAAATTGCAAGTTGTTCTTTGTCCTTCCAAATGTATCTGTCCTGATCACATCAGTATCCTATCGATCACATTAAAATGAAGAATTTCTGTCCAAGATGGGGAACCTTAGATAAAGTGAAGAGGCAAGTGTTAGACTGGGAGAAAATATTTGTAATATCTAAAACTGTTAGAGAATTGAAAGAGAGGTTCAAAGGCACAAAGAATTCTTGGAAATCATCAAGCAAACAATTGACTCTATCTTCCTAACTTGGATTCCTGCATCTGAGTGTTTCCAATATCTCTCTTTCATAAATAAGAAAAAGTTAAACAAAAAAAGTTTAAATGAAAAACTGTTTAGGTCATTGAAGACCTGAGTCTCAGTTTAGGATGCTGTGACTGAAAATACCTAAAATATTAATGTCACTTTTGCAAATTGATATATTGGTGCAGAGAGGTAGCATGAAGTGGTAAAAGACCATGCTGTGGGTTGAATGTTTGTGCGTCACAAATGCATTTGTTAAATCCCCAACAACCACTGTGGCTATATTTGGAGCCTCTAAGGAGGTACTTACAGTTAAACAAGGTCTTAAGTGTGAGACCCTAATCTTATAGGGTTAGTATCCTTAGGAGAAGAGATGCCATTGTGAATAATATTCACAGTAGCTAAGATACAGAAACAACCCAAGTGTTTGTCAATGGATGAAGGGATAAAGAAACATTATATATATATATAAAATATGATTTTTTTGAGTTCCACGTAAAAGTAAGATCGTGCAATATTCTCTCTGTGTCTGGCTTGTCAGGCTCATCCATGTTGTGGCAAATTGTAAGATCTCGTTCTTTTTTAGGGCTGAATAATATTCCTTTATATATATTTTATATATATAGTTATGCATATATTGTTATATATATAGTTATATATATAGTTGTATATAGTTATATATATAGTTATATATATATATAGGTTGTGTGTTCCAGGCAGGTCAACACAGATGGAGACAGAGACAGCGCATACAAGAGCACGTGTCCAGGCACTGGGACCCTGAGGCTGTAACCTCAGGAACCATTGGAGATGATGGAAAGGGCCTGGTATTTCCACAGTCCACATGGAGCTGGGGGTTTAGGCCCACTTCATCTAGGCCTGAGGGGAAGGGGGAACTCCACCTGACATCTGGCTACAGCTTTAATAGTGAGAGTCTCTGACAGTGGGTCTGACTTTGCCTCAGCTGGATTTAAAGAAGTCAAGATGCCACCATTTTCCCCAGCAAAGCCTGGGCTCAAAGTCACACAAGAATGGCTTTTTGAAGCTGGTGCTGGAAGGAAATTCGGCCAGTGACCTTCGGGAGGCTTCTTGAGGTGTGATGTGTCCCTCTGTGTTCACTGGTCTTGTCTCAGCATTTCCTGGAGTGTCTCCATTGAGGCTTGAATGGGAACTTAGGCCACCAATGAGACCACAGGATGAAGTGTGCAGAATGCTCGCCCAGGTCCTAGTGACTGCAGGCACCGGTTATTGAAACAGATGTGTTTCACACACTTCCCAGGTGATATCCATTCCTAACACATATGAACCTGCATTCGTTTTTATTGGGAACTATGGACCAAAATGAGCCCAAAGATGGTGGTGGTCAGTGGGGCTGTTCATGGTAAGACAACAGTGTTCTTCCAGGTGGTCTGAATGGAACAGCTCTGTTAAAGTATCCTCTCTGGTGCCACCAGCCAGAATTGCAAATATCATCATCACTAGTGCCATCAGCCACTTGAATTTCAAATATATCCACTGTATTAGGGGTCTCCAGGGAAACAGGACAAATTCTCTGTGTGTGTGTGTACGCGCTTGTGTGTGTGTATAAATATGTCTCATATGCTCCTTAAATGAAGAGATTTATATTTATTATAAGGAGTTGGCTCATGTGGTCATGGAGGTTTGCAGCAGGCAAGCTGGAGACCCAGGAGAAAAAAGGATGTGGTTCCAGCCTGAGTCTGAAGGCTGGAAAAAACTGGTGCTCTAGCTTGAAGACAGCCAGGCAGAGAAGAGTTCCTCCTTATTCTTGGAAAGTCAGCCTTTCTGTTCTATGCAGGCCTTTGGCTGATTGGATGAGGCCCACTGGCGTGAGGGAGCCGTTTGCTTTACTCAGCCTACTGAATCCAACGTTCATCTCATTCAAAACATCCTCACAGACACAGCCAGAATCACGTTTAACCAAATATCTGGGCTCCCCATGGCCCAGGCAAGTTGACCTATGAAGCTAGCCATCACACCTGCAGAGCAATCCCCAGAGGTACAGGCTCAAAACCATGACCCTCTACCTGTCATGACTGCTGAGGAAATGCCTAGATTTTATAATCGCTACTGCCCTGTTTGTCTTGTAATTAAAAAATGCTTCATTAGAAACTTTGACTCCAGCTGGACTAAAGACCTAAAAGTGAAAGGTAAAATCATAAATTCAGTAGGAAAAAATGTAGAATGATACCTTTGGTCCTAGGAATGGGAAAGGATTAGGGAACAAAAATGCAAAAGATATTATAAAAAAATGCTAAAATGTTGTTGTCCATAAGGCAAAGTTAGGGAAAGATGATGGATTTGGAGAGAGTGTCAGCTTGCAGAAGGTTATGTCCATAACTAAAATCAATCAAGAATATCTGAGAAATACCTACACATTGATAAAAGAAAGCAGGAATTCTAATGGGAAAATGGGTGAAGGATATAAACGGTAATTTACAAGAGAGGTAACCTTCCCTAAATACCCAAGCATATGAGGAGACTCTCATTAGGAATGAGAGAGATGCAAAGACAAGAAGAAGATATCACTTCAAATCCATTAGGCCACACAAGAAAGCCATCTATACTTGGCATTGGTGGGTGACTGGATAGAGCAGCCCTCCGGCCTTGCTTTGGAGGTGCAGATGGGGCAGAAGGCTGAGAGCACATGGGGACACTTAATCCAAGTTGGCACAGATGCTCTGTTCTGCAGCTGTGGTGCTGCTGGGCAGGGATTCAATGCTTGGGACATGGGTGAGGATGTGTGTGTGTGGTGTGAAGGGTGGTCCCGGGAAGCTGCACACACTTGGGTGCCCAGTGTTGGCGGTAGTGGTGGGTGATGTGGGGAATCTCTTTGTAGAGTAGTGAATGGGAAGAGGGGTGGGCCAGATGTGCTGGGCAATCCCTGCTGGTGGTGAACATTCCATTCACATGCACCCCTCCCTCCTCTTCCCCATCTATCCCCACACCTCTTTCCATTTGTCTGTTTTCCTCACGGGTAAGCAGAGCACCCAGAATAACTTGCCATTTACTTTCAGAGAGTTTTCCTAGATTTGACTTAGTTGTGCTATTCAATAATAATCAATGGAAAGGTCTTCCTGCTTTCCTTACCCCATCCCTCCCTTCCTCTGTCATGCATGGGACACTCACCCTGGGCAGGCACTGTGCTGTGTGCTAAGAAAATGAAGAAGGGAAGAGTGACCTGAGAGAGCAGGCCCACTGACCCCCTAGCACTTCACGGTAATGAGCTGATCATCAGCATACCTTCATTTCTTCTAGAGGCAGTGGTTTTCAGCTTTTTGTTTTTGGGACCCCTTTACATTTTCAAAAATTATTGAAGACACCAAAGAGCTTTTTTTTGTGTGTGTGTGTGTATTATGGTAAGCTGAGCATTTTTTTTTTTTTTTTTTTACTGAATTAGAAAGTGGAATTAAGACATTTAAAAACATTTATTAATTCATTTAACATTATAAACTTATTACATGTTGATATAAATAACATTTTTATTTAAAAAACCCTAAATTTCAAAGGACAAAATGGTCTAATAAGAAGAGCAGTATTATTTTACAATTTTTCAAGTCTCTTTAACAGCTGGCTTAATGGAAGATGGCTGGATTCTCCTATCTGCCTCTGTACTCAATCTATTGCACTACCACACATCACAAAGCTTCTGGAAAACTCCGCTGCACACTGAGAGAGTAAGGGTGGAAAGGGTAGATGACATCTTAGTATGATTATAAAAATCATTTGACCTTATGGGGCCCTGAAAGGGTCTGGGGACTCCCAGGGGTCCCTGGCCTGACCACACTTTGAGAACCACGGGCGTTGGCCTTTCTGAAGGTTCGATGTAGTGCCTCAGTTCTAGAAGCCACTCAGTGCTTGATTCTAGAAGCAACATCTAGTGCTGTGGTGAGGCCTGAGGCTGAAGTCTGGCTGTGATCTTGGAGCCTTAACCTAGAAATTGGGGATTGAGGGAAACTGAGGTGGGCTGCAGGCATTGGACTTTCCTTTTAGTGTTTCTTTGTGTGTTTTGAGGGACTTTTTAGTGCTCTTTTTACTGACTATAGGAAGTAGGATATGGGTGGTGTATTATCTGAAGCTATCATTTCCTGAGCACTTCCTCCCGGGTAGGCATTTTGCCTGTGCTCTCTCTGGCTAAAATTAGTTTGTTCTTTGGAATTTGCTGTCTCTTAACATAACAAAGGGTTTGGAGTAAAAATAATAAAGTATTAGTGGAAATCTAAAGGTGCTGGTGGGCCCTTTTATTGTTCTGGTAACATTGACCTTACTTTAATCTGTGGTGCCCCTCCATGCTTGTATATTGGGAACAAGGGGTTTCATGTCCTTGGACTGGGGGCAAATTCTCAGACACATTTCTGGCAGAACTCAGGTGGAGAGGGAAACATCTTTAGCTCCATCTAAAGTGTAAAATGGAGTACAGATGTGTGCTGCCTGATGAAAATCTGCTTTTCACAACTGAGACACAGCCTTTGAGGGTCCCCCTGCATGTGATTTGTTTACCATGTCCATGCCCTCCTCTGGCACCGTCCTAGTCGCTAGTGAACAGATACCATTTGACACATAGATTTGCGTCGTTTTATAATTGCAAAGTGTTGGCAACCACGTAATTGTCCCCTGAGAGAAAACTAGTTAAGTATGTTGTGGGATGTCTATATAAATGGAATACAATAGGGCTGAAACAAACAAGAATGTGTTTTCTTGTACCAATGGGGAAAATTTTCCAAGAAGTAGTGTTAAATCAAAAATGAAGACACAGAGCAAGTTTTATAGAGTGTCAGTCTTTGTGGTGGGGGCGGGAGTATACCTTTGCTTGTATTTGTGTAGTAACCTTTGAAGACTTTTAAAACCGTCTATTAAGAATGGAAACTCATCGGCCATGGTGGGAATAACGTGACTGTGAGAGAGGAAAGGGAAGGAACTGCTCATATGTACACGTTTTTATACTTTTGATACCATGTAGATGCATTACCCATTCAAACATTAAATATGCTTAAAAATAATAGAAAAGCAAAATAAAATCCAGATGGCAAGCAACTCAAATCCTTTTAACTAAAGCCCCTTCATTTTTCTAGACAGGGAATAGCCCCACTGTGAACCTGCCCCTGGGGTTAATGACTTTTCAGTTTTAACAAATGTCACCCTTAATGACCATGTGACCATGATAAATGCAGAAAGGCACCAACCCAAGTCCTCACTAGTTGGCTCAGCAAAGCAAACCTCTATTGATCCATGGTTCATCTCTTTAGCTTGGTTTTTAGCAGGGAGGCATAGAGACCAAGTGTTCAGAAACTTGTTGGAGAGAGGGTGGAATTTTGGAATTTTAATAGTTGTCTTTGGACGGGTTTCATGTGCTGTGAACGTGCCTTGAGAGAGTGCCAGAGTGTGCAGATCCATCAGGTTGGAGCCCGAGGCACCCCTAAAGGAGCTCCTACAAGAAGGAGGTGCTGTTTAGGTTCTGAGGGGTGGCATGGTTGGCTTACATCTCTGGGGAAGCTCTCAAGCAACAAAGGGTGACGAATGGACAGTAGTGGCTTTTTAAATGCAGGTGAGGAATGTATATGGGCTTTGTAGATATCGCAAGCATAAGAGTCTTGAAAGAAAAGGGTTGGGGACTGACAGAAAAGCGTCACTTTCAAAATGTTGCGGAAGCACATGTTTCTCATTCTATTACATAGACGTGTGTCAAAGTTTCAGTTTAGTTGATGAAACAAAAGTTGGAAACGTTACTTCATGCATTTTTCTCTCCTCAAATATGGCAGCCCTCTTTATCCATGGAGATCTGTTCCAAGACCCCCGGGGGATGCCTGAGACCTCGGAGAGTACTGGACCCTATACATTGTATGTTTTTTTCCTATATGCACATACCTATGATAAAGTTTCATTTGTAAATTAGGCACAGTAAGAGATCGACAACAATAATAAATAATGAAATAGAAAAATTATAACAATATACTGTACCGAAGGTTATGTAAATATGATCTCTATATACTATACTAAAGGTTATGTAAATATGATTTCTCTCTCCCTCTGTCTCTCTCAAAATATCTTAATATTTTTGGACTACAGTTGATGGCGGGTAACTGAAACCTCAGAAAGTGAAACTGAGGATAAGACGGGATGATTGTGTTAACAATGGTGTTAATAATTTTAAGAAATTGGTGGAAGTAGGCAAAGTTTATATAGGACATTTCTGTATTATTTTTGCAACTCTTCAGTAAATTTGAAATTGTTTCAAAATGCCAACTTGAAAAAAATTACCTAAAAGAACAATAATAACGACCCAGGAGGCTTTTATTTACAAAGCTTGGTTCTTAAGAGAGAAAAGCTTCCTTTTAGCGTTGGGAGCCAGCCTTCTAGGCTGGGCATGGCAGGCACTTCTCTAGAAGAACATGAAGCCCAGGGGCTTTGGCTACCACAGCCCAGTCAAGACAGAAGTTCTGCAGAGCAGGACGTGTCATTTGCACCTTTCAGAGGAGTCAGGATGTTGTCAGAGACAGGCCCCAGGGCCAGGCCTCCTGTTCAGACATCACAGATTCTCCATAAAGCAGAGAGGATGCAGGAAATGACGTAGGAATCATTTCCCAATGAGTCAACCTGTAGGCTGAAAGTGGGGGAGCTAGAGAGGAGACCAGGGTATAGATGAGTGTCCACAAGAGGCCCCTCCAGGCCCCTGGCTGAGGTTGAGACCCTGCAACGTGGACAGGACTGAGGGACCCAGGTAGGATGGCCTGACCCTTGCCCACCTGGAACCAGGAGGGGGCGCCATCTTGAGAACCCCTGCACCAGAAGGAGAGGCCCTGGGTTGGCCTGGGAATAGTGGCCCGGGGCAGGCAGAGGGCTCCGAGGCGGCCTGACTTGCTGGGTGTAAATGGATGTTAGCCTTTCCGGTCACCATTCGATGATGGCATTGGCTCTCCTTGCTTTGCTGGGGATGTTTTCTTCCCAGCGTATGTACTCCATGCTCCCTAGAGCATTTCATGTTCCTTAGTGAACTGGAGCCAAGGGAGGCCCCAGTGAGCTCGTTCAACCTCTGATCTGTAGGTGACAACTCACTCCCCAAATGCCCTCCTAGTGTTCTTTGTGCAGATCTTAGAGGGAAGCTGTCCCCTGCTCCTGGCCCCCTGCCCCATAGGAGTGAGCAGGCTGGGAGGACACCATCCAGTGACAAAGGGCTGAGATCCGGGTCTTGGGGCTTTCTTTGCTCTTGTTGGCTCCCAGAGGCTAGGTCAGCTCTGAAGTAAGGGCACCTCTTATGGTGACTTGGGGTTACTGGTGGATGGCTTTATCCTTCTTTGAGGTGTGTGGTTGTGAAAGGACCCTGAGAAGCCGGGAAGATCAGTTTCTCTTCTTCGCCTGTGCTGGGTGGGGCACAGCGCACCACACTAGATCCCACGCAATGGGGAGCCTGGGAGGGGGCGTAACGGGGAGACGCTTTCCGCCAACAGCTGTCTGCAGTGTTTCTTTTCTTTTTTTTTGAGGTGGGGTATTGCTCTGTCACCCAGGCTGGAGTGCAGTCGCATGATCTCAGCTCACTGCAACCTCTGCTTCCTGGGTTTAGTGACAAGTACTCTTCCATCTTGCTGTAGAAGAGCTGATTGATTCTACCAGCCACACAGGGAATGTGCAGGGAAGTATAGTAGATACGATCACTATTGCAATGCTTGTCGCTAAACTCAATAGAACAAAAACTAGAAAGCATTAGCTTTCAAAGCTGGCTGTCAGTTTGATGAAGTTAAGTGAAGGGTGGCTGAGGAGGAAGATGGAGAGTTCATGTAGATTCTGAAAGGGTTTTCTGGTCCTTTCCAATTCCTTAGGAGTTTGTTTATTATTCCATTATTGATTGAACAGATATTGATTCAGCCCTGTGACCTGCCGGGCTCATCAAGACAAAGAAGTTGCTCTCATAGTCCCAGTGTGGGGAGACAGCTGATAAAAATACACACAGTTGGGCAGAAATGACAGCACGTGCCAGCAGTGGTACCTGCACGAGGACAAAGAAGTGGCAGAGACTGGCAGGAAGACGTGGGGCTATTGGGATGGGAGGGGTGGGACAGGCTTCGATGTTCAATAGGACAGTGGACTTGGGTCCTAGGGCTGCCCTGATAAAGCACCATAAACTGCGTGACTTAAAACAACAGAAATTTATCCTCTCACACTTCTGGAGGCCAGAAATCCAAAATCGAGTTGCTGGCAGGGCTGCATTCCCTCTGCAGGCTCTAGGGAAGATCCTTCCCTACCTCCTCCATCTTCTAGTGGCTCCAGGCTTCCCTGGCTTGTGGCCCTATTACCCCAGTCTCTGTCCCCATCTTCACGTGGCCTAGTCTCTGTATCTCTGTGTGTATTCTGCTCTTTTTATAAGAACACCGATCATTGGATTTAAGGCTCACCCTAAAACTAGGATGTCTCATCGCAAAATCTTTAACTTAATTACATCTGCAAAGACCCTATTTCCAAATAAAGTCACAATGACAGGCTCCCCATGGACATGAATGTTGGGGAGGACGTGATTCAACCCACTGCAGGTGGTCAGGGTAGGCCACGGAGGGAAAAGAAGGTGGGATATGAGCTTAGAGGAGGTGCCGGGAAGCCAAACAGCTCCCTGCAGTAGGTGGGTTCCAGGGCAAAGGAGCAGCTAGGACAAAGCCCCTGAGCTGGGGCAATGGGGCCACTATGGTGGGGGCAGGAGGCATGGATGGAAGAGGGAAGGTGTGGGCGAGGCATCACACAGGGTCTCGGAGACCATGATGAGGCCCCTGCAGTTAGCACTGAGTGATATGGGGGCCACACAGGAGGCTGAGTAGAAGGCAGATACCACTTGACCTTAGGAGACTGCCAGGAAGCTGGTTCAGGAATCCAGGAGCAAGCAGAGCGGGAGGATAATAAGTGGTTGGCTCTTGGGTTTACTTTGAAGGAAGGGCCAGCAGGACTTCCTGACCAATTGGAAGAGGGGAAGGAGGGAGTGAGAGCAAGAGGAGAATGGACAGGGACTCCAGGGCTCTCTTGGCTGGAACAGCCAAAAGGATAGTGTCACTGGGGATGGGGAGATCTTTGCAGGCAGCAAGTTGGGTATGAAAGCAGGAGTTTAGTCTTGGGCGAAGGGAGTGTGAGATGCTGAGGCCGAGGTGTGGAGTTGACTGTTGGACATGTCAGTTGGGAATTTGGGAGAGAGGTCTGGGCTGGAGGCACAAATTCGTGGGAGGATGACTTTTTTCAAGATTGGCTTTTCCTAGATGTTGGGGTTTTTGGCTTACAGATGGGAAAGAGAGTGGGGAAAGGAGACAGAAAAAGAAAGAAAAAAGATAGTGAAGAAGGTAAGGAGTTAGACAATTTCATACTGGGGCGTCCACTGGGTGTTATTGGTGGAGGCAAACTGGAGATGAGAAAGAAGGAGCCCTGGAATCAGACTGACCTGAGCCTCTGTTTTCACTGCTGCGAAATGGGGATAATAATCATCATGATGACGATGACGACCCAACCATCCAAACAAGACAATCACAGCTGCCAATCTTTGTGAGGCTCAGGATGTGCCCCACTCTCAGCACTTCATGGATGTGCCCTCATTTAACCCTGACAATAGCTGTGAGGCAGGTTGGCAATTCTTTCTGTTTGGGGGCTGTGTAGTCTGAAGCATAGAGAGGTTGAATCTCCTACCTGAGGTCACACAGCTGGTGGGAGATGGTGCTGATTCACTCAGGCCTGAGCTCTTTGCCCTGGGCTCCACCTGTGATGCTTCTCCACTGTGTGCTTGGTACATCTTTAAATACTCGAAAGGTACCCATAGGTAAAATTTGGGCTTGCAACTTGGGAGTACTGAGAATTATAAATAAAGGAGTCTTTCACATTCTGTCACGAGACCTGGGTCAGCCAGGCCACAGGGGCGGCCCCCCGGCTTTCCCCATCTCCCCCAGAGTTCCAGGTTGTATGTGAAGCTGGGGGCGATGAGGGTGAATTTCAGGCCAGGAGATTATAAAGAGGCCTCTCTTCTGCTGTCCTAAATGCTCCAGCGGACCAGCCTGGGGGCACCTCTCTTCATATCCTGTTACCTTGAAGAATAATCCCCTTTATTCTTGTTTTCCTGACTTGCCCATCTCTCTCTGGGTTTTAATCTTTTTTTTTTTTTTTTTCTGTGGAGAATGGTATCATCTAATATTTATTAAGTAATTAAGTGTTCAACAAAGCTAGGGCATTTCCTCCAAGCAGGCTGGCTGGAAGGCAGGTTTGGGGGCTCACTTTCCCTTGGGTCTGTGTCCCTGGGGGTCCCAGGGCTGTGCACTGCCTGATCGGGAGGCGGCAGCCCTGGCTGTCACACCTGGCTATGGGCAGAAGGCCCGGAGGCGGGGACAGGAGAGGGTGCAGACGTGAGGTGTGGCAGGCACCGTCAACGCTGGACAGACAGCAGACTCGACCTTTGTGTGTGTTTGAAGATTTCCCAACTGGGAAACGGCTTCGAAGAGCCACGTCGCACACATGATCACACACCGCCCTGTGAGTGACCCATTTTGGAAATGAAGCCGATCAAACACTGGGAGCAGACAACTGTGACCCCAAGTCAACCCCGAGAATGTCGCATGGGGCTGGAGAGGGACGAGCCTCCCATGCTGGGACGCACCAGATATTGACCAGCTATTTCCAACCTACGGGCCTGCAAAGATGTTAAAACTGATGTAAAAATATTCACATGTCTCTATTCCTAACATGCAGACAAGGCATGAAGGGGCCCCGTTCCCAGGCGTCTCCCCGAGGCCCTCTACACGAACAGTGCTGCTCCCTCCGCTCCACTTCTCTTCCAAAAACAAAGCGAGCTGCCAAACCAAACAGCAGCCACAAACCCCACACTTTCTTCTTCTGCGTAGAAAATCATAAAGTCGCTGTGAAGCCAATGGAAGTTCAGAAAAGTATCGAGGAGAAAATAACCGCCTTCAGCTGTTCTGCCACTGGCAACCTTTCGGCTGACTGCCTGTTCGATATTTTTTCTAATATGTTCTCATGATCACATTAGATTTTGAAAAAAGTGATTGCAACTAAAATTATTTTCATGGAAACAGTTTCAGTGGACCCTGTTCATCCTATGAAATCATATCATAATTGATTGAGCCAATTTGCTACTGTTGGATATTTAGATTGTGTCCATTTATTTCAACAATTATGCTGCAGTGAGCATTGTAAATAAATAAATCTCAGTGCATATCTCAGATCTGTTGGTGTGGATAGTGATTCTCCAACATCTTGCCAAAGTGTATCCCCCAAAGAGAAGCTTTGAGGTTTTCACCTTTTTCTTAGAATTTTAGGAGAATGTTGCTTTCTTCTTGAAAGTGATCTGATTTGTTTTGATGTTAAAATAATGTCTTCAATTACGAATCCGTTAAATGAGTCGTTAATTTAGCCCTACCTGCAAAGGCTTTCAGTACAATGGATGTCCAGGGAGATGAGCCCTGGGGACCCTGAGGCCTCAGATCTCATCTGCTACTTCTCATGTTATGCCTCGGGGGTGCCCGGGTGAGAAACAGGTCTTTGCAGAGGGTTGCAGAAATGGAATTGCTGGGTTAACAGTGGGAACTTGTTAAAAGATTCTTGGTACATATGGCTGTTCTATATAACAAAATTAATTCCACAAGTATCAAAGTTATTACTTATAAGTAAAAGTTTTCATCTTCTGTACTCTTGTATTATAAAAACAGTTACAAAAAAGATAAATACTGATCTATTTTTAGAGTTAAGACATTTCTAGATATAGAAGCAAAAAGAACAGCATAAAAAAAGAACTTGACTACGTATCTAAAGATGACGTTAAAATGAAAAGGTAAATAATAAACCAGAAATTTCAATTTGCTATATATGCTATATATTTGTATCACATGTGTATATAAATGTGTGTGTAAGCATCAGTGTCTTAATAAAGAACACTTTCAACAAATTAACAAACTGCAAACATCCAGTGGAAAAATGAGCAATGAAAATAATTACAGATAACTGTAAGAATGAATAGAAATGATTAACATATACATGTGAAAAACAGTCAACCTCACTAGCAATCGAAGAAGTGTTAATTAATAAAAAATGTCACTGTCACCTAATATAATTGGTAAGCTTTAAAGACGATCATGAGGGTCAGCAAGGGCACAGGGAAGCATCATACTCCCTTGCTGCCTGAGCGAATGAATTCCTTCTTGTGTCCTGCCCTAGCCCAGGGACTACCTAGCCACAAACCTTGGCTTCCATTCTACCCTGAGCCCCCCTCATGCCAAGGTAGAAAAGCTTTTCCTTTATTTAAACCCCATAACACTGTGTCTATGAGTCTCTTGTAGTAGGTGGTACAAACGATCTTACTTGATAATATCAATACTCAAAATAAATATGGTTTCTAATAATTTATTTTATTTTATTTTTGAGAGGGAGTCTCACTCTGTTGCCCAGGCTGGAGTGCAATGGTGCCGTCTCGGCTCACTGCAACCTCTGCCTCCCGGGTTCAAGTGATTCTCCTGCCTTAGCCTCCCAAATAGCTGGAACTACAGGCACCCACCACCATGCCTGGCTAATTTTTGTATTTTTAGTAGAGACGGGGTTTCACCATGTTGGCCAGGCTGGTCTTGAACTCCTGACCTCAGGTGATCCACCTTCCTCAGCCTCCCAAAGTGTTGGGATTACAGGTGTGAGCCACCGCACCCGGCCTGGTTTTCTACAATTTAGACATAAATGGTGCTATGTCATTGGATCTATTCAGCATCATGTACCAGGCACTGTCCTGGTTACTGAGATACTGCAGTGGACAAAACCAGACCTGGTCCCTGCTCTCGCGGAGCTGATCTGCTGTGTGGGAGACAGACTCTAAACAACCACATACATTAGTGAACAAGTGTATGAGTTCAGGAGGGGTGTTGCCAAGAGTAACGAAGAAGGCCAGACAGGAGAGCAGTGGGCCAGGGGAGGGAGGCATTTTAGCCCAGCGTGTGAGAGAAGCTGGCTTCTGAGATGAGGCCTGATGGAGTGAGGAAGCCGTGGGAAGACCCAGGGAAGATGTTTCTAGCAAACGGAATGGCTTGTGCCAAGGCCCCAAGTCAGCAGTGTATTCGGGCAGTTCAAGGTTCAGCAAGGAAGCCAGCGTGGCTGAAGAGCACGGGGACAGAACAGTGGAGGTAGGAGGTGCCAGGGAAGTGGCCAGGCGTGAAAGCACACTGAGAGAACTGCGTAGGTCATGGTGAGGTTTTAGGGTGAGATGGGGGAGCCTCTGGTCTGGTGGGTTTTAGGCTAAGTGATGTCATGTTCTGGCTTACTTTAAAAAAAATTGGCGCTCATGCCTGCAATCCACGCACTTTGGGAGGCTGAGGTGGGAGCATTGTTTGAGGACAGGAGTTTGAGAGCAGCCTGGGCAACATAGAGAGATCGCGTCTCTACAAAGAATAAAATAATGAGCCAGGCACACGCCTGTAGTCCCAGCTACTCAGGGGGCTGCGGTGGGAGAATCGCTTGAGCTCAGGAGGTCAATGCTGCCGTGAGCTGTGATCACGCCACTGCACTCCAGCCTGGACAGCAAAGTAAGACCCTGTCTCAAAAAAGTAATAAAAGTTGGTATAAAAGGCACATAAGATAAAATTCACCATTTTAGTGCTTTTAAAGTGTTTAATTCAGTAGATTCACAATGTTGTGCAGTCATCACCACTCTCATTCCAGAACTTCATTACCCCAAAAACAGGCTCACTTTCATCACCCCAAAAAGAGACTCTTAGTCTATGCACAGTCACGCCACGTCCTCCCTCCCCCCAGCCCCTGACAACCACTTTCTGTGTCTGTGGATTCGCCTATTCTGGGTATTTCGTGTCTATGGAATCCTACAAGCCTTTTGTGATGGTTTCTTTCCCTCAGCAGAATGTTTTCAGTTCATCCACGTTGGAGCGTGGGCCAGCACTTCTTCCCTTGCCATGGCCGAGGAATAGTCCATCACGTGGATAGGCAACAATTTATTTCTCCGTGCATCAGGTGACAGACATTTGGGTGGTTCCCACCTGACTCACTTCGTGAAAAAATCTCTCTGGGCCCTGTGTGGAGGCTCAAAAGAGCAGAGCTGGGAGACCAGGGAGGATGTAGCTGCAGGATCCCAGGGATGCAGGTGAGGGCTGGAGGCAGTTGCCCTGCAGGTGAGTGATGGGAGAGGCCCGAGGGGCAGCCAGTGAGGTGTGGGTCTGGAGCCAGAAGAGCATGTTTTCTATCAGTCCTTCCTCCACGACGACGTGCTCTTCAGGAGCCGAGCGACGATGACCTGTGGATGAGCAGCCTGGGATGCCCCTGTCCCCAGCCTCTTCAACCTGACGCAAGTTTGCGTTCTGTGCTCTCTTTCTCTGGAACAAGGATTGACTCCTAAGTGGCATCTGGAGAAGGCTGAGCTTCCTGCAGGGACCTGAAGAGGGTATTAATAGTAACTTTCCTCTGTGGGATGCGGGACCAGCAGGTCAGGACAATGGGCCCCAGCCAGGAACCGATCCAGAGGTGACCACTGGCTGCTGCTGTGTGGAGCCCAGCAGGCCCGCTCTCCTCTCAGCCACAGTGGGGATTGCTTTCTGCATCCTGCTGAGAAAAAACTGCATAGAACAATTTCTGAAATTAAGGGCCATCCACTGGGTTATTTTAAACCAAAGAGCTGAAACCTCCTTCAGTAGACACAGGAAAATTGATTAAAGTCCGTGCTTCGAGGGCCCTGAAAGCACTTTACGTCAATGTCCTTCCTGCGATAGTGCTTCTGTGTTTTAATAGTAAAGCCTGCATGAGTTTACTAAGAAGGAAAACCTTATGTGTTTTGCAGGTAAAATGTCTGTCACCCAGGCATTGAACTCAGCAGTATGGTTTGGCAATTACTGTCCTCAAGGCTCCTTTCTTTCATTATCTTTATCTCCTTTAAAAAATTTTTTTAAAGATTTTTTTCTTATTTCAAATGGTGCACAGTCTTATACAAGATTTAAAAAATTACAAAATTAACTAGCAAAAAGTTAAAATCCTCCCTAATGCAGATGGCAAGGGGCTGTGGCTTCCTTCCTGTGCGACCAACATTCTTTTTGGTACGTTATGTTTTTATCAGCTGCTTTGGAATCTGAGGCTGATTGGTTCCATCTGCATTTCTGTTTGACTTTCAGCTCTGAGCTCACCCTAATCATAGCTCACTATCGAGAAAAAGAGCAGAGACTGCTACAGAAGCTGCAGGCTTCTGCTTGATAATACAACCTAGTAACATACTGAGCTGGTCTGGAACCACTCACACAGACCCCTTCAATCACTGAGAGCCCAGGGCTGATGGAGCAAATAGAAGATACTGCAACGCAAGGAGGGCTCCTAAAAGAAGTCTTAGACAAGGAGTCTGCATATGCCAAACTCCATTTTTCTGGAATCCCAGCTGAATGGTGGGATTCATTAATGCTTCCATGTTGCATTCTAACACCCAGAGCTGCCCCAGTTCTAATCTGTGACTCACAGTTACCCCGGTCATCATGCGTATGGATGGCCTCGCCCATAGGCACATCCATTCTCTCTTCCAGGCTGGCAGGTTTTCTCCAGGTTTGTTCACTTTTTTTGTACTTATTTCTGCATTTGCCCCCAGAAGGTTTTTAGAAACCGAAATGGAGTCATCAAATTGCTCACAGTGGCCAAATCTTGCCCTAAAGTCAAAGCTCTGAAGCACTGCACTAAAGAGCTCTTGGAACACCCGTGGATTCCCAAGGAAAGGAATGGATGAAGTTGTGAGCAACAGAGGTGGTGGCCCTGGGGGCGGGTGCCCAGGGGAGAAGGCAGCCATTTCCTTTGTCTTTCTTCTATTCTTCCTGGATGCAATTTTCTGCCCAGGTTTTCTCTGTTGGGTGAACTCTCTGCCCAAGGAGGGGGCTGTAGCTCTCCCTGACCCAGGGCAGGCGGCTCACCTTTCCTCTGCCAACAGGGCCTGGCAGCAAAGGCTGCTCACACAGCCAGGGAGGGCATCTTTGCAGGGTTCTGAGATGGAGGCCGTATTTCTTAGAGCAAATCCCCTTGCTCTGTCTCTTTCAGAAGCCATGATGACCTTGTTGAATCCAGCCATTCTGCAAGTGCCTCTCTTTTGACTTTAGGGATGGAAGTCCTTCCAGGCATGCCAAGAGGGAAGGAAACATGGCAGGGGCACTGGCTTTGAAGTTGCCATGGTGGTTCCAATCCTGCGTCTGTCTCTTCCTGATGGGGTGACCTCAGGCAAGTTGCTTGGCCTCCCTGAACCCCAGTTTTCTAGTGTGCAAGATGGGGACCATATTGCCTTGGGGCTGACTTCCAGGACTGAGAGAGGTATTTTTTTTTTTCTTTGAGACAAAGGCCTTGCTCTGTCACCCAAACTGGACGGCAGTGGTGCAATCACAGCTCACTGCAGCCTCAACCTCCTGGGCTCAAGGGATCCTCCCACTTCAGCCTCCTGAGTAGCTGGGACTGCAGGCATGAGCACCATGCCTGGCTAATTTTTCAATTTTTTGTAGAGATGGAGTCTCACTGTATTACCCAGTCTAGAGGGAGATAAATTCTAAGCTTAGTACAGCACCTGGCTTATATGAAGAACTCAATAATCAGTGATATTTATTTTATGTATTTATAGTTCCTAACATGGTGTTTAGTCAGCCTCCCTTTTGCCACATCTTCCAACTGTTCAGATATCCTACTTGTCTGCCTCATCCTCCATGAACCCTCCCTAGGTTCCCCCAATCCTCAATGATTTCCATCTCCTCTGTTGTCAGTTTGCCCCATTCCATAGCACTCCAATGAGCTCTCCACATTCCTGCCACTAGGACTCTGTGAGTGTTTCTTGTGCATTAACATTGTTTCATTAAGAGTGGGGAGGTGGCCTCAGAAGTGGTTCAGTGGTAGTTTAAGATGCTAGGTAAGAGCACAGATTCTGCAGCCACACTGCCTGGGTTCAAATCCTGACTGGGCCACTTAACACCAATATGATTTAGTTTCCTTATCTGTAAAATGGGTTCAATAATAGTTCCTCTCTCATACAGCTGTGAAAAAGGATTAAGTGAGATCCATTTAGACCCATGCCTGAGCTTATATGTGGTGTGTAAGTGTTAGCTACTATTATGCCCACCTGTGTAATTTTGGTAAGTTGGCATATCTTTGTGAACCTCATTTTTCTCATCTGCAAACCAGTAGTAATAAAATGTAATCCTCTGGGCTGTGGAATTAGATGAAGTGCTGAACATGTGCACACAGCGCTGGGTGCATGGTAAGCACTCAGTCTTGGTAGTGTAAGTTACACTGAAACAAGTTTTCAGTGTAAGCATATCCCACATATTGCATGGGACATAACTTATGCCTAAAAAATTATCCACTGTTGATCTGCAATTCAAATTTAGTGGGACATCCTGTATTTTACATGACAACCCCTCAAGAGGAACTAGTATGAGTTTCAGAAAATCAATAGACGGAGGCAGAGGTGCTGATGGATCCCAGTGTGTCTTCTCTCTCCTCTGCTCTGGCCCTGCTGTGGCTTCCCTGAGGTCATGGCTCCAAAGGTGGACATGCTGGGTTTGTTGAATCCTGGCATGCTCTGTGCAAATCCCTCAACAATTGTCCAGAGTCTGCCCCCTCTCAGCAACCCCACAGCTATTGCCCTGGTCCCTGCCTCACTCTGGGTACCATCCCTCAGCTGCTCTCTACACAGAACCCAGAGATATCCCTTTAAAGGTGACACTGCTGGTTGGTTGCAGTGGCTCACACATGTAATCCCAGCACTTTGGGAAGCCGAGGCTGGAGGATCACCTGAAGTTAGGAGTTTGAGACCAGCCTGACCAACATAGTGAAACCCTGTCTCTACTAAAAATACAAAAATTAGCTGGGCGTGGTGGCGTGTAGCTGTGGTCCTAGCTACTTGGGAGGCTGAGGCAGGGGAATCACTTGAATCCAGGAGTCGGAGGTTGCAGTGAGCTGAGATCATGCCACTGCACTCCAGCATGGGTGACAGAGCAAGACTCTATTTAAAAAAAATTAAAAAAAAAAAGTGACACTGCCTTCTCAAAACCCCACAGTGGCCCCCTTCTCACGAAGAATAAAATCTAGAGTCTGGACCTTTGCCTCCAGGCCCTGACTGTTCTGGCCCTGGCCTCCCTCTGGCCTCTTTCCTCCCCTCTCTTGCTCACTTGCTCTGCCCCAGACACACCTGCTGCTTGATGTTCCTGGAAGCACCTGCTGGTCCTTTTTGGATGAGACACTCTGTCCCCTGAGTACAGGAATTCTTGCTCCCCCTCACTTCACAGCATCTTTGTGCAAACGTCCTACCCCCGTGAGCTCAACCCTGGGCTGGGCTCCCCTCTCACCTTGTCTTTTCTTCTGGGCGATCATCGCCTCTCGACACTCCCAGCACTCTTCTGTTTGTTGACTGTCCCCTTCACAGTCCCAGGAGCCCATGAGGGCAGGGACTCTGAGATGTCCTCCACTCCATCCTGGCCACGCTACATGCCTCCCTGGATGGACGCCCCACAGGCCAGTGTGGAATGAATGGGTCACATAGTGGTGATGAGATGGGGAGGCTCTGCAGGCTCCCATGCTATAGAACTTGGCAAATGAGTGAAATTGTGCCAGGAAACAATTCTTGGAGTTCTTGTAGCAGCTCAAAGCCTTAAGGTTGAGTCTGTGGCAGGTAATGTTGAACCAAGCTTCTGGAAGTTTCTGCCAATGACACCCATGTCCAGTGGTTGGACTCACTTTGACTTCATGCTCTTCATATCGCAGATTTTTCCTTCTCTTCCTCTTCCTGTTGTCAGTAGTATTGATTGGTCACTGGGCTCGCTCAAGCATTTGAAAGGACAATGATGGAAATGCAGACTTGCCCTGTAATAACATGAAGGGCAAACGGTTTCATTAGAATGCTATAGAGTTCTTGGGGGGATGGGAGGGTTGTATCCTTAGGACATTGCTACTGTTTGGATGTTCGCCCCTTCCAAATCTCATGCTGAAATTTCGATCCCCAGTGTTGGAGGTGGGGCCTGGTGGGAGGTGTTGGGTCATGGCGGTGGATTCTCATGAATGACTTAGCACCATCCCCCTGGTGATGAGTGAGTTCTCACTCAGTTCACATGAGATATGGTTGTTTAAGAGTCTGGGACCTCCCGTCTTCTCTCATGCTGCTGCTCTCGAGTGTAATGTGCGTACCCCACCCCCTTGCTTTCCACCATGAGTGAAAGCTCCCAGAGGCCTCCCCAGAAGCTGAGCAGATGCTGGCATCACACTTCCTGTACAGCCTGCAGAACTGTGAGCTAAATAAACCTCTTTAAAAAAACAAAAAGTTATCCAGCCTCAGATATTTCTTTATGGCAATGCAAAAATGGCCTAACACATTCATTTCAGCTGTGTCAGTACCCCAACTGCCCTCAGAGGTGGAAGGGACATATGTTTCGCCCGATGTGCACTTAGAAAACTAAGTGCAGGCCGGGTGTGGGTGGCTCACACCTGTAATCCCAGCACTTTGGGAGGCCGAGGTGGGCGGATCACCTGAGGTCAGGAGTTCAAGACCAGCCTGGCCAACATGGTGAAACCCTGTCTCTATTAAAAATACAAAAAATTAGCCAGGCATGGTGGTGCATGCCTGTATCCCCAGCTACTCGGGAGGCTGAGGCAGGAGAATCATTTGAATCCAGGAGGTGAAGAAGGTTGCAGTGAGCTGAGAGTATCCCACTGCACTCCAGCCTGGGTGACGGAGTGAGACTCCATCTCAAAACAAAACAAAACAAAACAAAACACTGAGTGTAGAGGTTAATACCTTCTCAAATCCTATAGTTGCTGAGTGTAAGCTGAAGCTCACCTTTTCCCCTTTCTTTTTAATTTAAAAATATTTAAATACAAATATACACTTAATATTAATTTAAAAATAAATATATAAATAAATATTAAATACGAAGAAGTTTAAGATAAAAAATATAATGAGAAAAATTGTCCATAATCTCCCAACTCCCCCACAGCGGTTTCATCTCCCCACCCTGGCCTCATTATTCATGTGACGTTTTCACATCATCATCACCATAGGTATCACTTAAGATTGTTAGAAATATATTGTCACCTCATCCCATTGTCTCTCAATAATAGTTTTCAGTGACTGCATAATAGTCCAACAAATGAAAGCTCCAGATGATGTATCTTCAGGCTATTTCTCTATATTTTTAAACAATAACGCTTATTTCATAAACATTTTTGAGCTGTAACGTTTTTCTTTCTTTTGAGCCCAAGTGTTAGAATTCTGTTGTGGGTCAAATTGTGTCCCTCAAAAAGATGTGTTTAAGTTCCAACCCCTGGTGTTTGGAAACAGGCCCTTATTTGGAGATAGGGTCTTTGCAGATGTAACCAAGTTTAGGTGGTCATTAGGGTGCATCCCAATCTAATATGGCTTGTCCTTATAAGTAGAGGAAAATGTGACGTGGAGACGCAGACACACATGGATTGTGACGACGAAGGCAGAGGTTGGAGTGATGCTGAGATAGGGTCTTTGCAGATGTGATCAAGTAAAGAGGAAGTTATTAGGGTGGGATCCCAATGTAATATGGCTGGTCCTTATAGGTAGAGGAAAATGTGATTTGGAAACATAGACACGCATGGAGTGTGCTCATGGAAGCAGAGATTGGAGCGATGCAGCTGCCAGCTGAGGAGTGCCAAGGGTTGATGGTCACCATCGGAAGCTAGAGGGGGCAAGGGGGGCTCTATCTGGAGTCTCAGAGGGACAGCAGCCTTGATTTGGGACTTCTTGCCTCCAGTAAGGTGAGACAATACATTTCTGTTGTTTTAAGCCTCCTGGTTTGTGTTACTTTGTTGGGGCAGCCCCAGGGACTCTGAGTCTGATGTTCCGTGAAGTACACAGCAGAAATTCGCCTTTCCTGATCACATCGCACTGATTCCGGGACCAAGCAGGCTGTCGCAGGCAGGGGCCAAGCCAGGCTTGAGAAGATGGGCCGGGTTGGGCCTCAGCCTCACATGGGCTTCTGTGGGTCATGGCCTTGGCGTTCCTCCAGCCTGGGCTAATGCAGTCTCCTATGGAGGAATGGCATTCCAGGCCTTCACCCCTCCAGGTCAGCCGTGGCCGCTGGCCAAGGTGACTGCGTAGGCAGCCTCACATTCCTGCTCGGCTTTTGGCCCCGTGTCCTCGGCACTCAGGTCTGCAGTTCAGCCCAAGTGTTGAGACTCAGGTATGCAGTTCAGGGCGGCCTTAATTAACCCTGCCATGGGCCTGAGCACCGCCTGCGCCTCTGGGCTGCTGATTTTGTTCCTGATGCTGCAGCCTGACACTGTGGGGCGGGGGCGTGCAGTTTGCGATGGAAGGTCCCCTCCGAATGGAGGAAGCCTTGACCTTGGGAGGGGCCTGCCTTTTCGCTGGGCTCGCCTTTCTCTGGGCAGCATTCGCTCAGCACTTCAGTGCAGCCGATTCCCCTGGGACTGAATTCACACCAGCCACGACGGCTTCCTGGCTGCTTCACGTTCTCTATGTTTGCAGCTGTTCTTTGGTGGCAGAAGAAGATGATTTTTCTTCCTCCCACTCCCATTCTCTTTTGTTAGTTTCTCTCCCTGAACCACATTTTGAGCTAAGTGAAGGTCTCGGGTTGGCCTTTAGAGGGAGTAAATCCTCTGATAGCATCAGATACTGGAGAGGCGGAAATGAGGGTGTTAGGCCCTGGAGAACAGGTGCCACCGGCTTGCCTCCCATTAGGAAAGACATTTCTGTATCTTTGGCCCGTGAATTATATTCTCTTCTCAAGCAGTTCCAAATGAGCATTTAGGGCTTTATCTATCTCCCATATGCATGATTGACTGGGAAGTAGGATGGCGGCCCTGGGTGGGGTCTTGGCTCACCTGCTCACCAGCTGGGTGACTGGGTCTCACTGCCACCCAACACTCACCCAGCCCCCTCCTGGGGCATTGGGGGGATTAGGGGTGGAGGCATGGGTAAGAGAGTGAGCATGCAGGTGCCTGGGGAAGCAGTTTCTGAAGGCATGCGGTTTGTCCTTGCCATCTCTTTGATTTTACAGTTGGCAAGAATTTCCAAGGCATCTCATCAACAACTTCTGATAAATGAGGAAGTGGAGGCTGAATTGTAGTTCCACAGCATCGCCAGCCAGAAGTGGGGTGGGAATCCAAGTCTTCCGGATTCCCAGCTCCGTGATTCGTGCCTGTCACAAATTTGGGACCAAAAGCCACCTGTCTGTGGGATTAACAACAGTCGAGGCTATGATTGACATCGTGCCCTACCGAGTGCACAGGTCTGGCCAGCTGGGCATCTGGCTCTCTCGCCTTGGGTCCGTTCAGCCCGTTTTGTGGATGGATCAGGTGAAGTGTGGCTCCTGGGGCTGCTGGCTGCTTTCCAGCGTGCGGTTGCCGAGCATGTGAATGAGGCTTTCCTGAACCTCAGCTTCCACAGCGCCTGCCGGAGGAACCTTCACGTGGAACCTAAGGGCGCCAGAGGCAGAGCTGGAGGCGTGGTATTGGTGGATCCTGGGGATGCGTGTTGGGGGCTGGGTGGGTGCTGGGAGCGAGGAAAGAACTGGACCCACCTGGAAGACCAGCCAGGTGTGGGTCAGAAGCTATAAGCGTGAGAGGGCTCGAGGAATTCTTATAGTGCTTTCTGGAGCAGGGGAAAAGAGGGCTGGCCAGGAGGCCCCCACGTTTGTCTCCACCATCCTGCAGTCTTCATTTTCCCTCCAAATGGGAGGGTTCCCTGCAGCTGGCCAGCCCGCCGTGGCACAGACTGTGTTTCTCTTCTTTGAGCGCCACACGAAAGACACTCAATAGATGCCGACAGGCAAGTTGGAAGGTACAAGGGAGTCCCGGGATTATTTTTTTGGAGGCATTTTAAAGGGTAGATGGCTTCCATTCTGCTCTGTGCCTGTCCCCAGCTCAGCCCTCCACAGGGGGACCCAGGCCCGTCCCCTTTCCTCCTCCCTTCCTCTCCGCAGCTTGTGTTCAGGGCTGCCTCCCAGAGCGCCTCACCCCCTCTCCCCCTTTGCACCCAGGCCCAGCTCCAACAGCGCTTCTCTCCTGGAGAGGTCTGTCAACGGGGTGGCCCACCACGTTGCTCCCCATGTCACCAGCCCTGCCCACCCACCCAGCCTTCCTCAGTCCCAGTCTGCCTGGATTTCCTTGCAGAGCCAAGAGCTAGAACAAGTCGAGGCTGCTGCTGTTGCCCAACACACACTGTTGTCCCCAGCTCCACCCCAGAACAGCCCAAATTCCCCAGATTGCTGTGAAGAGAGTCAGCCTGTGCTCAGAGGCATTGAGCAATGCGGAGCCTCCCAGGGTCCCTGCCCCTGCACCCGGCAACAGCCAAGCGGCCTGAGCATCCAGGGTCAGATCGGAAGGTGTTTAAAGGAGGATGGCTCCTTCCTTTTGGGGTGTAGTGGGAAAACGTTGTTGGTGGGCAAAGGTCCCTCCACATTGCCCATCCTTGGGGGGAGTGGGTTTCAGTTTGGGCTCATGATATCTGGTTGCTGCTTTGTTTAGGGTGTGGGAGTCAAAGGATGGAGGGTGGCGTTTTCAGGATGGTGCGAACCTTTCACCTCTGAGTTGAAGGGAAGAGGGAAGCAGCTGCCCTCGCAGCAGGAAACAGAGTCCGGCCTGGAGCTGACACCTCCAGCTGGCCGGGGAGGATGTGACCAGGCAGTTGCTATGTCTTTGATGTTGGGGCTGCCTTTTCTCCTCTCCCTGACCACCAGACAGCTGGGTGGGCTGAGAAGGAGGCGCCCGGCACACACGTCCGTTTCCTGGAAAGGCGTGGCCACAAAGGTCACTCCATGGACTCTGAGCAGGGGCCATGGGGGCTCCTGAGCCCTTCTGGATGGAGACCTGGGATTTGGCCCCACATTGCATCCTCAGGCTTTGCTGGATATTCCCAGCCCCTCTGAGTGAATTCCAGGGAGGCGTCCCCTGAAGCAGGAGTCCCGCCCCCATGACATGCTTGTCAATTCACCACAAACCCAAGTACAGGTGACCCAGGAGAAGAGGGCTGCCGAGCGAATGTCCTGCATGCATTTAAAGAGTTAATAAGGCTGCACAGTATTCCATGGTGTATATGTGCCACATTTTCTTAATCCAGTCTATTGTTGTTGGACATTTGGGTTGGTTCCAAGTCTTTGCTATCGTGAATAGTGCCGCAATAAACATACGTGTGCATGTGTCTTTATAGCAGCATGATTTATACTCCTTTGGGTATATACCCAGTAATGGGATGGCTGGGTCAAATGGTATTTCTAGTTCTAGATCCCTGAGGAATCGCCACACTGACTTCCACAATGGTTGAACTAGTTCGTGTCCTTTGTAGGGACATGGATGAAACTGGAAAACATCATTCTCAGTAAACTATCGCAAGGACAAAAAACCAAACACCGCATGTTCTCACTCATACGTGGGAATTGAACAATGAGAACTCATGGACACAGGAAGGGGAACATCACATTCCGGGTACTGTTGTGGGGTGGGGGGTGGGGGGGGCGGGGACAGCATTAGGAGATATACCTAATGCTAAATGACGAGCTAATGGGTGCAGGAAATCAACATGGCACATGGATACATATGTAACAAACCTGCACATTGTGCACATGTACCCTAAAACCTAAAGTATAATAAAAAAATAAATTAAAAAAAAAAAAAAAAAAAGAGTTAATAAGGGAGGGCCGAGGAGCCTGATTTAAAACAGAATAGGAAAGTCTTTTAAAATATCTTTTTTTAAAAAAAATTAAAATACCTTTAAAAATCTTTAAAACATGTATCTTTTTTTCTTATTATAAAAGATTAAATGTTTATTGTAGAAAATCTGGAAATGACAAAAAAGTATAGAAAACATGAAAACTCATCTTGAATCACCCAAGAAACTGCGAACTCGTGTTAACATTGTGATCTACTCTTGATACACACACACAAACACACACCAGCACGCGTATTTTCACACTCGACCGAGACCGTCCTACAAATACAACACTTACCTTTCATAATTTCTCTTAAAATTCCGTAACAAGCGTTTTCCCATGTCTTCAAAACATGAATTTTTACAACTACCTAGCATTCTTTGGAACGACTAAGCAATTTATTTAACAAACTCCTTATAGGTTATGTATAGCACTTAAACCAATTAAATGTACAAGTGTGCCTTATGGAATAGAATAAGAAACCTGCCACCCTGAGCCTCCGTTTTCCCCATCTCGAAAGTGGGAGAACTCTGCCTTAGCTCAGGTGGCTGGTGTGCTCTTTAATTAAGATTTAGGAAAGTCCTTGCAATTCGTGGGTGAAGGATTGCTACCTCACTCAAAGGTTTTGCGTACTCACCCTTAATTATTATGATGTGCTCATTATGGGCAATTAGCACATTGCAGGACAACAGAGAGGAATTTATTTGGGAGTTGATCTGTGTTGTTGTCCTGGGTGAGCCAGGGTGCTGGAGGTTCAGGAGGCCTGTGATTGGCTCCTGACTGGAGAGACAAAAATCAGCCAGCAGCATCCAGGCCTCAATGGGCCGAGATAATCGCTGATGCCAGGCTGATCCTGAGGGTGGGAAGGAGAAATGCCACCTGGCAGGGCAGGGAGAGTGGGTCTTTCATGGGTGCCAAGTGCCAGCTCTCCATTTTCCTTTGCCTTCCTGATTTTAATCTTCTGGAATACATATACAATTCACCAGGATTTCTATCTTCATATTGGTTCATTGAGCGTTTGCACAGATTGTCTTAATGGCCCATGAGCTATGGTGTTTGTCTTTGGACTCTCCAGAAGTTTTCACATGTGACTTTTTTTTTTTTTCCTTTGAGATGGGATTTCACTCTATGACCCAGGCAAGAGTGCAGTGGTGTGATCACAGCTCACTGCAGCCTCGACCTCCTGTGGTCAAGCAGTCCTCCTGTCTCAGCCTCCTGAGTAGCTGGAACCACAGGAGCACACCGCCGTGCTTGGCTAATTGTTGTATTTTTTTGTAGAGACGGGGTCTTGCTGTGTTGCCCAGGCTGGTCTCAAACTCCTAAACTCAAGCGATCCACCCACCTGGGCTTCCCAAAGTGCTGGGATTACAGGTGTGAGTTGCCCCACCCAACCGTGATTAATTTGGGCTCTCAACACTCTAAAATGGGAGAAGGAGGTAGCATAGAGTGTGTATGACTGATTGTATTTACATTTGTTGCAATTGAAGAAATGTAGTTAAAAGTCCATCTGCAGAGAGATTATGACCATCGCTGCTGTCTGATCAAGGTCTGTTTTCCTGATCGGCAAGTACAGTTATGTAAAAGGTAAAGGGGTAGACTGTTTGCAGCAGGCACTGTCCTGGAATGTGCAGGCCACGTGGTCACCTTGCATGTGAGAGCAAGGTCTGCAGCTACAGTCCTTGAGGGAAATTCTCAATGCTCTACCACACTTTCTGGAATGTTCAGTGTCTTGCAAATAGCCTAACAGCGATTTCAGAAGCACGCAGAGATGCTTAGGAGCAGTAATGATTATTTGACAGGCTTTATTCCTAGCACTCTTTTTCATTTTCATTTTATTTCTTCATTTATTTGAGATGGAGTCTCGCTCTGTTGCCTCAGTTGGAGTGCAGTGGTACGATCTCGGCTCACTGCAACCTCCACCTCCCAGATTCAAGTGATTCTCCTGCCTCAACCTCCTGAGTAGCTGGGATTACAGGCACCCACCACCACGCCCAGCTGATTTTTTGTATTTTTAGTAGAGATGGGTTTCGCCATGTTGCCCAGACTGATCTCGAACTCCTGGGCTCAAGTGAGCCACCTATCTCCGTCTCCCAAAGTGCTGGGATTACAGGCATGAGCCACCGTGCCTGGCCCCTAACACTCTTGATTGTGGAGGTACAGGGTAGTGGGGGAAGAATTGTTTAGTGCATTCTTGAGTCAACCCCTAGTTCTCAGCTAGTCTGGGGAAAGATTTACATCCAGGAAGCTGAGGGTTCAGATTATTGACTGGTCCAGATGTAGGCTGCAGAAGATAGCTGGGGAGGCATCCCCCATAGACAATTTCCATGGCATCCAGGAATGGCTCGTTCCAAGGCTAGGATGACCCACTGAGTAATTGTCAGACTTTGGAAAAAAATGAATTGGGATGGTTTCAAACCCTCCAGGAAAAAAGGGAGGGGAGGATGGAGGGCATCTCACATCATCCCACATCCTCCTTCTCGATCGAGATAAAATATTTGAACTTTTGACCCCATTGCACAGTTTTAACTGGTCCAAGTGCTTTGCAGATTTTGAGCTGAATGATACAAGCACAGCGCTACTCAGATTTGAAATACTGAGATCTTTTCTATTTCTCACCTCTAGGCTTTGTGAATACATGCGGGCATGCCTTCATTTTACTAAAACATCTCAGATTGAGATGTTGAATGCACCATAGTTATTATTATTTTTTATCTCTGGAGACGGTGGGCTAACAGAAAACTCAAATCTGACAGGAGTTTCTCGTCTTATTTTCTAGGTCAGATGCCTCAGCATGCATTCCCAGGACTTTATAAGATGATCCACTGAAGGATTTCAGCAATAAAATTCTGGAGTGTCAACTGATAACGTTTTTCAGTCTCAGCTTGCTCACCATTTGAGTAGGGTCACATGTACATGCGTATTACTAGAAGTGAATGTATGAAGTTTTTGTTACTGAGAGAGTGGCCCTAGAGCAGATGCCAGCGAACTGCAGCCCACAGCGCAAATCTAGCCTGCCGCCTCTTTTCATATGGCTCACAAGCTAGTCATAGTATTATATTTTAATAGTGTGGGAAAACATCAAAAGAAGAACAATATTTTGTGGAACATGAAAATTATATGTTTACATTTTAGCATCCATAAACGTGGTTTCATTAGAACACACTTCTATGGTTTGAATGTCCTCTCCAAAACTCATGTTGAAACTTAGTCCCCAACATCACTATATTGAGAGATAGGGCCTTTAAGAAGTGATTGGGGCATGGGAACTCTGCCCTCATGAATGGATTAATCTATTCATGGATTAATGGATTAATGCGTTAACGGATTGGTGGGTTATCATGGCAAGGAAACTGGTGGCTTTGTAAGAAGAGGAAGGGAGACTTGAGTCCTCTCACCACAGGACACAGGACTCTGCAGAGAGTCCCGGCTAGCAAGAGGATCTTCACCAGATGTGGCCTCTTGACCTGAGACTTCTCAGCCTCCATAACTGTAAGAAATAAATTCCTTTTCTTTATAAATGACCTAGTTTTAGGCATTCTGTTTTAAGTGACAGAAAATGAACTTAGACAATGCTTATGCCCATTCACTACATATTATCCACGGCTGTTGCCTGCATTTTGATGGCAGAGTTGAGCAGTCGCAACAAAGACCAAATGGGCCAGTAAAAGCTGAAAATATTTACTATGTGGCTCTTACAGAAAATACTTGCCAACCCCTACCCTAATCACTGGCTTCATTTCCTGGGACAATGTTTTTGTACTTATCCAACTGTGGATAGCATTTTTTTTTTTTTTTTTTTGAGATGGAGTCTCTCTCTGTCACCCAGGCTGGAGTGCAGTGGCACGATCTTGGCTCACTGCAACCTCCGCCTCCCAGGTTGAAGCAATTCTCTGCTCAGCCTCCCAAGTAGCTGGAATTACAGGCACTCACCACCATGCCCTGCTAATTTTTGTATTTTTAGTAGAGACAGTGTTTCACCATCTTGGCCAGGCTGGTCTTGAACTCCTGACCTTGTGATCCACCCACCTTGGCCTCCCAAAGTGCTGGGATTACAGGCGTGAGCCACTGTGCCTTAATAAACTTTCTCAAATAACTTACATATATATTGAATGAGTAATCCCCCTCAATAATTTTACCTGGGATTAGGGAAGAGGCATTAGAAGAAGGCCAGGGAAAACATCTTGAAGCCAGCAGACTGTGAAAAGTCAAGAAGCTGAACAAAGAGTTGATTTGGTGGGCTATGAATGAGCTTGAGGGCAGGCCATGTGTGTCCTCCTTTAATCTGCTACTGTCTTTGTATGGATGTTGATACTGTAGTCAGCCAGTGGTTACAGGGTAACCTCAGCCTCATGTTAGTGTCATGCTGCCTTGTACTAACTGAGCACTTCCTTCCCCAGGAGCCCGCAGCTCTACGCTCAAATTTATTTCTCCTCTTAACATTCCCAGGAGAGGGGCTTTCATTGGATACAATGTCTTGTGATCAATTCACTTTTTAGGTACATAAAATTTTAAAAAGAGACAAACCCTCATCAGAAGTGGGAGAACTTTTCAGCAAAGCCCAGGTGGCTGTTCACAGGTATTTGCTGGTTTTTTTTTTTTTTTTTTTTTTTTTGAGACGGAGTCTCGCTCTGTTGCCCAGGCTGGAGTGCAATGGTGCAATCTTGGCTCACTGCAACCTCTGCCTCCTGGGTTCAAGTGATTCTCCTGCCTCAGCCTCCTGAGTAGCTGGGATTACAGGAGCAGGCCACCACACCTGGCTAATTTTTGTATTTTTAGTAGAGACGGGGTTTCACCATGTTGGTCAGGCTAGTCTTGAACTTCTGACCTCGTGATCTGCCTGCCTCTGCCTCACAAAATGCTGGGATTACAGGCGTGAGCCACCATACCCAGCCTATTTGCTGTTTGAATGTAGGTGAATGAGTGGGTCCAGCCCCATTTATTGATTCCAAAGTTGAACCTTATTTGTCTGACTCTTATTTGATCAGCTATTCTGCTATTTTATGTAGGAAGATTTAGATTCCAGGAACCCTAGTTATCTCAAAGTTTTGATGAGCACAACAGGCTTCTGCCATCAGGTAAGTGTTCATCTTACTTAACAAGATTTTTTTTTTTTTTGGTGGATGTCCAAAATAGAAGTTCTTGAGAACCCAGGTGAGAGGGTGCGTGTGGGTTTAGGCAACTGGTCAGCCCCCCAAAATAAGATCCAGTAAAGGCATGACAGACAGAGGCTCTGGTGCAGGAAGTAGCTTATTCCAAATGTTAGGAGGAAACAAAATAAGTGGCTGGATTGTGAATCTGTGTAATTTATCAGTGGATACTACAGTTGGATGATAAGTAGAAAACCTCAGAGAGCTGAATGAGAAAAGAAATGGTTCTGATGAGGAAGGCCTAACTCAGGGAAGATGGAAGATTTTATTCTGGGAGGAAGAATAGACTTAGTAACATGCAATGGACTTTACCAGCTCAGAAACCCTCCGGAGTTCTGAGTCAACTGCTTATTAATACAGTGTTATGCAATGACTTAAGGATGCGCAACGTAAACTTTCCAGAAAAGCAAAAACCACAAAAGTGGGCAGAACCTTAATTTCTCCTTTGTTTGCTGATTAGTGGAGGCTCACATGATTTCTTTTAAGGCTGGTACAGCCCCTCCACTGGCGTCCAAGAAACGGAAATCTCCCAATGTTAGTAATCCCGTCAGAAGTTTCGGTTTTCTTGGAAAACATGCCTGGTGGCCTACTTGGGGCCTCCAGGCCACACACCTCCATTCCATGAAGCTGTCTCTCTCAGGATGCATGGGTGACAGTGTGTTCAGATGGATGCTTTGAATCCAGGGCCCCAACCCCCAGCTGCGGAGACACAACGCCAGTACTGTGATTGCCTGAAAAAGATAATTGGCTCATACTTCTCTCAATATTAAAAGTTTAAAAAATATGTGAAATGAAAATGCTAGAGAAATGAATTCAAAAAGTCCAAATCCAAAATAATCTAATCTGTTATTATTTTCATTTTTGAATATTAATTTAAAACACTGGCAATCATGGTGCTCACGTGATTTTTGCACGTAGACCACCTCACAATGAATGAAATGAACGGCTCCTTCTTTCACTAGGGGCACAAAGTCACGACCTGGCTTGTCCCTGGGATTTCCCTGCTGTGTGTTCCCTCCTTGTCTTCATGAGAGAGGTTCAGGCAGAGAATCCTGCCTGGATTCCCACGTCTGTACAGCGCCAGGCACCTGACAGTGGAGGGCTGTGATATGATTTGGCTGTGTCCCCACCCAAATCTTATCTTGAATTGTACTCCCATAATTTTCATGTGTTGTGAGAGGGACCCAGTGGGAGATAATTGAATCATGGGTGCAATTTCCCCCTTACTGTTCTAGTGGTAGTGAATAAGTCTCATGCCATCTGATGGCTTTATAAGGGGAAACCAGGCCGGGCGCAGTGGCACACGCCTGTAATCCCAGTACTTTGGGAGGCCAAGGCAGGCAGGTCACGAGGTCAGGAGATGGAGACCATCCTGGCTAACATGCTGAAACCCCGTCTCTACTAAAAAAAGAAAATACAAAAAAAAAAAAAAAATTAGCCGGGTGTGGTGGCGAGCACCTGTAGTCCCAGCTATTTGGGTAGCTGAGGCAGGAGAATGGCGTGAACCCAGGAGGCAGAGTTTGCAGTGAGCCGAAATTGCGCCAATGCACTCCAGCCTGGGCAATAGAGCGAGACTCTGTCTCAAAAAACAAAAAAAAACAACAAAAAAGGCGTAGTTCTCATTCTCTCTCTTGCCTGCCGCCATGTAAGATGTGACTTTTGCCTTCTGCTATGATTGTGAGGCCTCCCCAGCCACGTGGGACTGTGAGTCCATTAAACCTCTTTTCTTTATAAATTACCCAGTCTTGGGTATGTCTTTATCAGCAGCATGAAAATGGACTAATACAGGCTGCACCCTGGTCCTGCCTTCTGCTGTGTTTCCCTGAGGCAGCAGAGCCTCCTATGAAACGTGTCTCCCTTTAGAGCCTCTCTTTAGTGTCTGCCTCACCTTCTCACTCCATTTATCCCCCGTTTCACTGCCACTTCTATGATAAGCTGCTGCTTTGGAAGGGTCCCCTAAATGGTCTGCTGATGGCTTGGCCTTCTGAGCCTCGCTCACTCCTGTGCAGTGGGGGAGGCCCCTTCTCCTGCAGACAGGCTCTCAGGCCACAGGGAATGGGTGTGGAATGGCAGGTGTGGCCAGAAACATGGGGATATGTGAGGAATGTGTGCATGTGGGGTGTGTGAATGTGTGTGAGCATGTGAGTGTACGTGTGTGTGCATGTGTGTGTCCATGTGATGTGTGTGTGAATGTGAGCGTTTGCGAGTGTGCATGTGGGGTGTGTAAATGTGTGTGGGCGTTTGAGATTGTGGATGTGTGTGTGCATGTGTGTGTGCATGTGATGTGTGTGAATGTGAGGATTTGAGTGTGCATGTGCTGTGTGTGTGCATGTGGTGTGTGTGAATGTGAGCGTTTGAGAGTGTGCATGTGGTGTTTGTGAATGTGTGAACATTTGAGTGTGCATGTGTGTGTGCATGTGGTACATGAATGAGAATGTGTATGTGTATATTGGGAAAGTGAGTGTGATTGTGTATGTGTGAGTGTATGTGGGCATATGTGAGTGAGACTATATGTGCAGATGTTCATGTGTGTGTGCATGTGAGTGCATATGTGTATGTTGGTGAGCATCAGCCTGAGAGTATGGACGCCAGAGTGAGAGTGTGTATGAGTGAGTGTGCAGGTGTGAGTGTGAGCATGAGTGTGAGAGTGTGAGTGTGTGAGCATGTGTGGAGTGTGTGAGTGTGAGCATGAGTGTGTGTGAGTGTGTGTGTGTGTGTGACGGGTGAGGTTGCAGCAGTGTCTTACTCAGCTAACTTTGTCTGTGGAACAGGCGCTCCCCTCCCATCTTGAAGTGCCCTGTGCAGCGAGCTCAGGGCTTCTGAGGACAAGAGCGTGGCAGAGGGCGCCACTTATGGCATGAGTGAAGTCTGCTGGTGGCTGCTGTAAGCTGTGTGTCACGTTGCCTTACAGGCACATTCTGTAAAGGAAATTGGTTTGCTTTTCCTTAAATGAGACTAGGGAAGCTAGGGGTAGGGTGACAGGTAGCTGGAGAGGAGGATTTTCTCACTTGCTCCTCGAATTGTACTGTTGGGTGAATGGGCAGGTGCATGAGGGGTCAGTGGTAGGTGCACTGGGTGTAGAGCCCCACTGCACAGGGTCCCTCTGACCCACCTGGGCCAGTCCCACTCCAGCCCCTTCCCAGGTGCTTTTACCTCCAGCACCTTCCGATCTGCTCAAACTTCCAGCAGTGGGGTCTTTGGGGGTCCTCAGGGCTCTGTCCTGGATGTACCTTGAACTCCAGCCTGTTTCCTCTAGGGCCTCCATGGCCTCCTGGGGCCCCAGTAACCTCCATATGCCTGTACTGCCCTTGCTGTACCCCTGCTCGTTCTTCTTGTCTGAGCTCCACACCTGTGTGTGTGTCTGCACATCCTGCACCCACCTCCCCACACTGCTTCTCAGAACCTCCATAACTCCCTGCCATGAATAATTCTATGTGGCAACTTGACTGGGCCATGGGGTGCCCAGATATTTGGCCTAACATGATTCTGGGCATTTCTGTGAGGCTGTTTTTGAACGAGTTTATCATTTAAGGTGATGAGTGCACAAAGTAGACTGTCCTCCCCAGTGTGGGGGGGCCTCATGAGATCAGCTGAAGGTCCCGAGCTGAGTAGAACACGGCTGGCCCTCCCCCAGGTAAGAGAGAACTACTCCTGCCTGCCGGCCTTTGAGCTAGCTCATGGGCTTTTTTCTGCCTTTGCACTAGGACTGAAACACAGCTCTTCCTGGGTCTTGAGCTTGCAGCTTTTGGACTGGAACCTACACTCTGGGCTCTCCTGATTCTCGGGCCTTTGGACTCATATGGGAACTGTACCCTCAGCTCTCCTGGGTGTCCAGCTTGCTGACCACAGATCTTGGAACTTCTCTGCCTCCTTAATCACGCAAGCCAATTTGTTGTAATACATCTCTATCTATCTGTGTCTCCTAGGTTAAGTTTCCTGGAGAATCTTGAAGGATACACCTCCTCCCTCTCCCACAGCACGGAGTTGTTCTGTGCACTTGGATCAGCCCCCACAACTTCCCCCTGGGACAGGGCATCCATCACCATCTCCTACCTGGACAGCAGCAAACACTGCCCCCGTGACTTCCTGGTGCCATCCTTGGCTCCTTTACGTCCATTCTCCAGTGGCTGCCAGAGTGAGCTTGAAGAACGTGTGACATGCCCTTCAGAACGTTCTACTTCCTGTTCCAGAAGGACAGCCCCTCATGCCTTCCCGCGGCCCACACGCCACCCCTTCCTCAGCGCCCCAGCCTGGCATCCTCTTCCTGCATTCAGCCTTCTTTTCCGAGGTAGTGCTGATACCAGTTGTCACTAAATAGCAACATGTGTTAACTGTTCAGCTTCTCTCTAGTAAAATAGATCATAAGCCTCATGAGCTCCCAGAGCCTCTGTCTTCTTCAATACCCCCCAGCACCCACCCCAGGGCAGGGCCACAAAGAGTTGTGGAGTAACCAAGGGGTGGATGAACGTGGAATGCAAAGGCTGAGGGTGTGTTGACCAGGAGCACGGGGGGCAGGAACTTGTGCAACAGCAGCGGCACAGGTGAAGTGGCCGGGCTCCTGGGACACCGGCTAGGGAAGCCTGGCTAGGGGAGCTGCAGGGAGGCCTGGGGATGGCAGGAGACAGGGTGTGTGTAGTCGTGGCCTGGGAGGCCAGCAGGCCAGAGCTAGGAGGGCTTTGCACATCTCTCCGGAGCTTGTGTCCATCCTGGAATCCATGGGGAGCAAGGATTGAGACTGGGAGCGGGGTCTGGCTGTTGGAGGTAAAGCTACTGGTGCCACTGAGCCTTAAGACCAGGATAGTGGCCCTGGCTGTAAGGTCAGGGAGCCAGTGGAGACCAGTGCCTGGTCCGGGTTGGGTTTTCTCAATTGTCCCCCCAGGAAGAGGCTGCATCGAGAATGAGGGCACCGAAGCTGGCTAGGATGGCTTCTGATTCCGGTAGGGCCCCTCAGGAGCCCTGACAGCCAGCCTCTAGGTCTGGCTAGTTCAAAAGAATATTCTTATTTTATGGGCTTGGGGCAAGCTTTCCTTATCTTGGCGGTCAGCAATGGGGATGCACTATTTTATTTATATAATCAAAATGTTTTCACAGCAACAAGAATGACTTTAATCCTGCCAGTATGTTGGCATTGTTTGTGCAAAGGTACATCTGTTTGTCGGCATTTTAGGTGATCCAACTTCCTCTCTAAATCCCTGCCTCACACCCCAAAACACATTGCAAGCTCCATGGAGCAAGTCTCTTTTCCTTACTGGAGACGCTGGCCTGACAGGGCTGGGGCGGAACGCACAGCGAGTGCCTTGGGCCAGCGTCAGCCTTGGCCCTGGGGGCTGTATTTCTAACTGACCGGTCTTGGCCGGCCAGGAGGGGAGTGAACCAGATCGTGGATGCTGGAGGCTGTGAAGAGGAAGCCGTGTTCAGAGAGGTTCAGCTCGTTGCCCACTCAAGTAGCCCTGAACAAACACCCTTTTCTGACCTGCAGCTGCTAGTAAGAAAGTGCAGGAGGACAGAACAAAAGCTGAGGTCAGTCTGTTTCTTCCCCCACACCTCCGCAGTCTCTTCCCTTTTGGGGAATGTGGGCCCTGCCCACTCACCGCCCACTTACCTAAGTCCCACTGCCACCCCATTGCCCGCACAAAAGCAGGTGAGAAGCCCCTCCCGACAAAGAGCCTTTCCCCAGGCCCTGCTGAGGTGACCCCCACACCTTCACCTCCCAGGACACAGACTGCTTGGATCAGGGGTTCCCGGTATTGGAATAAGGGTCCTTTGTAGTGTCAACACTTCTTAAAGACTCATGGGATAGGTTGGTATTTGTTGGTTGAGAAAATAACTATTGTCAAATAGGTGTTATAAATAAATTATTGACCCTTTTAAGGCAATTGGGGTTTTGCTAGCCTTAATAGCACCTACATATTTATTGCAAAACAGTCAATCAGATTTGTTCAGATTTCAGACAATGCTTGTTGGACACCTGAGTTCCTAGACACCTTGTCGTCATTCTGTGCTTTCTCACCCCTGGTCTGTGGCTCCCCCAGGATGGGGATTACTGAAGTTACTGAATGATGCATTATATTCCTGAATTCAGCGCATGCCTTGTCTTCCCAGGGAATATACAAGGCCTCTTGGAGGGCTGGGATGATGGTTGGTGGCCCCACGCCTTGTGTGGAAGTGGGCACGAGGCAGGCATGTTGCTACCAGTGACCCCACAGCAGGGCCAGAGGGGTTTTATCCCAGAGGCTGTTTTGGGAAAAACAAATCTCCAGTGAAAGCTACACTGTAATCACATGAGAAGAAACTGTCATTCAAGAGGCCAAGGTGGTGGCACAATAAGGCCATTTATTCAAAGGTATATTTTGTTAGGGAAACGTAGTCAAGGCTGTGGAAGTGGTTACGGCTCAAACACCGGTTCCAGACACAGGGAGAGGGGTGGACGCCAATCATGTTTGAGCATCGCAGAGGAAACAGTGGAAACTCACCCTTCGTAAAAGCAGAAGACACACGGACGGGACAGGGCCGGGGGCCAAGAGCACCTGAAAACAAGCAACAGGGTGGCGGAGGAAGAAAAAGAAAAAAAGAGACAGGTTTCCACTGGCACAGTTTGGCTTCTCTGCCTCACAGAAACCAGAAACAGGCTCAAACAGCTTAGAGCAGAAATCCTCTCTGAGGTGACAAGGCGGGAAAAGTCGTGACTTCCTTAGAAAAAACTGATTTATTAGCGCTGGAGTTATTCCTGTTAAATATGCTCCTCCAAAGAAGATAATTATGTGGCTCATTATTAATTAGAATTCAAAAATTCTTTGTTCACATTAGGTCAGGCCTCTAGTTCTTGCATTTTGTGAACCGTGAAAGCTTTTGAAGCGGAGCCAAGTACTTGTGGACGCGGGACCTAAGCCCTGTCCTCTCCATCTGCCACCCAGGGCCTGTGGCTTTTCTAAGTGAAAAGTACAGTGTGGTAGACCTCAGGGTTGTCCTGGTTCTGCTGCTGCCAGCTGGGGGACCCTGTACCATTGCCCTGTAAGACCCCTGGACCTTAGTATGTTCATCTGTGAAATGGAGGAGTGGACTTCATTGCCTCTGAAGTCCCTAGAGGTTAGATGGCTATCCTGTTCTAGAAAGCATCCCAGGTAATTTTTCTTTCCTACAGGGTCAACATCTTGTGAGTATGGAGACCAGGCAACGTGAGCTCCAGCTCTAACTCTGTCCCAATCAGCTGTGTGACCTTGGACAAGATGCTTAACTTCTCTGGGCCTCAGTTTTCTCATCTGTGACATGAAGTTAATTAAGTGTTTTTAGTTGTTGGTTTTTTTTTTTTTTTTTTAGCTTGTTATTTTAAATCCCATTGGTTGTTGGGAGGATTAAATGAATTTGCGCAGTGGCTGGTGTCTGGTACCTGCTCAGCGAATGATGCAAACCTTGTGAATAGTAGTTACTCCATCATACAGCAACTCCAGTTGTGTTGAAATCTCTCTTGGGATCCGAGGCATCATATAATAGGTCAAAGGGACCCATTCCAAAGGGAAATAGGTGGCAGGTGAAAATATGTGCAGAAACGCCCTAGGTTCAATTAAAAATATGTGGTAAGAGATGCTAGAATTCCAGGTTCTAGCATAACAATTTGAATATTCATTAGATTGCAACAGTGGTTCTCAGGTTTAGGTTGTGTTGGAATTCCCTGGAGGGCGTGTTAAAACGCAGATTTCAGAGTTCTGATTCAGAATATCTGGGTGAGGCCCAGGAGTTTGCATTTCTAACAAGCTCTCAGGTGATGCTGATGCTGCTGGCCCCAAGAGCACACCTTGAGGACCACTGGATTATCGATTCTATTCTAACGCTGCTTTTTTTCTCTCTTCCAAATTTGAGTAATGCTTAGATCCCATTTAAAGGGGGAAAAAACAATGGGTTCTCCTCTCATTTGTAAAACACTGTGTTAGTCTTATTCTACAAAACTGTCTTTCAATTGTGAATTTATGAAAGTAGACTAATTTTTAAATTTTATATTGTCAACTGAATGGAAATACAAAATGGAAACATTTTTCTAGAAAATTCACAGCCGTGGAGTACAACCTGTCTAAGAAACATTATGCTAAAACAGAAACATTTCTGTTCTCTCTATACCTGTAAGGGTAATGAGGAAGCAAATGCAAGAAGGGGATTGTGAGTGGCCAGATTTGGATTTTGAGTCCTTTTCTGCCTGGGATCCCCCTCTGTGAGGGGCCATGGGCTGTGCACAGCTCTCTGGCCCCTGTTACTTAGCTGGAAGGAGCTCTGCAGGGTGGGCTCCAGTGTAAGGCTCTGAATCTTCGCCATCAGCTGCTGGGAAATACAGGACCTTCTGCCGGCAGGGTCAGGCTGTCAGGGTTCTTGGCTGAGGGAAGAGGAAGCTGGAAGCTGGGTGGGACAGGGTGGGAGGTGCCAGGGCTTTGGCCTGAGTTTTCCTGTTATTCTATTCTGTTGGCTAGCTCCTAAATTTAGTTTAGGTTAAAAAAAGAAATGTTTCAAGTACAAAGTGAGTTGAGCAGTCTCCTGGGGCAGCTAGCTGTGCCGTGGAGATGCACACAGCTTGAACTGACTCAATATTATTTTTTTTTCATCAGATGTCATCTCGCTGGAGGGCAGAAGGATTCTCTGGAACCTAGGGGCCAGCAGGACAGAGGAAACAGAAAGTACATGACTGATGATGTCTTTCGACCACAGAAAGGGCTGGAAGAAGCAGGGGACCCACTGTTTGAATAAACCCAGTGGAAAAACAGAAGCCCCATTTCATACTTGACTCAGCTCTTCAAGTTTAAGTCTTGAATCTCCTCAATTGCATGGAACAGTGTTTCTCCCAAGTCATCTGACACCCACTCTGTTCTCTGGATCATTCCTTCCTAGAGAACCTTGCTCTTGGAGGGCTGTGATTTGCTGTCACCCACTTGCCTTTATGACCCACTGAGTGCATCTCAACAGTCATTTGGGGCGTTCTGATCTGACCAGGAAGGGATGGGTGGCTTGTGGAACTTGCAAGCACTCTCACTGTGGCGGTCCCCATCGGTGGTCACGGGGTTGCCACAGTGAGCTACGTTTCTACCCTCATCTCTCTAAATGTTACCGTGGAATCTCTGACTGAGGACCCGTGGGCTCACCCAATGTGATAAAGTCCTGAAGCCCAGCTGCGACGTCTGACCCCAGGTGCAGGACTTTCCAATAGACAGATGCATAGGACTTGAGAAGAAATCGACTTAGAAATCCGAAGTTGGAAAACTGGTTGCCTGACATTCTGTGCAAGACTGAATCTCTGAGCAACGAGGGCTGTGTAACATTGGGAACATGTCTTTTCCAGCCTATGGAGACCCCAGGAAACTTTGCAGTTGTTCCCCAAGTATGGACGGAGTCAAACTTGATGTCCTTTCATCCCCCCATCCCATTCCCTAATCCATATCCTTTGGAAATTTTAGAGTGCCAGGCCTCATGCAAATACACCAAAAACAATGTAAGTCATTTATGTTCTACTAAGCCAAGAGTTCTTTAGCAGTGGAAGAAGATGGGGTCTTGCACGAATGGAAGGGTCTTGGCTATTTGTGTCGGTATCAACAGAAGGACTAGATGCTTGCGCTAAAAAAAAGCTGAGGGATGGGGGCAGGAAGCGGAAGGTGACAGGTAGACTCCTGCTTGTTTGCAGGAGAGGCCTGGCAGAGGAGGTGGGTACAGGACATTGCTAAGTGGATTGAATAATGTCCCCCCCAAATTCAGGTCTAACCAGAACGTCAGAATGTGACTTTATTTAGAAGCGCATTCTAAATTGGGAATAAAATCTGCAACACATGTTGCTGTTTGGGAAATTCCTACAGCCAACGGCCAAGCTCCTGGCATTTAATGCTGGTGTCTCCAAAGATTGGTTCTCATCTCTTGAGGGCTTGTTTTTATTAAGGGCACACTCGTGCCCCCAGAGCATGCAGTTTGATGTCACACGCAGCCCTGAATCACACTGTGGTACCGAATCACACTGTGGTACCACGTTTCCCTGACGTAAAGCTAGGAAAGGAATGACGTGACCATCCCAAATGTTCCAGTCACCCTGACCTTTAACCCTGGATTCTAAGAAGGCTCCAGATGTTTTCTGTGGTTAGAGCTCCCAGAAAATGACTCCTTCCTCTATGAGACATTATCTGATGACAAGAAGATTCTGAGCGACGTGGGGGAGTGAGAATATTTTCATAATATCTGCCATTAGAATGACTTAGAAATGGAAGACCCAGGTTCAGAAATTAGGATCCCATGCACGCTGCACTCTTGTGAGGAGGTGCAGAAGTTACCTCTTCCCTTGGTAATCCTGTTTCTTAGAACTCGGGTATTTATCAACCACCTAACTGGCTGCTTGAAGGATGGACACCTTTTTCTGTATTGGTTTGCAAAGAAAGGAAGTTGCAAAAGGTCACAAAGCAACTCCATATCCTTTGGAAATTTTAGAGTGCCAGGCTTCATGTAGATAAACCGAAAATAATTTAAGTCTTTTATGTTGTACTAAGTCAAGAGTTCTTTAGCAGTGGAAGAAGATGGGGTCTTACGTGAGTGGAAGGGTCTTGGTTATTTGCATTGGTACCAAGGGAAGAACTAGATGCTTGCACTAAAAGAAAAAGCTGAGGGATGGGGACAGGAAGCGGGGAGCAAATCTGAGACTGAATAAATGTAAATAAAAGAGCTAAGATTGTTGAGCAGGTGCTAGGAGCTTGGTCAGATTTTATTCCCAAGAAATCTCAGTTATTCTGCCTCCCACTAGACAGGGAATGTGTTGCTTACCTTTGCATCCACACCTGGCTCACACCAACCATGCAACCAATAATTGTTCAGCAGACGAGGGTTGTCAAAGGCTTGGACGACCCTTCAGTAGCTCTTTAAGGGAAACCACCCACCCATTTCATCTTACCTGCTCGGCTTTCAGTATTTATCATGTCAGTGACTCTTTATTCCAGACCCGAGGTTGATTTCGGTCACCTGGCGGGGTCATTAGAGCCTTGATGTCATCACACACCTGGCCCAGCTGGTTGGGACTGGGGCTTCGATGCTGTATCTGTGACCAGGCTTCTTAGGCTCAGCAGAGAGCTGGCATCCTGGCCACTAGCTGGGGTCAGGGTTTCCCAGCAGGGCATCTCCTTCCTGGGAACACCCTCTTCTCCCGCCTTTGGTCTCCTCTCCTGCGTCTGGCACCCAGAACCTCCCTGGGCCTTCTCTATCCCTCCAACCACCTGCCTGGACTTAGCTGGCTTCCACATTCAGCAAGGAGAGGGGTGAGGGGCTGGAGGGCAGGGCCCGGCCTGGGGTCTTCTGATGCCCCATGCTGTGACTTGGCCCTTGTAGCTGGTGCTCTGCCTCCGGGCCGGATCAGTGGGAGGTGGAGGCCCTGGAAGGAGGCGCAGTGGCTCTAGGGTTCTACTGGCAGCAGCATGAGTGTAGCTCATCATTATCAAAGGAAATAATTACAGGCCAGAGACGCAGTTCCTTGTGGCCTGATTTGGGCCATGACGTCTCCCAGAAAGCCTCTTCTGAGGTGAGAGATTCTGATAAGCCCCAGGGCAACAGGTTTCCTCTTTGCACCTCATTACCATTTTTCCTGGCTTAGGAATGAATGTCAGCCCCTGTTCAATGTACATTCTGTGTCATTTAAGAATTACCAATATATGGGTGGAATTACACTAATATGTTCACACTGTGATGGTTCCTTCTGGGTTCCGTAAGGGATACAAAGGTGATTTGAGCATGCATCTTGTCTTCAAGAACTCTGGCATAGCAGGGCTATAAGTGCACACACGTGTGTATGCAGACACACACACGCACACGCTGTATTAGTTCTGCTGCTGCTCTAACAACTTATCACAAACACAGTGGCTTAAAACAATGCAAACTTAATATCTCACATTCCTGGTGGCCAGCCATCTGACCCAGGTCTCCTGGGTCTAACGTGAAGGTGGCGGCGCTGCTCTCCTTTCTGGAGATTCTGTTCTCCTGTGCTTCCCGGCTTCTTCCTGCCCCTGGGCTGGTGGCCCCTTCCTCTGTCTCTGACCCTTCCATGCCCACACCTCTCCGTGCCCACATCGGGGAAAGGATCCCCACTTTAAGGGCTCACGTGATTAGATTGGGCTCACCTGGATAGTCCAGAAGAATTTTCCCATCTCAACCTTGATCACATCTGCAAAGTCCCTTTTGCCATGGAAAGTAACATATTCATGGGTTCCAGGGATTAGGAGATGGCCCTATTTTGTCATACTTTGCTGGAGGCAGGGAGGATATTATTCTGCCTACCATAAGCATATGTACACACAAATAGTAACAATACGTGTAAATTTATGTTTATATGTGTATAAACAATTACTATAATACAACATAGATGACTGATTTATTGGAGCTCCTGCCTGGGGATGTATTCCAGATCTGGGCTGGAGAGGTGGGGCAGTGTGTGTAGGGGGTGAGTTTGCAAAAGCATACACTCAATAACAATGAAGTATGGCATATATCTCTATATCATACCTTCATATCTATCAATCATCTACCTATTTTTATTTTATTTTATGTATTCTTTTTTTTTTTTTTTTTAGTGACAGGGTTTCAATCTGCAGTGGCACCATCTCTGCAACCTTGAACTCCTGGGCTCAAGCGATCCCCCAGCTACAGCTTCCCGAGTAGCCAGGACTATAAGCACACGCCACCACACCCAGCTAATTCTTAATTTTTAAAGGTTTTTGGTAGAGACAGGAATCTATCTGTGTTTTCAGTGTTACTCATAAGAAGTCATAGTTGAGAAACAGTTACTGCTCTGTGGGCACTAGGGAAGAAAGAGGTATATTTAATGCTTGGGAGTTGGAAAGTCTTAGAGAGGAGAGTCCTTGGAGGATGTGAAGCTGGGCATCCAAGGATGGGAGGGCTTTGCAGATGGGAGGTCAGGCTGGGTAGGAAAACACATCACAGGCAGGTACGAGGATCCCTGAGTCTGTCAGTCAGGTTGCAGGTGGGGGCTTTATAAGGAGCAGGTAACTGGCAAGTCACGGAGGTCAGGGCCCCTGCCAAAGGTGTAGGCCCTGGGCAGCTTTCAGAGATGCAGAGCAGAGCAGGACAGGGAAATACCCAGGACTGTCTGAGGAGCAGAGCGCAGCAGCAGCAGAGATGGAGTGGCTGGTGGGTGTGGGGAGGACTCAGCCCTGCTGTGGCCATGAAGGTGGGGATGGAGGAGGATGGGCACCAAGGCTGGTCCTGAGGCAGTAGAGGGTGGGTGGGTCCCTTCCAGAAATGTTCAGCACGGGGCATCCTTATTCAATCCCAGATCAGTAGGCTCAGCGCCACCCTGGACTCATTGGAAATGCAGATTCTCAGGCCCTGCCCCGCCCTCCTGAATCGGAAATGCTGGGGAGGTGCCCCGACATCTGTGTTCTCACAGGCCCCAGGGGATTTTGTGGCGCTCAAGTTGCGGAGCCACCGTCCTATTGCGTTTTCCTCCCTCCCAGTCACTCCTCTCCTGAGCTTGTCCTCCCCAGTGATGGTCAAGGTTGGGTCTCCATGCGCCTCACACTCAGCTGTCTTCCCATTGTGACAGGCCATGGTGAGTCTCTACGGCTTCTGAGAAGTCACCCAGATGACTCAAAGTTAAATCACCTGCTTTGCAGCAGAGCCAGGGGGCGGTGGGGGCATCGCTCCTTGACAACAGGAAGGGCTGTTAAACAAAGGCTGGTGGCCAGGAGTTCCCCTCCTTCCCAAGAGTTCGAGGAAATAACTTCCTTGCAGTGTGAGGGATTCAGGGAGAGGAAACAGGACTCCTTTCTAGAGTGTGATGTCAACACAGGAGTGACAATGGACTTCCCACCTCCAATGTCCCTAAAAGCAGGTGCTCATCCACTGCGACCCTGTCTCAGGGTGGGGAAATGGACAGGTGGCTTCATGCAGCCCTTCACCCTTCCACGCATCTTGTCAGCTCCATTCCTGTCTGGAATATTCCAGGAGGACCTTATAAGATCGAGAATGAGGGTCTTCTTGTAAATGTAAACCTCACTCAGGCTGCAGCAGAAACCTATGGGGAGGCCAAATAAACTGGGGGCTCTGTGGATTGCACGTCCCCCTGCTTGTCCAAGTGAGGAGCAGTTCACTCCTGGGCTGTGCCGCCCGGTGCTGAGGGTGAGCTGGGCCAGGAATGAACAATGATGGGGCGAGAGTAGGGAAACAAAGCTGAGTGTCTATAGAAAGTGTATCACCTGTGAGGTCTTTCCCTTTATTTTCTAATTTGCAAAGATACTTCTGATTTTCCTGCTGTCAGCCACCGATATCTTTCTCAGATGTTCTTTTTCCAGCTTGACAGACCCAAGGGCATTTGAGGCAAAGATTGAACCTAGGAACAGAGACGAAGGTATGGTGCCTGATCTGCCTGGGCCTGAGCAGACGGACCTCAGCACAGTGGTGGAGACTGGCTTGTGGGCAGAGACAGCAGAAGGTGGATAAGGATGAGTGTCTCTGGGTTGGATGCTGGCTCCACCACTTAGCTGCGTGTCATCCCTGGTGAGACATTGGACAGGAGGGAATGAGGCTGTCCCTGTCTCCAGGACCCATCCCTACCTGAAACCACTATCCCCTGTGACTCTGACACAGGCAACCTCCCTGGCCTGTCCCTGCTCTGATGGGAAGACTTGGTGCAAAAAGGGGTGAACTTAAAAAAAATCATGGTAAAATACCTAACATAAAATTTGCCATTTAGCCCTTTTTGAGTGTACAATTCAGTGGCACTAAAGACATTCATACTATTGCATAACTACCCCATTATCCATCTCCAGAACTTTTTTTTGTCTTGCAGAACTGAAACTCTGTACCCACGACACACCAACCCCCTCCCTCCTCCTCTGATCTCCTGGTAACCACGGTTCCATCTTCCGTCTCTGTGATTTGATTATTCTCAGTAACTCATGTAAATGGAATTATACAGTATTTGTCCTTTTGTGTCTGGCTTATTTCATTTAGCATAATATCCTCAAGGTTCATCTATGTTGCAGCATGAGTCAGAAGTTCATTTCTTTTTAAGGCTGAATAATATTTCATTACATGTATGTATCACATTTTATTCATCTATCGATGGACATTTAGGCTGTTTCTACTTTTTGGCTATTGTGAATAATGAACATTGTTGTGCAAATATCTGTTCAAGTCTTTGCTTTCAATTTTCTAATGTAGATATCCAGAAGTGGAATTGCTGTATGATGTGGTAATTCCATGTTTAATTTTTCAAGGAATTACCATGCCACAGACACTGTACCACTTTATATTCCTACCAGCAATGCACGAGTGTTCTGATGTTTCCAACTCCTTGACAACGCTTCTTCTTTTCTTTCTTTCTTTTTAAAAAATATTTGGTATCCTATCCTGTACATAGGAATGGGCAAATATTTCATGACAAAGACACCAAAAGCAATCGCAACAAAAGCAAAAGTTGACAGATGGGATCTAATTCAACCTAAGAGCCTCTGCACAGCAAAAGAAACTATGAACAGAGTAAACAGACAACCTACAGAATGAGAGAAAATATTTGCAAACTATGCATCTGACAAAGGTCTAATATCCAGCACCTACAAGGAATTTAAACAAATTTACGGAAGAAAAACAACCCCATTAAAAATTGGGGAAAGGACATGAACGGACACTTCTCAAGAGAAGACATACATGTGGCCAACAAGCATATGAAAAAAAGCTGAACATCACTGATCACTAGAGAAATGCAGATCAAAACCATGATGAGATCCCATTTCACACCAGTCAGAATGGCTATGATTAAAAAGTAAAAAAATTTAATAACAGATGCCGGCACGGTTGCAGAGAAAAGGGAACTCCTATGCTCTGTTGGTGAGAGTGTAAATTAGTTCAACCATTGTAAAAAGCAATACGGCCATTCCTCAAAGAGCTAAAAACAGAACTACTATTCGACCCAGCAATCCCGTTACTGGGTATATACCCAGAGGAATATAAATCATTCTACCTTAAAGACACATGCACACGAATGTTCACTGCAGCACTGTTCACAATAGCAAACACATGGAATCAACCTAAATGCCCATTAATGACAGATTGGATAAAGAAAATGTGGTACATATACACCATGCAATACTATGCAGCTATATAAAAGAATGAGATCATGTCTTTTGTGGGAACATGGACGGAGCTACAGGCTATTATTCTTAGCAAACTAACACAGGAACAGAAAACCAAATACCACATGTTCTCACCTATAAGTGGGAAGTAAATGATATGAACTCATGAACACAGAATGAAACGACAGGCACTGGGGTCTACTTGAGGATGGCGGGTGGGAGGAAGGAGGAGCAGAAGAGGGAGGAGCAGAAGAGGAAGGAGGAGCAGAAGAGATAACTATCGGGTACTGGGCTTCGTATCTGGGTGATGAAATAATCTGTACAACAAACCCCCATGACACATCAGTTTATTTATGTAACAAACCTCCACAGGTACCCCCGAACCTAAAATAAAAGTTTTTTTTTTTTTTAAAGAAAGGAATGGGAAAAAAGAAACCCACTAGCTATCCTGATGGTTGGAAAGCGGTAGTAAATGGTGGTTTTGCTTTGCATTTCCCTAATGGTTAGTGATGTTGCAGGTCTTTTCAGGTCCTTACGGGCCATCTGTATGCCTTCTTTGGAGAGACATCTATTCAAGTCCTTTGTCCATTTTTGAGGCTGGCCTCTGATTTTAGTTCCAGATGCAAGACTGGCTAGTTGAGCCAAAAGATCCCAGTTTCCTTTAATTTTTTGTTTCTTTTTAACTTTCACTTTGAGATGAAGTCACTTGTTCCTGTAACTGGCTGGACAATGTTATGCTTAGACAAAGATGTTTCTGCAGTGTGAGTGAATGGCAGGCCACTATAGTTCTGTCTCTGTGGGGATGGGGGCATTTAGCTATTGCGTTTCGTTGCCTCCCAGGTGTACCCACCGAGACTATGATTTGCTTTAGCCAATGCCTCCCCCTTGCAACTGGAGCAAAAGGAAGATTTCGTAGGCTTGGAAAGTAAGTGGTTGAAACTGCTGAAGTGTACAGCTGTGGTTATCAAGACAGAACGGCCAAGGCAGAGGGAGGTGGCTGGATGTTTGCTGTAGGCCTAAGTCTTGGCTTTGAGAACAATATGGAAGAAAGTCTTCAACCTCTTTGTTCTCGCTCCTGGCCAGTAGGCACGTATTCATGCTGTTTGTTGTCAGGAAGATTTTGGGAACATTCAGTGGTTGTTTAAATGGGTTGAAGCATATTTTAAAACTGGACATTATGCTGTGGGACACTGATCACGAGGGTGGCGGGGACGGAGTACATGGCAACTTTCTAGGCTTTTTGCTCGGTGTTGCTGTGAACCTAAAACTGCTTTAAAAATAAAATCTATTAAAAAAGACAGGGCTTTAATACCAAATAACAAAAATATAAAGATTATATCATAAATTAAGGAGTAATATAAAACATCTTTGGAGAGATGTGGCTTTCATAAATAAGGCTTTATTGTCAAAGCTAGATTAATATTTATTGTTATTTAATATTTATTACTCAGCCTTGCATTCTGGGAGTTAGATATCTGTATACTATATACAGTAATGGAATAAAACCCCATATCACAGGTCATTCATTTGTCTGCGTATGTGTCCATATAGGCATGCACACACAAACACACATGCACACACATTCATGGGTGTCCTGCACGCAGGACTGGGGAGTCATGAGGGCTTCAAGGCAACAGGTGCTTGTTGAATGTGGACTGTGGCATGGATAAGGTTGTTGTGTGTTTTCTGACTATGAAATCTGCCCCTACTTCTCCTTAACTAAGTTTATTTTGCTTTGATAAGCATCCTGCCTTCCACTGCCCCAACCACTGGGGTTTCTTGGGCCCCACATCTTCCTGCATCCATGGCCTCTCTTCAAGTTCTTAACCTCTGCAACTCTTATCATAAGATCATGCCCCACTTGTTGAAATGATCTGGGCTTCTGGGACACCATTTTTTCTTGATTTCCCATTTCTTTCTCTGATTCTTCCTGCCTGATCCCCCTCTATTGGTCGGATGGCCCACTAAGATGTGGCAATTTAAGAGTAGAATTTAGTAAAGGTACTATTACAAAGCTGGGGGCAGGGTTTAGGTTGTCGCAACACCCCAGGTCTAGAAACAATGGGGAGACCTTACCAGTGCTCTGTCTGAAGGGCCAAGGGGAGGCAGCAGTTATCATCAGCAGAACCTGGGGAGAGAGCTGGATGGAGCAGGTTCATCTCCTAACAGGTGCTATTGCCTCAGGGTAGAGGGATGCCGCCTACCTGAAGCCAGCAAGCAGGGAGGGGCCAGGAACAAACACCCTCCTCCCTCCTCCCCATGTCTTCATGTGCTCCCGCTTCATGGGGCCAGGAGGCAGGGAGTCATAAATGCATTTTGTAGGTCGGTGTCCTGGGGCAAAGGGCAGAGAGGAAAAGCAGGAAGGGTGGGTCTGTGGGTCCACACAGAGGGTGTCCGGCTTGCACCACATCTGTTATGGGCTGAATCGTGCCCCCCAAAATCCATAGGCTGAAGCCTCAAACCTCAGCACCTCCGAATGTGACTGAATTTGGAGATAGGGTCTTTCCAGATGTAATAAAGATAAAAGAAGGTCATGGGGTGGGCCCTAATCCAATCCGACTGGTGTCCTCATAAGAAGAGATTGGGACACACACACAGGGAAGACCCTTTGAAGACCTGGCGAGGAAAAGAGGCCACCTACAAGCCAAGGAGAGGGGCCTCAGGAGAAAGCAACCTCGCTGGCACCTTGATCTCAGACTCGCAGCCTCCAGAAGTGTGAAAAACTAAATGTGTATTGTTTAAGCCGCCCAGTCTGCAGACTTTGTGATGGCAGCCCTAGTGGATGAATTCATTGCTTAAGTTTGCAGGCACCCCCTACGCTTTCTTCCCTCACCTTGCTTCATTCTTCTGCTGCATGTATTACTGCTGGCTGTGCCCAACGCTTCATTCCTGTCTTTCGTCTGTCTCCCGAGGCTGGTCCCTTCCAGTCAGCCTCCTGCTTGTGGGCTGTCTCATCCTTCCTGCCACAGGCCCGGTGACCAGAACAGCACCTCACACACAAAAGGTGCTTGGCCATGGCAGGCATTTGTTGAATGAAAGGAAGTTTTCCAAATCTCTTCTTTCTAATGTTTTTCTCTGGTTTCTTCTCCTCTGCTCACCTCTTAACTCCAAGGCCTCATCTCAGCTACACGTGGGGATATTTTCCACTCCCTGCTTGGACCCAGAGTCCGGCTGAGGTCGTGTGGCGAGGTCAGATATTCTGAAAGTTAATGCACCCCCACTTTTGAGTGCCCCTTCTGGGTAGGCCATTCCAGGAGGGGCTTATAGGAAGTGCAAGGGAGATGGGCTTGAGCTGAGTTGGACGCACAGTGAGGGATGTGTGTGTGAGAGACAGAGAGAGCGAGAGGGGAGACAGAGAGACACACAGAGACAGACAGAGACATAGGGGAACACAGGCAGAGAGAGACAGAGCTACAGAGAGAGACAGAGGCACACAAAGGGAGACAGAGACCAACAGAGCATTGAGACAGGACCGCAGAGACAGAGCTAGAGACAGAGAGCATGCGTGGTGCACATGTATATAAAGCCTGTGGGGCGTCTTTGCTTTTCACAGTGTGATCCAGTCCTATCAATTACTAGGATATTGGCATTTGTGATCATTGTGTCGTCTGGAATTTTTTTCTGGAAAAAAGAGGAAACACAGCCATCTGCCCAGAGCCATCCAGAATGTGTCCCAGAGGCCTGTCTGTGTGGACGCACACTCAGAAGCCTGGGGGTCTTGTCTAAATGTAGCTCCTCCGCCGCGTCCCACCCCTGCACAGGAGCGAGGCCTGTGTCAACTTCAGCAGAGCGAGCATGAGGACAGGCCAGGGGCGGGGAACTGGACGAAGGGAGTGGGAGGCCTTTTCTTGGGAACGGGTGGACCATTGCCCTGCATGGGGACAGGGACGGCACTGGTGGGGGAAGGAAATCTTGAGCTGGTTTCTGCCTTGACCCTCAGCAGCGGCCCCGGGAGCTCTCATTCTCCGGATGCCAGGACCCTGGGTTCCTTGGACGAGGTGAGCATGAGCATGTGGGGTAAGAGTTCACGTTCGTGCATGTGTGTGTCTGTATGAAAGAGAGAGAATACGAGAGCATGCCTGTCCTGACACACAGAGTTGGTGAAATAAAATCAAAGACCCAGTGAAGAAGCTCTTGAAAAGGTGAGAGGTCTGCCCAGAGCCAAGGCTTGTCGCCGATCCCGGGATTAGCTGACTTCTGGGCATTTGGAGCCTGCAGCCGTCTGGACATGATCTGGGGACAAGTGGAGGCCAAGAACTGAATATCAGAGAGAGTCTCAGAGAGAGTCTCAGAGAGAAGGAATGTGGACCATGGCAGGTTGCCAGGGATCACTCGTGCACACGGATGTTTTGTTTCATTTTTTAGAAACTTTGGGAAAGGAAATAAGGGGGAGAAAATGTAGAATATATTGCATCTCAGAACTTAGGATGCCAATAACAAATTGCACAACTACTGAAGCTTATTATGGGGGTTCGTTAACATGTGAACTTAAATGCACCAATCCTATCCCTTGCCTCCATTCATTTATTCATTTAACTGTTTAATAAATATTTGTTGAATGTCTATGATTGATTAATTAATTCAGCCAATCACAGATATTATCACGCTCTTGCTGTATACATAACGTGGTGCTAGAGTTGATATAATGTCTAACATGTTTGAGGAATAATTTCATTCTGGAAATTATTCTTTCCACCTCTTCGGCATCCTAGGAGAACTCCAAATAAACCTTAGCATCTTATTTCAAATTTTTACATCACTTGCTTAAAATTTCTTAAAACCAAACCAGGTTTATTTGTGTCAAAGTATACGCAAAATATATGTGCACGAGAGATGCCATCTGCAAATATAGAAGTCTGTAAACCAAGTCCCTGCCCATGACGGGGCGACACAGGGTGGAAAGTGTGTGTAGGCTTGCATTCTTATAAATACGGATGAAATGCACATTCAAGAATGGTTTGGAAATGATTATTTCCTCCATTTGTTGGCCAAATGTACCAAATCCTTATCTTGGCCTCTTCCTTCTTTTGTTTGGAAAGCCCCACATTGTCCTTGTCAACTTCCTCACTCATGCTGGTCTCTGGAATGAATTGTCCCACCTCTCCCTGGGCTATGCACTGCAACCAAGGACATCTTAGCAATGTGATGTATTTTCCCCTCTCCAGAGTCAAATAGATGTTTTATATCCAGTGGGCCAGATTGTGCACCAGCTTGTCTTCACCCCCACAGGCCACAGGCTGGAGCCTTCCTGGAGCAGAGGCTACACTGGCTGTCTTTTGACAAAGGTGCCTGGGTCCTGGCACTTCTTTTGTTTGGAGCTCAGGGGGCTGTGTGTCTGGCTGCTGACATAGCACAATGTTCCCATCTTGGCCCTCTCCTTTCAGCGGAGCAAGTTCCCCTGATGATGGAAGGAAAGAGGCCCCAGAGAGGAGAGGGCAGGGACGCATGATACAGCAGATCATATGAGGTTTCCAAGCCAGAAGGAGGCTTTCGGGTGCTACAGAAGTCTCTGCTGGGCTCAGTGCTGCGGAAGCCTCACTGAGGAGTTGATGGAGAATCTTGGAAGGCCAATCTTCTCATCCATGGACATCCTTAGGGACAGAATACCATGGGTGGGGGTTATGGGATTTGAAACTCCTGGCCATTGGGGGCCAGAGGGCTTGCGACCTGCAGAGAACCCCTAGGGTCGTTCCCTTCTCAGTAGATCCCAAAGCCCTGAACTGCTCATAGGGTCCTTGGTGGCCTAGCCCTTACCAACCTCTCCAGCCCCCTCTGAAGCCCTCCCCACCTCCTCCTGCTTTTTTCCACAATCCTCCTGAACTCCAGCCACCGCAGCTGCTGCGGCTCACCTCTGGGCCAGCACACACACTGTGCACTCTGCCAAGACACCTTTCCTCCTCCGCTCAGTAGCATCCGGACCCCCCCGGCAGGCTTCAATGCCCGTGCTCCTGCTCCCTCCAGCACCAGGTGTCATGACCAGTGGCCAGCTGTTAAATATGAGAACTCTGCTCATCGAGGGCCAGGTGCTGAGTGAGGAGGAGAAAGATAGGGATAAGGAAAGGCAGAAACGTGCCCCAGAACAAGGGTCTCCTGGGGCTGGGCTCTGGGAGCCAGGAAGTCAGCACACGGTGTGGAAAGTGCTCCGATACGTGGGACTCCAGGGTTCTTTGAGAGCCTGGAGGAGTAGTGCAGGGTACCTGGCTCAGAGGAGGGTGGCTGCAGCCAGAGAAGGCTGCCTGGAGGAGGGGATCCCAAAGCCCCGAACGGCTCATTCCAGTGAGTGTTCTTCTTATTGCCTCAGGCTGCCCACTTGGCCTCTGGATGAATGGAGCTGTGGTCGTGAGGTGGTATCCAGGAGCCAGCGGTGGGTTTGGTGCGTCCAGGACCCCAGGGATGGGGCGTGTTGCCTAAGGCACCCAGGCTGGTGGGAGCCCCGTGGCCTCTGGCACTCTGATTGTCTTTGTATTGGTTTGTTGGGACTGTCACGGCAAAGGACCACAGACTGGAGGTTTAAACAGCAAGAGTTTATTTTTCACAGTTCTGGAAGCTCAACGTCACAAGTTCAAGGTCAAGGCACCTGTGGGTTTGCTTTCTCCTGAGTCCCCTCAGCTTGCAGAGGCCCCTCCTGTATGCATCCTGGGGTCTCTGTCTTTCTATAAGGACACCAGTCAGATTGGATTAAGGCCCACCAAACGGCCTCATCTTAACTTAATCACCTCTTTAAAGGCCCTGCTTCCAAATACAGTCGCCCCTAACTGGGAGTTAGGCTTCAACATATTAATTTTGTGGGGGCACAATATTGCCCATGACAGTAGGTGAGCCACACGGTATTTGCATAATTTGTGTAACTTTTACCAACCTCTACAGAGTATGGAAACTACACCTGAAGCATTTTAAAATGTGAATATGCCTGATGTTGCTTTTCTTTGCTGGTTCTTGAGTTCTCCCTGGTCACCCACTGGGTTTCCTAATCCCAGCTTCCCCCAACAGGTGCATCCCAGCACAGAAGGGCAGCACAGAGGCAGCCTGAGAAGATTCTGTCGCTGCCAGGTCACCAGGACCTCTGGACCACAGCTGGGTCGCGCTGTTTTCTAGTTTGGGAAGCTAGAACTTTGGGGAACATCCTGTGAATTGGTGTAATTTTGATTTTCCTAGAGGATTTTTGAGGTCAGCGTGACAGCTGTCACTGTAAGTGTGGGTGTGCTTTCCCACAAGAAGCATCCTGAGTCTGCGGGAAGGTGGGGACTTCCCAGTTTGGGGGCCTGAGGGTCCCTTCCAGGGAGCTGCAGTGACCGAGCCACCTGGGTCTTGTCCTCATTAAGGAAAGCATGCTGCAGGTGATGGTGGACAAGCGGCACTTTGTTGCCGCCTTCCCCTCAAGGGACTCAGGGCTCTTCAAAGGCGGCTCCCTTTGATTGCCCCACCCCAACGTTAGGGGACTGTCCCTAGCTTTTCATTCTGTGGTTTTGCTTCCCAGGCAGTGACTGTTCTGAGGAACCTATTCGTCCACAGCTCCACTTTCGCCTCTAAAAGGAGCTGGAATGGCTCCTTACTGCCCTCCTGCCAGGCCCTCGACTGAATCCAATACAGAGACCTTTATAGGCACTAATTATAACCAAGGACTCCATGCTGTGTTTTATAGGCAAGTCTTCCCTGCTCTGTTTAACGTCCTAGCAGAAACCTCATAACAAATTAACATTTATATGGGCCTGTTAATCTTCAAAGCGTTTCACTGACTTGAGTTAATTCCAGTGACCCTCTTGGGCAGTAATAAGACTTTTAGGACGCCTATCCTTTTCCCTTCTCCTTCTACTTCTTTGTAGATAAAGAAAAAACAAACCCAGAGAAACGTGTCATGCTCTGTGCGAGCTCCTGCATCAGAGTTGCGGGTGGGTTTGGCAGGGCGGTGTTCCAGGCGTCTGGTTTCATGCTCTGACCAACACACGCCTCCCCTCAAAGCTGCTGTAGAAGGACTTAAAGCCGCGTTTCATTCCCAAAGCCTTTGACTAACTCTGAACAAGCTGCTTTTCGTTAGGCACACACACATGCCTGCACACGCACGTGCATACATGCATGCACACACCTCTCTCAAACTGGATAAGAGGTTTTTGTGTGAGGGGTGGGGAATAGAGGGAGCTGGAATTCTCTGCAGAGCCCATGTCAGCTGAGCAGGGTGTGTACCGGGCCGCTGGGTTCACCGTGTGTTGACCAGGGGCCAGCCCCCTTCCCGCTTTAGTCCAGCTCAGGTGTCAGTTGACGGCTTGTGTGTGCGGGGCCAGGCTGAGTTATAGAGCCTTATACTTCATTTCCAAACCTGCAATTCCACCCACGTTTTTGTCAGTTAATTACATAGAGAGCCCCTGTATTTGCAGGGAAATATGTGAGCTGAGTTCTTTCTTTGTGGGTGTGGATGAGGCAGCTCTCACTCCTGCGAGGACGCGTCCAGCTCCTTGAGGAGTACGGTGGCAGGAAGGGGACAGCACTGTCGTGGAGTCAGATCTGAATCATGTCCACGGAGTGGTTTACTTTGGGAATTACCTGCTACACATTTTAAATTCCATGTTGGTCCCCGTTCGCTACTCTTTAGAACTAAAATAAAATCTGAAGTCCCCCAAGTGACTGAACAGACCCCCTCTTGGCCAAGGGGACCCCAGAGAAACCTGAAAGCTGAGCTCCCAGCCATGATGGGACGGGCTATCGGACACGCTTCATCACAGTCCCTCCCTTTTGTAGTTTAGACCACGATGATCGGTTGTCGTGCTAAAATAGAGACCACGAGACCAACAGCACAGACCCTTCATGGCAATAAGACACCAAATTATAAGCAGCACCTCAGGCCACTCCAGGCAAGGGTTGAGCTGCACACTCTACACTTAGAGAACGGACTCTGCTCTCACACCACAGCGTCTTCTTTTTCTCCAGCAGCTAAACACGCACCGGCCCCGAGATGAGCAAGATTCAAACGACTGCAGCTCATCCACCTGCAGACACTGGCCGACCCCGTTCCACAGCTGTGACCATAGCTTTGATTGGACAAGAGGCTGATTTCAGGCTCCTGGTAAGAGACCACCAACCATAGACCTGGTTCAGGCTGATTATAGAAGCTGCACACTTGTACGCCTTCGAGTCCCTGCCTCACCTTTTGACGTGTAGGGACTCATTGTAATGCCTTTAAATGTGAAGCCTCCACCCCAAAGTGAACATGGGACGCATGTAATGTGCACGTTCAGTGGGCACGGCTCAGGACTCTCTGTGAATATTCATAGCTCCTCCTGGAACCTGAATATGTATGTTTGGCCAACTCCGTTCAGCGTGAGGCTCCTGCCGCAACGCCCCCTCCTTCCAGGTGCCTGCCAGCTGTTTCTGCCAGAGGCTGCGTCTCCCAGCCTGTCAGAATGGCCACTCTGCAGGCTGTAATCCTTTAGAAGAAATAAAGATCCCCTTTCCAGATGTATAGATCTTGTGATTTTTTCTGTGCACATCCTTGTATCTTATAATGCCCTGTCTCCATGGGGGTTACATAGAAAGCCCTCAGCCTCTAGGGCAGATGGAGCCAAGACTGACGGTGGGGGTGGAGAAGGATCAGGAGACTCACTTCAAGGACTTTCTGGTGCCGGCAGTGTAGGCTTGCCAGATGAAATACAGGACACCCAGCAACATGAACTTTCGTAATTTTCATAGTGTAAGTGCGTTCCAAATATTGCATGGGACATGCTTATCCTGAAGAATTATTCATTGTTTATCTGAAATTCAAATTTAACTAGGTGTCCTGTATTTTTATTTGCTAAATCTGGTGACCCTTCACTGGGGCGACGCTTTTAAACAGCCTCAACTTAGAAATTCTTCTCTTCCTGCCAAAAGCGCTAGGGTCTATATATGGGTGCATGGAAACACGAAATTATTGTCGCAGGACTGAAGAGTATGAAAGACTTCTAGTAACCACCAGCTGTGGCAGCGGCCTGTGCGTGGGGTACCCTGGCAGGGAGGGAGCTGCCTTAATTTTCAACCTCGGACAGAAAAGCGCATCTGTTAGACACAGCAGAAAGCAGACCTACGTGTATGGTTAATGAGGACTACGTATTTGACTGACTGCTGTGGGTTCAATTGTGTCCCTGCGAGAGATACATTGAAGTCCTAACCCCTGCTGCTTCGGCATTTGGCTTTATTTGGAAATAGGGTCACTGCTGATGCAGTTAGCTGAGATGAAATCATGCTGGTGTCTGGTGGGCCCTTATTCCAATATGACTCGTGATGTCACAAGAAGAGGAGGACAGACACAGAGACACACTCCAGAGGGAGAAGGCCCTATGACAGCCACGGACTGCTGGAAGCAGCGGAATCTAAAGGCAAGGCAGGGAACAGATTCTCCCTCCCAGTCCTTGGAGAGAACCAACTCTGCCAACAGCTTGATTTCAGAATTCTGGTTTCCAGAACGGTGAGAGAATAAATTCCTGTTGTTTTAAGCCTCCCATTTGTGGTGCTTTGTTATGGCAGCCCCAGGGGCTAATGCAGTCACCGTCACTTGATTGCAGACAAAACGACTGAGGGTTCTCTGCAATGAATTTCAAGTTCTGAATTGAAAGAGGCTTCAGAGCCTGAAGAAAGAGGCGACGCCAGCACTCTCTGGAGTGGGATCCACAGAAGCAGAGAAAGCCCAGGGGATGAGCAAACCCAGAATCCAAACCCCCGTGGATCGGGCCAGACCCAGGACAGTGCTATCTTGCACACCCGTCACAGGCTTGGGGACATAGAACTGCACTGTCAGATACTCCTGACTTCACGTGTGTGTGTTTGTGTGTGTGTAGATCAAGCCATATGATTTACTTGCCGCACTCTGAGTGATGCTGAGTAGATAAAGCTATATTATCTATTTGCTACACTCTGAATAATGCCTTCGTCAGTGATGATCATAATCAAGTGAGCTTTGGATTGTCATTATGAAGTCTCAAATTAAAACAATTGCTTGAGAGACTGTCAGCAAGGCAACTAGATTGGGGATTGCAGCTGCTGATGCCAGTCTAGTATTTAGGTAGGAGGATGCCTCCACCCTCTTAGAACATGTGGCTTGCACAACCGTTCTTTCAGTGCAGGAAGGGCTGGAGTTGTCCACTCCCTACTCCCAACCCCATCAGTTGTTGTATGGTCCAAAATGCAAAGTAATTTTAATGTGATCCGAGATGCATATAAAAACATTCTAAAAACAGATATGTTATGCATTGCTTAGAATGATGCACCATCCAGTTCATGAACAAGCGAGAACGAACTCTATCATTGACTTCATCCACAAATAATAGAGGTGATGAGCTTGAGGTCAAAGTTCCCAAGTCAGACAGCATGGGTTTATTCATCACCTGCTATGTGCAAATCCTAGATGTCACCAGGCTCTGCTCACTTGGTGTCTTGGCCACTCTGGGTGATATTTACACAAGGCTTGGCTTGGAGATGGGTTGCAAGCAAGAGATATCAGTTGGTGGACTTCTGCTTATAGCTTGGGGTTGGGCATCCTCTATCCCTCGATACCTCCTTGCACCCATCAGCCGTTGTCTTTGAAGGAAACTTTTTCCTTGAGTCTGGTTCCTTGTCTTCAGGTTCTAACCTCATGGTTTTGGATCCTTATCTCTATGGTTGTGATCCTCCCTGTCCTTGGCTCTAGTGCTCTTTTTTTTTTTTTTCCTATTTCTTTCCTCTACCTGTGAACATCACCTCTTTGAAGAGCTCACCTCCCCCAGGAAGCCTCCCTGGAATCACCCTTTTGCCTTCCATTCTCCTTGTTTATACAGTCCATCTGAGTATATCCCAATTGGATTATCGTGGTGTGCTGCTTTGCAATGTGTATCCGATTTCACCAAAACCCTCTACTGTCTCTAGTCCTGGGTACTCAATTTCATGTGAAGTTCAGTGATGTGCTCCTCCCTCCTCCTCTTGCACGCATGAGCAGGTACTCAACACTTTCTGGTCCAGCTACACGTGACATGAGGCCACTCACGCTCTTTTTAATTAACCCTTATGACAATCACGTGCGTTATGGAGAACATTAACGGAGGAAAAATTACAGTCACCCGAAACAGTTGCACTGCTTATCATCCGGTTTTTGAGCCTATTTCCCCCTGTAATTAGATTACATGTGACGCAGCACCAGCTAATTGTCTGTGCCACCCACCGGGGAACTCCAGCTCTATCTGTGAACACCCAGGCCTTCCAGCCGCAGGACAGATGTTGGGTGAGGCTTGCCTCCCACGCAAACATCTGCTCTGTTGTTCCGAGTCAGTCACGAAAGCCAGCTGGCTTAGACAAGCAGGGGATGAATTCCTGGGTGAGATGCTTGATCCTGCCAAGTTTCTGAGCACCAGGCTTGGGCCTCTCGAACAGTTCCATGCATCTTCCGTGATCGGCCAGTGCCTCTGCTTCTGCATTTAGAAACCAGAGTTCACTTCTGGTGGCCTCAAGCCAAAATGAGTCTACGAACCAGAAGTCTCTTGACACTGACACTGATAAACTTTGATATGGAAGCATTTTTATTTTTGGCAACCATTGATTTTTTTTGTCTCTCAGACACATGCGTGGATGATGTGAGAACTGGTAACTGGAAACTGAGAGACTGCCACGTGTGTTTCGGGCTCCCAGCTCTATCCATAACTGTCTTTGGGGGCTTCCTAGGCAACCTAGGTTTTGACCCTGCTGCCTCCTGGTCCAAGAACTCTGCCCTGTGGCCTAGCAGGAGGCCTGGCCCAGCCAGGGACCGTGGGGGCAGTCTGCGGTGGCGGTTGATTTTTTTTAAGCACGTAATAATTTGCAGATGTTGGCAGTTACCAGCAAAGCCAGAGCAAAGCTGCAAATGCCAAACCACAAAAATATATCATTTTAACCGTCTGATTCCTGGAAATGAGACAGCGTCATAGTAAAACAATTCACAAATACGAATATGCCTGCTGCCTTTGGGCAGCCTACTGCTGCCAATTTGGTGGAGATTATCTGCCATTTATCAATTGTGTTGCTCTACAGAGAAGAAGAGAAATCTCTTTGCTTCTGTTTGTGCCACAGGAAGATCACCTGTCTTCCTCAAGTGACAGTGCATCTTTAAAAAAATTCCAATTGCACAGAGCTTGTCTGAAAAGTGATACAACAGCATTGGTGTAGGTTTCTAGTGTCCATGCCAGTGGCTCTTACCCTGTTCTGTGTCATGAACCCCTGTGGCAGCCTGGGGAAGCCTATGGACTCTTTCTCAGAATTCAGACTGCAAATGCATGAAATAAAGTACATGGGCTTCCCAAGGAAACCAGTATGTTGAAATACAGCTAACAAAATGTAACAAAATGTAACAATCCCCACCCCGCCCCCCCAGCTGTGATATGATAGTGCACGTGCTTTTTTATTAATAGTTTAAGACAAGATTGAGTTGTCTGCCTTACAACTACCATAATTGCAAAGTAGAGGGAAGGATGAAAGTCATTGACGATACCGGCAACAGCTGCAATGCAGTATGAAAATATCCGTGATTTCGACAATCACAGGTGTGTCCCCCACAGTGTGCTTCATTGCCTGTGCCCCTAATGGAAGAAAAGGCCAACGTGTAGTTAGAAGTCAGGGAAGATAAAAATAGAATTTCTTTCCTATCTAAGTTCACACATCTCCTGACTCCTCACCCAGGTTAAGACCCCGTGTTCTGTGCTACAGTGGTGGCAGCTCCAGGCATGTGCTGGCCCTGCCCTGCCCTGGACAACCTCGTGTGCAGAGTCCAGCCTGGTCCTGGCAGCTTGGGTGGCGCTGTAGCTGTGGCCATTTCTAGGTCCTGTTTTACCTTCCCTCAACTCTGCTCACTGAACCAGGTCCTCATGATGAGGCTAAGGAATGTAACCCCTCTCAAACACTTTTACACTGTTGGTGGGAGTACAAATTAGTTCAGCCATTGTGGAAGACAGTGTGGAGATTCCTCAAAGACCTAAAGACAGAAATGCCATTCAACCGAGCAATCCCATTACTGGGTATATCCTCAAAGGAATAAAAATCATTCTATGATAAAGACACATGTAAGTGAATGTTCATTGCAGCACCATTCACAATAGCAAAGACAGAATCAACCTAAGTGCCCATCAATGATAGACTGGATAAAGAAGATGTGGTGCATACACACCGTGGAATACTATGCAGCCATAAAAAAGAAGGAGATCATGTCTTTTGCAGGGACATGGATGGAACTGGAGGCCATTATCCTTCGCACGCTAGCACAGAAACAAAACCAAATATCACATGTTCTCACTTATAAGTGGGAGCTAAATAATGAGAACGCATGGACACATGGAAGGGAACAACACACATGGGGCCTTTTGGAGGGTGGGAGGAAAAAGAGGATCAGGAAAAACAACTAATGGGTTTTAGGCTTAATACCTGGGTGATGAAATCATCTGTACAACAAAGCCCCACGACACAAGTTTGCCTATATAACAAACCTGCAGTTGTACTTTTGAACTTAAAATAAGAGCACCCAGTCATTGGGCGGAGGGCCCACCCTCAATCCAGGGTGATTTCAACTCAAGACCTTTAAACTGATCACATTCTGCAAAAACCCTATTTCAAAACAAGGTCACATTCACAGGTACTAGGGGTTAAGACTTAAACGTATCCTTTTTGAGGACACAAGCCAGCCTGCTACAACGCCTGAGTTAGGAAGAGCCTGAAGGAGTGTAGAAACCAGGGGGATGGAGAAGCTGAAGCTGGCCTAATCTAGACCCCAAAGCTTGGGTTCCATCAGAACAACACAGCCTTGCTTTCCTGAGAATCTACACTGTGCCCGACACTGAGCGTGGGGCTCCCGCTAAGTCGTCTCAGTGAATTCCCACAACCACACGTGGACAGCACAGGGCTGTTGTATTCGAATCCAGACAGCCTCCTGCCCAGTGCTCCCGTGAGCTGCCTATCAATGTCCTTCCCGCCCCATCCAGGAAGCTAGCCACAAAGCACATGTGGCTATTTAGATTTAAAATTATTAAAGTTGCCGGGCACGGTGGCTCACGCCTGCAATCCTAGCACTTTGGGAGGCCAAGGCAGGCGGATTGCCTGAGCTCAGGAGTTCGAGACCAGCCCGGGCAACATGGCGAAACCCCATCTCTATTAAAAATACAAAAAATTAGCCTGGCGTGGTGGCTTGCGCGGTGATACGCGCCCGTAGTCCCAGCTACTCGGGAGGCTGAGGCACCAGAATCGCTTAAACCCGGGAGGTGGAGGTTTCAGTAAGCCAAGATCGTGCCACTGTACTCCAGCCTGGGGGACAGAGCAAGACTCTGTCTCGAAAATACAATAAAATAAAATAAAGTTAAATAAAATTTAAAATCCAATTCCTCCATTGCCATTGTCGTGAGTGGCTACCATTCGCATAGCACGGATAGGGCGCATCACGAACATCAGCACAGGAAGCTCCACTGGATGACGCTGCTCTAGACCAATGTTCACGTGTGTTGTATAATTACACCTGCATTAACTGCAGAACAGCTAACCAGAAGCCTCAGTTAACTCAACATTTTTTTTTTTTTTTGGACAAATAATTTTGTGGAGAAAGAAGCAAAGGAGAGGCAGACAAGTGGACCAAGGAATTTAGAAAATGCAGCCGCATTCCAATGAACGCCAGGGAGCAGCCGACTGTGGCACCATCTCGGGGTCTTGTGGGATTGCCATAGAAATGTGACCCCCAGGCACACACCTGTAATCCCAGCTACTCAGGAGGCTGAGGCAGGAGAATCGCTTGAACCTAGGAGGGGGCTTGCAGTGAGCTGAGATCGCACCGCTGCACTCCAGCCTGGCAACAGAGCGAGACCCTGTCTCAAAAGAAAAAAAAAAAAAAAAAGAAATGTGACCCCCAGGTACAGACTCCCACATTCAAACAAGCAAGATAAAATTATATAGACTCGGCCGGGCGCGGTGGCTCACGCTTGTAATCCCAGCACTTTGGGAGGATCACGAGGTCAGGAGATCGAGACCACGGTGAAACCCCGTCTCTACTAAAAATACAAAAAATTAGCCGGGCGTGGTGGCGGGCGCCTGTAGTCCCAGCTACTCGGAGAGGCTGAGGCAGGAGAATGGCATGAACCCGGGAGGCGGAGCTTGCAGTGAGCCGAGACTGCGCCACTGCACTCCAGCCTGGGCGACAGAGCGAGACTCTGTCTCAAAAAAATAAATAAATAAATAAATAAATAAATAATAAATATAACAATCCTTAAAATAATAAAAACTCTACTGCCCTTGCTAAGGCAAGAAGATAGACTGATTTTTCTCCACTGATGTGCAGAGACTGCAGTGGCTTCCTTGAACCAGATGGGAAAATGAGCTTATACTCCTCATTTTTGAGCATTTCACTTGATTGAGTTTTAACTGTGTTCAGAGATTGGGGGAAGAGCAATTGCTGGCCACTGAACCCCAATTCCTTCATTTCCTCATGGTTGGGGGATTTCTTGAACATTGATCTGTGTTTTATAATGATGCTAGTGAAAAAAAGTTCCAAAGGGAGGTGACTCTTTCATGTTCCAACCATGACAGCCTGAGCAGGGCTTGTTAGGGAGTGGGTGCTGGGGGAAATTGGCTGGGCACACTTGGTTCCTCAACAGGGAGCTGCTGGAAGAACGGGGCATGGAGAGGGGCTGCAGAAGACACCAGTGAGCTAAGGGATTCACTGTGGCTGGCATGCATTGAAAGGAGAGATGGAGTTGGCTCTGTCCCAGGGTTGCTTAGCACTTTTGACGGGGGCTGGGGCTTGGCAGGTACACAGGGTGACTTCCATAACCTGTGCCCTTTTAGGCGAGGCAGGTTCAAGCTGTAGGCAAATCTTGGAGGCCATAGTAATCACCTTTGTGCATACCTTGGTCCAGACAAGAATCACCCACTCTGTGTTCTTGCTGACAGCTGGGGAAACTGAGGAAGCCTGTGATCAAGGTCCAGAACGCACCCACGGGAAAGCGTGGGAGTCACAGGATGACAGTGCGCTGAAGTCCATCCCTGGGCTGCTGTCCTCAGGGGCTCTGGAGCCACAAGGCAGCCGGGGGCCTGCGGGGCCATTCTAGGTACCTTCCCCCTGTCCTTTGTGCCTTGGGTCCCCTGGTTGGCTTTCTCAGAGAGAAGTTGCTGTTTTAGACTTTATATTGTGGTATAAGCCAAACTGCAGTGGCAGGTGGACTTTTCTTAAGGGAGGGCTCGGTGGATGCTCCCATCTCTCCTGTGAAGGGCTTGGGACCCTGGGGTGTGGGGACATCCTTCTCCACCTGTCATCCTGACTCATTCATGAAAGAGTGGCTTCGATGCCTCTCTGTCGAGTTGTACGGTTTTCCTGAAAACATGGGGACATGCCTGGGTCACTCAGCATGCCTGGTTCCTCTAACCTGGCATGATAGAGACCATTGCAGGCGAGTGTATGTGTGCGGGAGGTGGGAAGGTGCTCTCAGATTCCTTCTGAAAGCACCCCCACGCTCCAAGAAGTCCTGGAAAGTCTTTAGGAAGAAGAGGCAGCAGTGAACCAAGTTGAGATTTGCCAAAATGCCAATAAATCCCCCGCAGAGTGGCACCATGGGGAGGGGAGAGAGGCAAGAACCTTGAACTTATACAACCGCCCCTTGCACCCACCCAGATCAGCCGGCTCTCTGAGGTCACCTGGTCACATCCACAAACAGAGCCTGGGGTGGGGTGGGGAAATGCTTTCTTCAGCCTCCTGGGGGCTCAGTGCTGGCAGCCCTGTCCCCCGACCCAATGGGGCATCTTCCATCACCCAGGTGCCCAGACACATGGACAATGGGCAGAGGCACCCCTCCCAGCCCTTGGACAAGGCCTGAGTATCCTTTCCCATCCGCATCCTGCACTCAATATGGTTCCCTGCACCAAGTTGCATCCATGTCCCATAGGCTGACCCTGGGATGTGCTTGTCTAATCCAGCAGGAAAAGCCCACAGGTCACCTTGCCTATGCATTTTCAGCCTACGTCTGCTGAAGCCCACCAGGAAACAGAGAAAAAAAAATTGGTATTTGCTTCTAGATTCTCCTTTAATTGTTTTTCTATTCTTCCTGCATGGCGTCAGTAAATTAGGGATCTGCAAATGTTCACTGGGGATGCTGGGGTGATGAGGTGGGAGGAACCGGCGCTCTTGTAATCTAGGAAGGCTTCTTGCAGGAGGTGAAACGTTTTTCTTTATAATGGCTAATTGCCAAGGGTAAGGAGACATGCCACAATTAGCTGAAGGAATGTGGTGTGAGGCAACACAGGAGAGAATAAAGAGCTGATTGCAAAGGTTGGCGAGCGGATTATCTGAAGCCCACTGGGGGCTGCTCCCAGGGGTGGGTAGATGGTGCCTCGGGAATGGCCCCAGTGGAGGCCAGTCTTCTGGTTATGAAATGCAGTTTTGAGAAGATAATTATACCATAGTGCTGCTTACATTTATTTCAAGAACTTGTAAACCTGCTCACTCACTGACTGCGTGGTCAGGGTCACTGCAGACAAAAATTACAGGTCTTTTTTATTTTGCAAGAAACTTTGTTATTAGTCACATATATGGTCTTGCCTACTTCTCTTCCTGGTTTACTTTGGTTTTGCTGCCTCTGCACTTGTTGGTAGCTGGGATGGTTTCACCACTGAAAGAGGTCAAAGGGTGGTCCTGGGAGAGGTGGCGGTGTCCTGTGGGCACCACATCCCCCAGAAGGAGCTGTCACAGGTGATAGGTATGCTGCTTGAAGAAGTCGGTGCTAACTCACAAGTGTTAGTATTCACTCGATTCATCTGAGGAACTTTCAGACATGCAGATTCCCTGTGAATCAAAGTCACAATGAGATACTATCTCACATCGGGCAGCATGGCTAAAACGACAGATGCTGGCGAGGCTGGGGAGAAAGGGGAAGGCTTATACACTGTTGGTGGCAGTGTAAATTAGTTCAGCCACTGAGGAAAGAAGCTTGGAGATTACTCAAAGAACTTGACATGAATACTAGGCTTAATACCTGGGAGATGAAATCATCTGTACAACAAACCCCCATAACACAAGTTTACCTGTGTAGCAAACCTGCTCATGTACCCCTGAACTTAAAAGTTAAATAAAAAACTAAACAAAAACCATGTTTTCCAATATATTTCGAATTTTTTAAAAAGAGAAGACAGTATAATTGGATTGTCTGTAACACAAAAGATAAATGCTTGAGGGGATGGATACCCCATTTTTCATGATGTGATTATTGTGCACTGTGTGCTGGTACCAAAATATCTCATGTACCCCATAAATATATACACCTACTATGTACCCACAAAAATTAAAAATTAAAAAAATATTTAAAAAGAACATAAGACAGAGTTACCATCTGACCTAGCAATCCCACGCCTGGGTATATACCCAAAATAAAATTATTCTACCAAAAAGACACACACCCATATGTTCATCACAGCACTATTCACAATAGCAAAGGCAGGGACTAAACCTAGGTGCCTATCCATGGTGGACTGGATAAAGAAAATGTGGTACATGCACATCATGGAATACGACACAGCAATCAAAAAGAACAAAATCATGTCCTTTGCAGCAACATGGATGTAGCTGGAGGCCATTATCCTAAGGGAACGAAATGCAGGAACAGAAAACCAAATACCTCATGTTCTCACTTATAAGTGGGAGCTAAACAATGGGTGTTCATGGACCTAAAAATGGCAGCAGTAGAAACTGGGGACTCCAAAGGGAGAGAGGGAGGGAGGGGGACAAAGGTTGAAAAACCAACTGTTGGATGCTATGCCCACGATCTGGGTGACAGGATCATTCCTATCCTAAATCTCAGTGTCATGCAATATATCTATGTAACAAACCTGAACATGTACCCCCTGAATCTAAAATAAAAGTTGAAATTATTTTATTAAATGCAGATTTTTGGCCCTGTCCCAGGGAATCTGGTTTGGTAGGCCTAGGAACCTGCATTCTAATGAGCACCTCCAAGTGAACTCCAGGTTGGGGAACCGTGCTGAGGGTCAGGAAAGCAAGCTTCCTCCGTGTGAAACTGTCCCAGAGGGCATGGTAGCTCTCCTGTGCTTTTTTTTTTTAAATTAATCTCATTAATATACATGTACATTATTCTAAATAAAATATAAAAATAAAACCAACCCAAATGTCCATCAATGATAAACTGGATTAAGAAAATGTGGCACATATACACCACGGAATACTATGCAGCCATAAAAAAGGATGAGTTCATGTCCTTTGTAGGGACATGGATGAAGCTGGAAACCATCATTCTGAGCAAATTACCGCAAGGACAGAAAACCAAACACCGCATGTTCTCCTGTGCTTTTGATACAAAGTGCCAATATTTCAATTTTTCTCAAAATACAGCCTGTCCTGATAAATGTTCTGCCTAGAGAATGTTCTTTTAAGGGCTAAGGGAAATGCAAAAGCCTAAATACAAAGCAAGTGCCCCTGCCACTCATAACTGCCACATCCCCACAGAAACATTCACTTTCATTAGCTGGAGAGGAGTTTCTCTTACTTCGTTCCTTGAACCACTGCTCATGGAGCACTTCCAATTACCAGACACAGGTGACAAAAAGGTAAATGAGACTGGACCCCATGCCTGCCTCTGGAACCCACATTCCATGGAATGGGATCGTTATCTTGAAACGCTGATTGCTTTTCTTTCTTTTTCTGCACTTCTTACCTGTCTCTTCAACTGAGGCATCCGTTTTCTTGCAGAAAAAGGAACACTTAACATTTAATTTGACTCACAGTTCATGGTCTTGAATGCAGGGCTTTGGATGGCAAGGCAATGCGTTCAGTGCCTAAGCAAAGCACCTAGCTCTCAGGAACTGTTAAGTATTAAACCCATATGGAATGAGCCTTAAATTTATGAAGGCTGTCTTTGTGGCCCTTGAAACCAACTCCACTTTTTTAAACCAATCCAGACCTGAATCTGGTGCTGTCCATCAGAAAGACCACATGACTAGGATGTCACCTTTAATTTACATCATGGTGGCTTCACCCTTCTTCAGTGCCTCCATAGAACCTTCTAGCATACAGGCACCCTCCAGTCTAACTTGGATAACTCTCAGGATAAACACCTCTGTTGTTTGCAGAGTCAGAACTGTGGTGGTTTCTTAATTGTAGAGCCAAAGCCGTGGCCTTGGTTCAGGTCGGCCACATCCTGTGGAATGAAACACCCTGCACGGATGAGGAAGGGGCCCATCCCAGCTCCCTGGCAGCCCCAATCTGCTGCGGAGGCAGCATGGGGTGGGTAGAGCTGACAACATGCTTCCCCTCCCCCAAGTGTGGGAGCAGCACCAACCGGTCTGATGAAGTCTCATGGCCACCCTAACTCAGACCCACCACAACCCATCTCTGAGCTCTTCTTTGCGCTGGTTCCTTTACCCGGAGAGCCCTTCCAGCCATCTCTACCTGCACGAATCCCATGCATTCATCAAAGTCTAGCTGAGACACTTCCATAACACTTTCCCAATCACGCCCTTGAACCCCCACTGCACCACTGGCATGCATATGTTGTTTTCAGGTTGGGGTTGCCACGGCAATTCTCCTACTTTACTCTTGGGAGGGGATTTCACCGGACTCTTTTGTTACCCAAGAGCATCCGTGTCTGACCCTGAGCTGGGGAAAATGCCCAATAAAAGGACTTATCTGTGCCCCTGCAGTTGCGTTAGACTCAGCCCCACAAGATGCTGTCTTAGACTGCAGGGCTGGGAGTAGAGTGTAGGGAGTCTGTGGTCTACTGTGCTGGCTTTAACTGGGCTGCTGACACGGTGATACAGTGAGAGAAGGAAAAATTACCCTTCACATTGTGAATTGCCCACATTACCAAGGATAGAGACAGCACAACAATGTTCCTAAAAGCTTCCATTTTCCAAATGCTCCCAGTGCACAAGGCAGTTGATAAGAACTATTTAATTTGAGTCTCACATTAGCCCTGCACTGCTCATTCAATCATCACCACCATTTCACAGTTAAGGAAACCGAGGTTTGGGAAGGTCACATGTCTTGCCTGGGTCTCACTGCTCATTAGGGTCAAGGCCAGAGTCTCAACCCATGTCCTGCTTCCCAAACCCACACCTGACCCTAAATTCCCTAAAACTACATTGTAAAAAAAAGCAATCATATAGTTTATGTAAAAAAAAAGTATCAAATGGGTTTCTTTCATTATCTCATGTGAAAGAAGAGGGAGATTTTAGAAATTACTTTACATAATTGTAATAGTAATGAAGCCTTGTTCAAATCCCTGCTTCCCATCTGCCTGCTCATTGGAATTGCCTGGAGAGCTGGTTCAAACCAGGCTCTGATTCCGCAGATCTGGAATAACCCCTGCTTCCAAGTGATTTCCATGGGCTGCCAGATTTGGGGCCCCCAGTTCAGGTTGTCATTTGGCCCAGAGAGCCAACCTAACCAAGCTGAGGCTTTATTCCTTTTAGGAGACCACTAGCTGCGGGCTGCATGACTGTCGGGACTTGAGACCCTTCTTATCTCCCCCAAGACTCAGTGGGGTGGGGCTGCTGTTCCAGAGCTGACTCCAACATGCCGGCCTTTTGGAAATTTGCCTGGAGGCTGAACTGAAGGTAGGTCCCTCTTCCCTCCCCCCATCATTTATTTCTTTAACTTAAAAACGCTTTTTTGGGGGATCTCATCTGTTACAATCTATTAAATACTTCTTTCCTTCTTCTTCCCTGGGTGGAGTAAATGTATGTGGGAAAGAGAATTCTAGAGCAGGAGTAAGGAACCCCGGATTTGCTAAGACATCTGGATGTACAGCAGGCCCGAGGTGCCCTCGCTGTACCCAGGACTAAAGATCCCTGGATGTGCATTTGAATTAAGGAAACTTGTCTTTGCACGGTCCTCTTGGTTTACATGGCCTCAGAAAAGCAGATTTTGAACACTCCATTTCTTCTTGTGTAAATGGCACAGCATACCCACCCTGCCCAACTCACTGGGTTACTTGGCACAAGAGAACCATAAAAATGCTTTGAAAAATATGAGGCCTAATGCAATAGAGGATGGGATTGGGAGCCACAGGGCTGAATGGGACTGGCATGGGCTTGGGGCACAGGTGGGGTGACCTGGCCCTCTGGTTTCCCTGGGACAGTCATCACTCATACTAGTAACCATTCAACTCTCAAAACTGTAAAGGATGTGGCTAACTTACTTCTAAGCCCCAATCCTTGGAATCTTGGTCCGATCTCTCTGCATCTTGGTTTCCTACTCTGAAATATGCAAGTCATATCCATGCATTTAGAGACAGATCGTGAATGTCAAAAGAAATTCCAATTGAGAGCTCTTTATAAACTGGAAATAAAAATCACACAGTGGGTGTCATTGTTATCATGAAGCCTAGGTGGTGTGGAACCAGGAAGCAGTATTTTGTGTGCCCTCTGGAATCCGGTTCTTTGCCAAGGGCTGTCCCTTCCCTCTTTTGGACTCCTCCTTCCTCTGGCCCAAGAGACCACTTGCTTTCTTTCCCTGAGCCCCAGTTAGCTTTTCTGAAAAACAGAAGAATTGGAGTCTGAATTTCCAAGATGCCTCCCAGTGGTAACATTCTATGGTTTCATAATTCTAAAGAATGTTTGGCCTGCTGGTATTGGTTGGTTGTTTTCTTAAGAACAAAGAAAGCCAGACAACCTAAACATGAAATACAACCCCAGCAATGAATTACACGGGCTTTGAAAAAGGCATTAAGCAAGAATGATTATGTCTAATATTGGGCCTTCTGGCCTTGCCGGGACCTGGGACCTGGCATCAGATGTCTGAACTTGATATACACCTGCAGGTACAGTTACGGCTGTTAATCTGCCAAGCACTGTTGTTCAAGTTGTTTGAAAGCATTCAATAAATTTCTTTTAGAAGCCATGTGTTATATGATTCTTTGTTTTCCCAAACAATATTACTGATGTTTCATTTTAACTTACTTCAGCTCCTTGGCCTTGTGCAGAGGGTTTTTTGTTTGGATTTGCTTTGCTTTTGTAGAGTTTCCATGCAATCTCTGGTGATGTCTCCCAGCAGCTACATTAATGTTGTATTATGTATTTGGGGGAACATCTTGGGTTTCTTCCTCGCATTGAATAATGTGATTATTGAAGGGACGTCTAGCTAGAAGATTTACAGATGGGATATGAGGGTGCAGCCTTCTCAGAACTGTGGCTCTAGGAAAGAAATAATAGAAATGAGAAAGAGAGAGAGAGAGAGAGAGACAGAGAGAGAGAGGAAGATTGACTCTTTAGCTCTTTCATCCCAGGTTAATCAACTTTGGGCAGCAGGGCCAGTCCAGGCTTGCACCCAGGTGAGAGTGGGCTGATGATCCAGGCAGGTGGTCCCACTGCTGGCCATTCCTGAGCCCAGTCTCTGTCCTCCAGAGAGGACCAGTCACCCTGGGTTCCCGGAAGACCCACACAGGAGGCTGGCCAGGAATTCAGTGGTCAGATTGTCTTTGTTTTCCATCTGCATGGCTGCCTAGCTCATGGCTGACTGATTGTGGCTGCAAATCCCTACAAGTTCTCCCCATTTGGGGTAGATTAAGTCGTTGTTGAGTCTCCGTAGCAAAATACAATGGAATAGACAGACCTGCCAGGGCCTCCTTTCTTCATATGGCTTCTGCCTCGATTGGTATTTCTTTCACGCTCTATCCTATGGCCAGTGTTGACTCTTATATCACAAATGGAGCCCACACATCGGGTCCTCTCTGAATGTTACATGAGTTCATTCATGCATCTGTTCGCAGATGTCAACTGTGGTAACTCGGCCTCTTAAGTTGTAGGCTGCATCAGACCCACTCTGCTGGTCATGGGAAGTCCAATTCCTCTGAATTCCTGCTTCAGCTGAGTTGATTCTGTTTAGGGACCATCTCATCACCCACACACATGCACAATCCCCATTTCTTTCTGTGTCTACTGAGATACGGAGTTCCAGGTCCCTCCATTATAAATACACTCACACAAAGCATTGTGTGTGTGTGCAGATTTGGCCAATGGCTTGGGGAGCTGGAGCATTTATGCTGCAGCAACACCAGCAACTTTGGGAAACGTATTTCTGGGCTTAAAAGCAACCTTCATGGGCCATTTGCTAGGTTCCAGCCTCCTATCTCCCTTCATGGTTTTCAGCTCTCTGCCCCCTTGTCTCTCCTGCCTCTCTACTTTGCTCTTCTCCTTTTCTCGAATTCTGTTTTTGTTTGTTTGTTTGGTTGGTTTCATTTTTTGAGATGGGGTCTCACTCTGTTGCCCAGGCTGGAGTGCAGTGGTGTGATCATGGCTCACTGCAGCCCTGAACTCCTGGGGCTCGCATGATCCTCCCACCTCATCCTCCCAAGTAGCTGCGACCATGGGTGCATACCACTGAGCCCAGCTAATTTTTGTATTTTTTGTATAAATGGGGTTTTGTCATGTTGCCCAGGCTGATCTTGAACTTCTGGGCTCAAGTGATCCTCCCATCTAGGCCTTTCAACATGCTGGGATGACAGGCATGAACCACTGTGCTGGGCCCTTTTCTCAAATTCTTAAGATAATTCCTAATGCCACAATTCAGTGATTTCTTTTACACTGATCCATGTCCTCATATTCTTAATTTGCACCCCAAGCAGCTGTATTGAGATATTTTGCTAAACAGCAACAGGTGCGTCCCTAAAAGGTATCCTAATGTCAAGATAATACATTTTTAGAAATGCATACAAGATGGGTTGGTGGTACGACGGGAATTTAAAGTCATAGATATTTATCTTGCTAATACTTGTGAAGCATCCACTCTTAGGGGTGGGAAGATGACCAGGCCCATGCTCTGTGCTCAAGGTGCCTTCCGTCTCGTAAGAGAGACAGTACTCAATGACGAGACTGATGTGTATCCGATGTGCCAAGATGGGGATGGAGCGGGGGCAGCCAAAGTTTTAGTCCAGGTGTCAGGGAAAGCTCTGTTAGAGAAAAAAGCCTTTCACTAGACCTAACAGAGCTTGCAAACATAGAAACGGAGAGTAGGGAAGGGAGAGGGCCCCCAGGTGGAGTTAGTTCACGGTCATCAGAGCCTCGGAGGCAATGCCATAGACAGATATCAGAAGGTAGCGGATTCTGGGAATGGAAAGAATAGAGACATTTGCAGTTTCTGGTCTGGCATGTGAAGAGCTTGGACGTCATCACTCCTATCCACACAGTAAGAAAAGAGCCTGACAAACCCCAAAGCGGCAATTCTTAGATCTGTCAGGGAGTTGAGGTCACAGGGCAAACCACTGACCCCAAAATTGCAGAGGCAGACAGGCAGATGCAGAGTATCACAGGAGCAAAAGCCTCTGTGGGAAGCAGTAGCGGGTCCATTTACCCAGCGCAACATACCTGGTTTTGAATAAAAAATTACAAGTGTTACTAAGAGACCAAAAAAAAAAAAAAAAGGAGTTAGAAGAGACAGAGCAAGCATCAGAATCTGACTCAGATGTGGCAGAGAGGTTGGAGTGATCAGATGGGGAGTTTCAAATAACCATCATTACCTGGCTAAGGGTTCTGATGGACAAAGTGAAAGGGGTGGGAAGCCCTGCAGACAAGGCTGGGGCATGCAATGCAGGCTGGGGCCCTGCGGAGGGACATGAGTGCAGGTGCGTGGAAACACACCTGTTCCTGCCTCACACCTCTCTGGGGAGGCTGTGCTCCCCATTCCCAGCAGGACAACCTCCTCTTCTCTGTCCTCACACTCTGTTGGAGACTGGCTGGGTCTGGGCCCTTCTAAGCCGCTGATCTTTCTCTGGGTTCCTCTCCCAGCAGCCCCAACACTCAGGTTAACAAGGACAACAGCACCAACAACGTGGCAGGGGCCTATGGGGCTCACCTTTGTGTAAGGGCAGGATTTTGCTGGAGTCCAGCTTCCTAGAGTTGAGGGCAGGAAAGGGGGCTTGGTGATCACAGCATGACAAAAGCAATGACTTTTTATTGTTTTAGCAGACAGATGTGAGAACACATCATCCTTCCTTCTTCCTTCCTTCCTTCAATCACTTAGCATTTACCGACAGGCTATGCTGATGTAAGCTGCTCACTCTCTTAGCAGCCGTGATGAAAACTGCCCATCAATAAAGGCAATATTAGGAAGATGATGGCTGGGCCCATAAGGGGGTATAGATGGGTGCTGTGGGGAGATTAGAGGGCTCAGTGGGAAGAGAGGGCAGGTGGGCCTTGGGTAGGGCCATCAAGGGTAGGCCTTGCAGGAAGACTGGTTCTCTCTTCTTGGAGGGGATGTTGGTTTTGCCTTCCCAAACCTCTTGCCCTCCTTTCTGATGTCAGACCTTGCCACCCCTGACCATGGGGGTAGGTGGCATAAGCCAGTTGGCCATTGCTAGTGATGTGGATTCAGGCACAGCGATACCACCAGACACAAGGCAAAGCAATCAGCTGCGACACTTGCGATTTCTCCTCTCAGATTCTCTCTGATTCAACCTTCTGCTCTGACATTACAACACAGGATTCAATAGACCCCTAATCTTTGAAGTGGGAGCTTTTCAAATCCAGCCCACAAACACTTCTGCATGCCACCACCCTGCATAAGGTAGTGGGCTGGGTCCCTATGCATGAGGTTTTGGTCATCCACAAAAAAGTGAAGGGGGTGCTTGACGTCGCTATCATCTCCGTTAGACATAGGAGTTCAGTTTCCAGTAGAAGAAAGTTAGAGTCACAACAAACATGCCCTTGCGAAGGTGTAAGCCCAGACCCTGACACACAGAATGTCCTCAAATGGTGAAGAATGTCAGCACTTTGACGTGGACCCACAGTGTGGGCATCACAGGGTGGGGCTGGGTGGGGGCCTCAGGTAGAGAGACTGCATGGTGAGCCCAGGAAGCAGCTTTGGGTTCAGTGCGCACACGAGCCCATGTGGCAGGTGCAGGAGGCATCGCTCCATTTATAAGTAAGGACACTCCTTTGGCAGGACAGAATCTTTGAGATTTAGCACGGTTTCTTCATTTCTGTTTGCAAACAGGCCTGGGCTGATCTGGATTTTGCTTTACCCGATCCAGGAAAAGACGGTGGCAAAACTGTTGAGAGGAATGAATCAGAAATTGGCAGAATAGTTGACACAAAAATCCAAGATCCAAGATCAAAGCTCTGATGCTATCACCCTCTGGATGATCCTCCAAGAGAGAGGCATGGAGGACGTTACTATGCATGATTTAAGAGATACATGACTCTGAAATTGACATGGCCTCTTTTGTTCAAACAGAGCGAACTTCTCAGAGTCCTCGTCCATCACCAGCCCTAAGTGGGAAATTCCAAGCCTGGACACAGGATCTGTTTGTTGAACGCTGTGTTCAGGCTTTGTCTTGCCATCCCTGTCTGCATGAATGGAGGTCAAGGCTGATCCCGTATGAAGCCCGCTCTGTGAAGACATCCAGGACAGCCTTACCTGGTCTCCCAGGAAGTGACAGGAGTTTAGAATGGAGGAGAAGTTGCTAGTGTGCTTCCTTTTTGGTTTTGAAAAAGGCGTGTGGCCTGTGTATTGGTCCAGAGCCTGGCCCAGGGCTGCCCAGGGTTGCCGTTGTGGCTGTCTGACCTATAGGCCGTGGGACTTTCCTAAACCTCAGTGCAATCATCAACCAAAGGGATAGTAACTGTGGCCCTGGCCTATGTCATTGGGTTTTTACTGGAATAAAATAATGCTGGGCTTACTATTTTGTTAGATGGTTGGGGATATTTTTGTCAATAGCTCAGCTTTACTTGTTTTCTCACTAGAGTGACGTCACGCTTGCGAATGGCCTTGGAGGTGGTATTCTCTATAAACCACACAAGAGCTGTAGGACTGAGCCAGTTGTATTTGCACTGTGTCCGCTCCTGGCTGCCTCCGGGGGTGGCTGTGTCTGGCTTCTGCGAGGCCTGCCCTCCTCTCCACCCAGCCTGAGGTCTGAGGCTGTTAAACCACAACAATTAGAGGGCTAGTTTTATGGGGAGGCTCAGATTGTTCACTCACTTCGCCTGGGTAATTATAGCGAAGTGGAAGCTGGCGGTTGACTCTCATAAGAGTTTGGATTTCCAGAATCAACCGTGGGACTTTCTCCCTGCAGATGTGGACCTTCCTGGAGCCCAGAGGTCCCCCAGACAACCTAGTGCCTCTCGAATGTTCTCTGCTCTGTACCTGACACCACCTCCATGTGGCTTCACAATAGTGGGCTTAAGGATGTCATGATCTGTTCAGGATTCGGAAGGTATTTTGATAATCACAAAACACGAACTAGGGTGCCTACAGCTACAGTCCTGAAAGTGGTCACATCCAAGCTAAAATGCTTTCAGGGATAATGAGAACCACCTCTCCTGATTCTCAGTCTTGCTGTCTCAGGGCAGGGGAGACATTGCCAACACGATTCATATGAGAAGATGTCTCAGGTGCCTTCATCCCTTCTCCCAGGGCAATGGTTTTCTATAGAGGCCTTGATGAAGTAACAGGATATCCTGGTTATTTAATAAATTTCATGGAACTTCCCACCACACATTCAAAAGCAAACCAAAGCCACTAAAATACGAGAAATGATTGTATGCCATAGGAAAGGCGGCTGTCATGACGTCCCAGAGAGGCGATTTCTACCAAGAAAGTAGGAAGAGCATTGGGTTTCTTATTATCAGGGGGATGAACCCCCCACTTACCCCTGCCCTGTCCCTGACACTTGGCCTGTGAATGAGGTGCGGTCATGGGTGGGCTGAGTTGTAGGAAGGCAGAGAGCTGGGCGGCAGTGTAGGTTCTGAAATTTCCCAGAAGGAGAGACTCGGGGATGCAATCTGGTTGGAAGAAATGATTAAGTTTACGTATCATGTTGGCAAATTCTTACTTAGCTTTGATAAAAGAAAATTTTCAGCTGAATTAAATTTAAAGCAGTTTAATTGAGCAATGAACGATTCGCAAATCGGGCAGCCCCCAGAGTCACAGCAGAGACGACCATGCAGCCACATGGTGGAAGAGGATTTATAGACAAAGAAAGGGAAATGATGTACAGAAATTGGAAGTGAGGTACAGGACAGCTGGATTGGTTGCAGTATGGCGTTTGCCTTATTTGAACACAGCTTAAAGACTCAGCAGCATATGAGTGGTTGAAGTACGGCTGCTGGGCTTGGCCAAGACTCAGCTATTGTTACAGGCGCATACTCCTAAGTTAGGTTTTCAATCTTGTCTACCTATTAAACTAGGTGGCAGTTCATCCACAAGGACTCAAATATAGAAGTATGGAGTCCTGGCTGGGCACAGTGGCTCACGCCTGTAATCCTAGCACTTTGGGAGGCCAAGGCGGGTGGATCACCTGAGGTCAGGAGTTCGAGACCAGCTTGGCCAACTTGTGAAACCCTGTCTCTACTACAAATACAAAAATTAGCTGGGCGTGGTGGTGTGTGCCTGTAATCCCAGCTACCCGGGAGGCTGAGGCAGTAGAATCACTGGAACCTGGGAGGTGGGGGCTGCAGTGAGCCGAGATTGTGCCATTAGATTCCAGTCTGGGCAACAGAGCAAGTCTCCATCTAAAGAAAAAAAAGAAGTACGGAGTCCTTCTCAGACCACATTTAGTTCACTTTAACAGCTGTTTTGTTTCAGATTAAATAAATCAGTAAGATGCTTTAATCCACATTTTCATAAGATTCAGAATATCAACTCTTTATCAAACAATGTTATTTTCATCATCTCAAGGGGTGGCTTTGAGGTTGCTGATGGAAATGAAGGCAAGAACTAACATGTCCCCGAGCTTCCTTGGCTGGATAGGGCTGGATAGCTGGAAGTAGCCTGCCCCTTCTCTTCTGAAGCTGGTGAATGGCACACCTCAGACAGCTGCCGTTGTGTCTCTCAACCTGTCCCTTTGCAAGGACGCATTGTCAATCACAATCCCTTACTTCCTATGTTTTCTGACCTCCCTCCATACTCCATTAAAGGAGTCTGGATTTTTATCCAAGTTCTATCACTTGACAGCTGTGGGTGACCTTGAACAAGTCACTGATGCTCTCTAAGCCTCGGGTTCCTTATTTATAAAATGGGAATCAGAATACTCCCTACCTCATAGGGCAATGATCAGATTAAATAAGATAATATTTGGAGAGCAGTTGCCACAGTTCCTGGCATATTTAAAATATTCTCACTATTGCCGTCATCATTATCATCACAGCAGCAGTAGTAGTAGGTATTTGTATGCATTTTTGCAGCAGAGGCTAGAGTCTTGGAGAATCTTTAATATGCTCAGAGGTATTAAAGCGTTGCCATCTTTGCTGGAGAAAAGAACTGATCTTAGCTGTGTTTCGTTATCTAGTTAAGTTCAAAAATGCCCACCTGAGAGCTGGGGGGGGGGGGGCGGGCAGTGCACCCTTTTAAACTCTGAGAAATGCAAATTAATTATGACAGCAAAAAGACCACCATCCTAGGCTTATTGTGCTGTAACAAACAACCCTAAAATCTCAGTGCCATAATATGCAACAGCTGATTTCTTGCTCACTGCAAGCCTATCACAGGTAGGCAGTGGCGGAGTCTGTGCTCTACCCCATGCAGGGGTCCTGCCTCTGCTCTCTGGAAGTTTGCTGGTTGCCATGGGGGAGAAGAGTGAGACTGGGGAAAGGCTCCGGGGAGTTTCACTGCCTCAGCCTGGAGGCGCAGGTCAGTTCCGCTTGCATTTCATTGTCCAGTACTGGTCACATGGGCTGAGAATTACAGGTTCCTATCGCTCCAGGAAGGAGCCTGAAACTGGCCGGCTCCGAGCTCAGTTCATCCCTGGCATGTCCGTGTCCGCAAAGGGCACAGCAAAGACCTTAGGCAGCGCCAGAAGCCATGTGGCCAGGGGTTTGTTTGGTTTAGAGTAGGAGCTGACAAACATTTTCTTAAGGGGCCAGAGAGTAAATATTTTAGGCTCTGAAGGCCATGTGGTCCCTGACGCAACAACTCAGCTCTAGAAACGAGCCCAGGCAATATGTAAATAAATGGACCTCGCTGAATGCCAATGAAACCTCATTTGCAGAAACAGGTGGGCCCTGCAGACCCTGGTCTGGAGCAGCCCAGAGCGTCTTTTAGAAAACCAAAATCATATTTTTAATAAAAACGTAATGTTCCAAGTGATCCTCCTCAATTTGCCAGATGAATAGGGCTGCTATGAGGAGATGAGGATAATGTGAGGGGTATTCAAATGACCACAGTTACCATCTCAGTGACAGATGTGAACCCCAAAGTATCGGGGACATGTCTCAATCTATTTAGAAAGTTTTATTTTGCCAGGGTTAAGGATGCACCCATGACACAGCCTCAGGAGGTCCTGAGGACATGTGCTCAAGGTGGTCAGGCACAGCCTGCTTCCATGCATTGCAGGGAGACATGAGACATCAATCAATATTTGCGAGATGTACGTTGGTCCTGTCTGAAAGGGTGGGACAACCTGAAGTTGGTGGCGGGGGCAGGGTGACTTCCAGCTCATAAGCACATGTAAACATTTTCCAACTGGCAATTGGTTGAAAGAGTTACTATCAATAGAAAGGAATGTCTGAGTTAGGATGAAAGGTTGTGGAGAAGACCAAGGTTTCATCTTCAGAAACAAGAGACTGTACATGTTTCTTATCAGACTTAAGGTCTGTGTTGATGTTGGGGTGATGAGGCATGTCTGACCTCCACTTCCCATCCTGGCCTGAACTAGATTTTCAGATTAACTCTGGAATGCCCTTGGCCGAGAGGGGGGGTCCATTCAGATAGCTGAGGGGCATTAGAATTTTATTTTTGGTTTATACAGACAACGATGACTAGCTTCTATTCTTGCCCCATAGATTCTTAAAGTACTTCCGTTATTCCAATGACTTTTTTTTTTTTAGAAAAAGAAGTAAACGATCTCACTGTTTTGGAACTCTGAGTTTCTAATTTGAAACAGCAGAATGGGATATTTAAGAGCAGAGGAGAAAAGTTAGCAACTGCTGAGTCTTCTTTAGCATAATTCATTTAACATATAACCCAGGTAGCCCTTATTTTCACATATTTTAAGTGTTCTAGAAACGCCTTTGGAAGCTTCTTCAAGGAGAAACCAAACTTAGAAATTCCTTTTCTCTCTCTCTTCTTCCATAAATACCCCAAAGCGGCCACTGCACCAAGCACTGTTCTAGGCATGAGGATGTCGGAAGAGAGGCCCAGTGACAAGGTCGATGTTTCCATGGAGGTCACAATTCAGGCAATAAGTACACAAACAAACAAGTAAACACAGCACATTTAAATACCAGTGAGTGCAATAGAAAACAGCTCAGTGAGAGTGAGGGTGGTGTAAGAGTGGATGGTGTCTACGAGGAAAGCAGCATCTGTTTCTAAACGTGAGGTTGCCAGTGTCCACCTGCAGAAAAGGCCGTCCTTCTGGCTAAGTTGAGCAGAATAGAATTTAATGCAGGCTATTAGGTGCTTTCAGAATCCCTCAGAAGGCTGAGCCTCCACAGCAGCTCCCAAAATCACATCCCAGTGGGCTGCCGGGAGCTGCACTCACTGCTGCTGTCAGGAAAATCAGGAACCAGTAGCTGGGGTAGTAGCCACTGGCTCAAGAATGTGTGACAGGGCTGGGCGCAGTGGTTCACACCTGTAATCCCAGCACTTTGGGAGGCCGAGGTGGGCAGATCACGAGGTCAAGAGATTGAGATCATCCTGGCCAACTTGGTGAAACCCTGTCTCTACTAAAAATACAAAAATTATCTGGGCGTGGTGGTGCACGCCTGTAGTCCCTGCTACTCAGGAGGCTGAGGTAGGAGAATCACTTGAACCCTGGAGGCAGAGGTTGCAGTGAGCCAAGATCATGCCACTGCACTCCAGCCTGGCGAGAGAGCGAGACTCCGTCTCAAAAAAAAAAAAAAAAGTGTGACAGGCTGGCACAGTGGCTCATGTCTGTAATCCCAGCACTTTGGGAGGCCTAGGTGGGAGGATAGGAGGATCACTTGAGCCCAGGAGTTTGAGACCAGCCTGATCAACATAGTGAGACCCCATCTCTACACACACACACACACACACACACACACACACACACACACACGTTACAGACTGGATCCAGGGGTCTAGGAGCAGCCTGCCTGTAGCCATGGGAACTGCCTCATGACACTCACAAAACAAAGCCTCTTGATACTGTTGTAGGAACCCCCAGTGCTGCTGCAGCTGGGCCACCCAAGAGCACCAGCCAGGAAGCAGCAACACAGCTGCCTGCTTCCACTCACATCCGCCGTCCAAACCCCACGCAAGGGCATTGAGTTGAGTTGGGGGCCTACTCTTCTAGAGTCCTTGCAAGGGATCAGAAAATATGATGGTAGCTTTCCCAGCATATCACCTCCCTAGAGCTGCCATAACAGACTGGGTGGCTTAAACAACAGACATTTGGCCTGGCGCAGTGGCTCACACCTGTAATCCCAGCACTTTGGGAGGCCAAGGTGGGCGGATCACGAGGTCAAGAGATTGAGACCATCCTGGCCAATATGGTGAAACCCCAGCTCTACTAAAAATACAAAAAAATTAGCTGCGTATGGTGGCACATGCCTGTAGTCCCAGCTACTCAGAGGCTGAGGCAGGAGAATCGCTTGAACCTGGGAGGCAGAGGTTGCAGTGAGTCGAGATTGTGCCACTGCACTCCAGCCTGGTGACAGAGTGAGACTCCATTAACAACAACAACAACAACAAAACAGACATTTTTTTGTCTCATCATTCTGGAGGCTGGAAGTACAAGACCAAAGTGTCAGCTGGGTTGGTTTTCCTGAGGCTGTGAAGGAGAATCTCCTCCAGGCCTTTTCCCAGCTTCTGCTGGGTTGCTGGCCATCTTTGGTGCTCCTTGGCTTATAGACGCATTGCTCTGATTCCTGCCTTTGTCTTCACAGGGTATTCTCCCTGTGTACGTGTCCATGTCTAGGTTTCCCCTTTTTATAAGCACACCAGCATGTTGAATTAAAGCCCACCCTAATGATCTCATCTCAACTAATTACATCTGCAATGACCCCATGTCCAAATACAGTTTCATTCTAAGGTACTTGAGGTCAGGACTTCGGTATGTGAAACCTGGGGAGACTTGACATCCAGCTTCCTCAAGGCAGTCATAAGTTGCCTTGGAGGAGGATAGAATGGCTGGTGATCAAAGTCAACACACTCCATCCCAGGCCAGAAAGGTGGGGCCCAGAGATGGAAGCTCTGTAATCACAGGGACTTTATGGGGGGGACTTGGGTGCGTCCAAGTCAGAAAAGGTGATGTGATGATGGAAGGAGGGAGAGAAGGTGGAGAAAACTTGGGTTTTTGCTGCTGCCTTTAAAGATGGATGAAGGGGCCATGAGCCAAGGAACGTGGGCAGCCTCTGGAAGCTGGAAAGGCAAAGGAACAATTCACCCTTAAAGCCTCTGGAAGGAACCAGAGCTGCCAACACCTTAATTTTAGCCCAGTGAGGCTGATTTTTGAGCTTCCAGCCTCCAGAGCCTCCAGAGCTGTAGGATAGTACATGTTTTTGTTGTTGTTTTTTTGAGATGGAGTCTTGCTCTGTCACCCAGGCTGGAGTGCAGTGGTGTGATCTTGGCTCACTGCAACCTCTGCCTCCCGGGTTCAAGCGATTCTTCTGCCTCAGCCTCCCGAGTAACTGGGACTACAGGAGCCTGCCACCACACCTGGCTAATTTTTGTATTTTTAGTACAGACAGGGTTTCACCATATTGGCCAGGCTGGCCTCCAACTCCTGACCTCGTGATCTGCCTGCCTTGGCCTCCCAAAGTGCTGGGATCACAGGTGTGAGCCACCACACCCAGCCATGTGTGGTTTTAAGCTGCTAACTTGGAGTGGTTTGTAGGAAACTAATAAGGGTAGAGAAAAGGGAGATAATATAAGTCACCAAGAAACAGTAAAATGAATCGAGAGATTTTGCAGGGGCCCATGTGTTTCTTGCATGTGCCAGTCATCTTGGTCAGTGACAGGTGTCGGGGAGAACGGTGGGCAGGTGGGGTTGCGACATCTCCCTGGAAGAACTTCATCGTGAGTTTCCCAGTGAGAGAGAGACAGAGAACTAAGCCAGTCATGCACCACTGGATGATTTATTTATTTGTTTATTTTTTCTCTCTAGACAAACAGAATATAATTATAGAAGCAGGCATGTGTTAGCCTCAGCTCTTGTTAATCACACCCAAGTTATACTTTCTTTGGCCTGCAAGCTCCGTTGCCACTCCTTATTAGAAAGATCATCTGAGCTGTAGTCCTAGGCGGGTAGGTGTGAGGCCTTTATTTCTCAGGTATTGTGTTTCTAGTGAACTCTAATCTGCCTTCCCTGCGCGATGGACAGCTGGAAATGGAGCGAGAAGGGGAAAGGTGCAAGACAATGGGGAAAGTTCTTATTGTCACAACAGGAGGAAACAGCAGCTTAGACCTGGCTTTTTCTTTGGGATAGAATAACACTGGTAATAGTTGAGTTTAACCTTCAGTATAGTTGAGTTTAAGCCTAGCTCTGCGCTGTTGGAAAAATGTAATGAATTTGCAGTGTATAAACTGGTCCATTGAGTTTTATTTTAAAAATCTTCTTTAAACATATTTAGCATAAAAAAATGTACTTGGAATATATCTGTGACCTGTCCGCGTACATTTCAGATTGACTGAAAAGGGTCGCCCTTCCTGTCAAAATTTCAAGGTTCCTGTTAAACGCTGACATCCTCACTTTTTTTTCCCTCCAGTTGATTTTTTTCTTCGATAAGCCATTCTCTAGTTGAGGAGGAAGACTCTGTTTTGTCTTCATGTGCAGAATCCCTTGGCCTTTGTTTGTCATTGAGTTGGGCTCTCCTCTCTGAGTGATGAGGCTGCGTCCCTCAGAGGTCCTTGAACCAGGGCCTTGGGCAAATCTGAGCCCACTTAGGCATCAGACAAGTGCTGTGGGTTAGGTGTGAATATCAGCATGTAAAGTGCATACAACACTTATTGGTCATCACCCAAGGTGTTTTGAGAGCCGCCAATTCGTTTAATATCACTGGAGACTGTTTTAGAGCGAGCATTTCAACAGACTTGAATTTCCTTTGGAAAGAAAGTGGAGTATTATGGTTTTCTGGAGGGATTTATTGTTCTTTTTGAGATATTTGAAGGCCCACATCAGGCCTTATACTCTCCAGGAAATTCTCCAGGAAGGTAGGACCCCACAGTAAAGAGCTGTTGGTCCACAGTGAACCCTGAGCTGGAACTTTCTCCACAACTCACCACCTCACTCTCAGCCTCAAGTCACTCATTAAAGGCCTTCCCTGGCTGTCTGGTTGAGCCACATGCCTTGCTGGTCACTCACGTGACATCCTCACTGTCCTATCCTATTGAAATTGGAGTGGCTTAAAACAACACCCATGGATTATCTCACAGTTCTGTAGGCAGAAACCCAGGCGTGGTGGGCTCAGGGTCTTGCATGTCTGGAATCAAGCTCTCAGAAGGGCTGTGTTCTCTTTTGGAGGCTGTATGCATTTCCTGTGCTGCCGTAATAAAGTGCCACAGCTGGATGGCTTCAAACAGCAGACATTTCTTCTCTCCCAGTTCTGGAGGCTAGAAGTCTGAAGCTAAGGTGTGGGCAGGGCCCTGCTCCCTCTGCAGAAGAGTCCCTTCCTTGCCTCTTCCAGCTTCTGGTGGCTCCAGGCATTGCTTGGTTTGTGGGTGTGTCACTCCATTCTCCGCCTTCACATGGCCTTCCCCTCTGTGTCTGTGTCTTCTCTGCTGTCTCTTATAAGGATGCTTGTCACTGACTTTAGGGCCCATTGTGTAATCCAGGGTGACCTCATTTTGAGATCTCAAACTTAGTTACATCTGTAAACTCTCTTTTTCCAAATAAGGTCACAGTCAGAGTCCACGGGTTAGGACAGGGATGATCTTTTGGGGAGCAACCATTCAACCCACTCCAGCTGCCTTGCTTGGGGTAGCTACTGTTAAAAACTCTCTACTCAAAGCCTCCCAGGGGTTTTACCAAGAAATCTTATCACACTTATTTTAACATGAGTCATGCCTGAAATAACTGCAGTGTAGAAAAGTAGCATCTTGAGAAACACAATAAAGAATTATGTTCTGTTCTGTGGAAAATGGCTCAGGGCAGTGGTGCAAAACCCAGGTTAATCATCTCCGAGGTTAACTCAAGTAGCACCTCCTAGGAAGTTTGGTTTGGAAGGGTTTGCACTTGAGGGTTGAGCTTAAATTGCTTCTTCATCTCCGATGATCACTCCATTGTTTGTTTAAGAGGCATCAATACTCAATGAAATTAGCTGGAATGGGTTGAATTGTGGCCCCCCAAAAAGATATGCCCACATCCTAACCCTCGGACTCTGTTTGAAGTTTGAGAGTGAGGAAGGAAACCTTTCTTCCATGTTGGGCTGTTGTAATTTCTATTTTTACTCTGACAAGCCCTGTATAGAAGCCCCTGAAAACTTTGAGACTTACCGTTTACTCATTCCTAATCATGATCTGAAAAACAGACTGTCTTTAGAGAACACAAGAATTATAATTTGTGCTTCTACACATTGTTCTCCCACCTGGGAGCAAGGGGGCTTGGCCAGCAGACGGGACTGGTGTGTGTACTCATGACGGGCATAGGAGAAGAGGCAGGTGGCAATCCACGGCTCCTGTATCAGCTTGAATCCTCCACCGAGTGTCCCTTCCTGTTGGGAAACGGAGATAACAGCCTGATCCTGGGGCTGCTGGGAATGACACTGCCACAGCTCCGGTCACTTGTCAGCCAAGGACAGATGGCAACCACTGCCACCCACAGGCTATCCCAGAATTTATGGTGAGACTCCTGGGGTCCAGCAACATCCATCCATGGGCTGATGTTGAGGGTATGCACCACCTGGAGGAATAGTAGAGTCTTTCTATCAGTAACATCCCCATTGACACCTAGCTAGACCCTGGCCTCTGCTCCCACTCCACCATGTCCATCCCTTACTCCGTCATCCTACACCCCAATGATGTCAACATTCCTCTCCCTGCTCCCCCTTGGCCTCAAAGTGTGTCTGGCAAAAAGCAAGTCCAGGCATGACTTTCCTCCGCACAGAGCAGCGAGTGCCATCCCACTCAGAGGCAAAGTCAAGGTGCTCCTGGTGGCCACCTGGCCCCAGTGTACCTGCCTCACCTCTCACCTGCTCGTCCCCTTTTACTCCACGCCCACAGCCACACGGCTCCCAGGCTCGAGCTGGCCCTACTTCCCCCTAGGCCCTTCCCACTCCCTCTGCCTGGAAGGACCATTTTCCCCCCAGGTAACCACAGAGCTCCCTCTGCACCTTCTCTCCCTGTTTGCTTTAAGACCACCTTTCCACCAAGGCAACCCCTCCACCTGCACCCCCCGCCCCAGCTGTCTTTACCCCATAACTCTTAGAGTTTCCTTATCGGTTTCCTCTCTGTCTCCACCTGTAGAGTGGAAGCTCCAGGGAAGAAGGGATTTTTTGGGTTTTATTTTGTATTTGGCAGCTACTTCCCCAGTCCTAAAAGTGGTGCCCCGTGCTCCGTAAGCCTGGGTGAATATTTGTTGAATGAATGAATGAGTGCAAGAAAGAATTAAAAGCAGCATTTGCTAAGTGTCCTGTCAACCCATCTGTTCAGAAATGGCTTTGTCATTTCTGTCTGAAATGAGTCACCTGCTTAGGGCCCTCACGATTCTTCTTTTCCCCTCGCCCACAGAATTTATTTTTTAATGATGAAAGGCTGGATCGTTTGAAATCACTGTGGGATGTGTGCTTTTCTAGCCCCGAGTGTGGCGCTGACCATGTAATTTTCCATGCACCAGTTTAAGAAGGCAGTAGATTTCCACCAAGAAAGAGGAAGGAGCTGGCGGCCAAGCCGGGAGTGGTATTTTACTGGGGAAAAACAGGGGCGGCTGATATACAAAGCAATCTGCAGGCTTGGTGCTGACACCATAGCCTTCCAGCGACCAGGTGCAGAAGCTCAATATAGAAAGCTCCAAAATGGAATGTTTATTACCGATTACCTGAGAAGTACGCACTTTCAATTTGCCCTGCCCCAAAATGTATTTCTGGGAAAGCAGCCTTATCTCTAGTGTGGCTTGGTAGCAACAGCTCTGCTTAGTGTCATTATCTGGAGAGCAGCTGTCTACACTCACCTTTTAAAAAGGTGCTTCTAACAAACAAGCAATCTAATTTATTAAGCAAGCTGGCTTGGGCTGAGGGAGGAAGGCAGGTGCTTTCATTCAGCTTGCTCACAGGATATTATTCTTACAGGGCTTCCCACTTGTTTGTTCTTTATTCCCTTCATTTCCCTGCTTAAGAGAGCTGTTTGCCCGGCACGCTGATTTACAGAATGGGGAGTGATCTGGATTTATCTGTGGGTTCACTGGCCTCCCACAGGGCTTATGGATGGTCTCAGTTTGAGCTGCATCACACGCTGCCTGATGAAATTGACAATACTTGGCCAAACACCAACTGCGTGTGGTTCAGCCTAAGGGTATTTTACATTGAAGGGCAAAGTTACAGATTTCAAAGCAAAAGACCCAAGTTCACATCTGATCACCTGCTGACTGGCTACGTAACCTTGGGAAAGTTCCTTGGTTTCTCGATCATTCCTGGTCCTCATCTGTAAAACAGTTCAATTAATAGCCAGCTAGGAAGCCATGATGGGAAGCACTTGCAGCTGCTTATATAAAGCACTCAGCACAGTGCCTGGCACGAAGGAAGCGTTCAGTAAGTGGTAGGTGGTGCTTATTTGCGGCCATGGCTTATTGAGACTGGAAGCTGCAGGGACTCCGGTGCACGACGGTAGATAGTCCATGAATGCTGGCAAGAAGAGTGAGCATGGGGTGAGTTGAGAACTCAGAACTCAGCTTCTTAGATGCCTGCTTTGTGTATAGTTTTGCCCTGTCCTAAAGCCCAACGTGCACCGACGTTTTGCATCATTGTTCCTGTTGTATGTGTTACCTATCACTCGTCATGAGCTTGTTTATATCCATCCACAGTCAGGGGTTCTCCTCCTCCCTCCTCTGCAGGCAAATCCATGTCTGGCTCTCCGGGCGAAGAGGGTGGGGTGAGTGGTGGACCAGGACGTCCTGATGGCGGTTGGCCTCGCCTTGCCCCGGGCATTCTGCAGCCTATGGCCTCCCCATAGCCACTTTGCCTTTTATCTCTGGCTTCTCCAGGCCTAGAACAGGATCTGGTTTTGTGGGCAGAATCAAATACACAATTTGCAGGGCCCACAGTACAACAGGAAAACGCAGGACTCCTTGTTCAAAAATTGTTAAGAATTTCAAGATGGCAGCCACTGAGCATTAAACCACGAGCAGGGCCTTCTGAGGGCACCCACTGTGGCACTACCTGCAGGTGCCTGTGATGCCAGCCCTGTTGGTAGGCAAGAAATGTTTCTCCACTTGAACTAAATAAAAGTTAATTCAATGCACACAGATGCCTGGGTGCTCCCAATGTATCCTGCTGTTTTGCAGCAACATGAGTAAGTGTCAGGCTGAGGGACATGAGTCACTAATGTGACCTGAGCACTCGGCTCGTTGGGTGATGCTCAGCTCTGGCGTGGGTGTGATAGAGCTTCTAGAACATGCCTGTGCTTGGGCACCATCCCAGGAGATTCTAATTTGAGGTGATTGGGTCCACAGCACAAGGCATTTTCTTTCTGTCCTCAGCAGCAGTGACAGAATCACGGCAAACATGTTATTTTTTTTAGCGTTATTAATTTCCGCTGTGGTAAAGTACACATAACATAAAACGTTCCAACTTAACCATTTTTACGGTGAATTCTGATACTAGGTACATTCATACTGCTGTGCAACGATCCCCACTATCCATCTCCAGGCCTGTTTCTGTCTTGCAAAAGTGAAATTTTCTGTGCATGAAACCCTAACTCCCCATTCCCTACAGCCCCTGGTAAACACCATTCTACTTTGTCTCTATGGATTTCCTTCCTCCAGGTGCCTCATATAAGTTGAAATCATACAGTACTTGTCTTTTTGTGACGAGCTCATTTCACTTGGCAATATGCCGTCAAGGACTATCCATGGTGTAGCCTGTGTCAGAAGCTCCTTCCTTTTTAAGGCTGGATAATATTGCAATGTATGTAGAGATCACATTTTGTTTATCTATTCGCCTGTTTGCTTCCACCTTTTGGCTATTTTGGGCAAACGTTTCCTTTTTATTGTAGTGAGGTTTGATTGCCAGCCCCATTCACAGATAGGCAAGTCGAGGCTAAGAGAGTGTGAGTAGCTAGCTTGTCCACACAAGCAGAGAAGGCTCCTGATTCTGAACTGTCTGCTTCCTGCCCCTCGCTCTCTTCACCTTTCCACACTTCCTTTTACTCCTGCAGAAGGGTGCTTGTTTTTTTGCATTGAGATAAGCAGTGACTATTTACCTAATGACTGGCTGAGTAGTTTTCCTCCCTTTCATGCCCAGTGGATAAGCTGCTGCTAGTAGAAAACTGGATACACACAGGTGTCCCCTTATTGGAGTCTTGTGTTCACAACACTTGTGAGCACCTGGTTGCTTTAATGACAGGGCTTGCTCAGCAGGTGAAGAGGTCGCGGCACCTTGTGCTCCTCCAGGGCCTGACACAAGACACATGGAGAGGACAGACGCAGGGGAGGTCCCACAGCAAAATGCAGCCCCACAGCAGAACTGGTGACTGTGAGGTCTGTAAAGCCGTTAATTTCTACTAATTCCTTTCAAGTGTGGCGGGAAAAGCTGAGCTTTGAGATTTCTACCCTGATCCCACCATTCCTAACATGGGAAGTTGGTGTTCATGACTTATTCTCCCCAAGCCTTAGTTTCTTGATCTTCTCACCGTTAGACAGAGATTATAGTACCCGCCTTGCTGGGCTTTTGTGAATATTAAATCTGCAATGAGGGTTAAGGTCCCTGGATACACCAGTGCCCACCATCAAGACACACATATGTCTCCTGCTCTTATCTTTCTATTCTCCCTTGGAAGCATAAGTGTTTAATTTATTGTTTTAGTGTGTACATTTTGAAGAAAATGACCTGTTTTGTAACCAAAAGAATGGAAACTTCTCTTTATTCATCATGTGAAGAGGAGATTGGCTCTGTACGATCAACACACTTGTCTTTTTTGATATGAAAGACAGTGGGACATTATTTTTTCCAAAAGTTTTGAGACTGAAAGACAAACTTATTTCTAAACCTATAAATGTGAGAAAGTAGACAAAGAAAGGCAGGGGGTGGGGTCAGGTTTTCTAACGCATCATTAAAAAAAATCTGACTCTTGGACTTTCTTGGATGTGCTGCTCCTTTGATGACTCTGATGAGGACCTCATTGGAGAATGGAAATCTCTGGGATGAATTAAAAAAAAATGTGTGTGATTTACTGGCATATTTCTAAAGTCCTTAAAGTACTTCTGTAATAACAATCTCTATGAAAGATCAAGTCCTACAACAGGGTAAACTGAGTTTTAGATAATCGAGCATGATCCTGTAATTGACGAGGTCATTGATATCTTTGGTGTTGCCTTCACTGGTCATTTTCTTTTCTTCTGAGATGGAGTCTCGTTCTGTTGCCCTGGCTGGAGTGCAATGGCACAATCTTGGCTGACTGCAACCTCTGCCTCCCAGGTTGAAGCGATTTTCCTGCCTTAGCTGCCTGAGTAGCTGGGATTGCAGGCACCCGCCACCATGCCTGGCTAAGTTTTGTATTTTTTAGTAGAGATGGGGTTTCACCATGTTGGTCAGGCTGGTCTCAAACTCCTGACCTCAGGTGAACCGTCCACTGTGGCCTCCCAAAGTTCTGGGATTACAAGCATGAGCCATCGTGCCAGGCTCACTGGTCATTTTCTACTCAAAGGTGGGGAGAGGGATGTCCATTCCTCTCCTGGGCTATACTCTTGGGCCAGGACTCTGTCCACGTATTTAGTGGCTCCAGCTGGGGCAAGGTGGTGTTGATAAGGCTTGTTGTGTCTTTGCATATTCATGGTGACTTCGCTGCTGTGAACATCACCAGCCAGGGGATCTAATGCCCTGTTTAGACCTTTTGGTGTTGTTGAATGACACCGTCATCATGTCAACTGTGTAGCAACTGTGACATCGCCAGTCATGTCAGCCAAAGTGGATGCCAGCAGACCAGATGAAGTCACCCATCTGGCTCTGCAGGCCTCTGCCCATGTATTTAATCTGTCATAAAGATTTGCTAAGCTCTTGTCCTCAAAGATCTTACTATCAACACAAGTCAGCAAGATACCTGTGAAACACACTGTGTACCATGTGGATTTATAATTAGATTCTCATAAGACTGGAAATTAGAGGATGAAGTGGAAGGGCTGTGGGTGTTCAGGGAACACCTAGTAGGGAAGGAGGATAGAGTGCTGAGATCTGAGGTGGGAAGATTTGGAAGGGAAAGAAAACCAGAGAGGGCTTTCCCAGCCAGGGAACTGGCATTGCCATAAGTGGAGAGGTGGGGCCAAGTCCAAGCTCTCATGGAATGTTGGGATTCAGTAGAAGCTGGAGCAGGTACTCGACCTGGGGTCCAGCATAGCCATGAGCTTGCTGAGTACGCCTAGCCAAGTCACTAGATCTTTTGTGGCCTTGTTCTTCATCTATAGCTTTGGAGCATGGAGGTACATACCCAAAAGAACTGTAGACAAAAAACTCAAGTGCTTAACACTAATGCTCAGAGACACAGTAATTCACAGTAGCCAAAAGATGGTGGAAACAACCCCAATGTCCATCAATGGGGATATGAATATCTCCCTACAATAGATTATTATTCAGCCATAAAAGGGAATACCTCCTGATATGTGCTACAGTGTGGATGAACCTTGAAAACATGCTAAGTGAAAGAAGACAGATCTAAAAAGGCACATATTGTCCGATTCCATTGATAGGAAATACTAGAATAGGTAAACATGTACCCACAGGAAGCAAACTGGTGGTGCCATGGGGTAAAGGGAGGAGGGACTGGAGACTGATTGCTTAATGGGTTTGGGGCTTATTGGGGTTGATGAAAATGTTTTGCAACTAGATAGAGGTGGTGGTCACACAACGTTGTGAATGTACTGAACCTTTCTTTTTAAAATGCTTAATTTTATGTTCACCTCAGTTAAAGAAAATAGGGCATTGTATTAAATCCAAGCATTTCAGCGTTCCTCTGTGGGTCCTGAGGAATTCTGGGGAGAGGCCCCTACAGGGCAGGAGAAAGGTTTTACCTACCGCTGTCCTCTCTCTCCTTCAATGAGCACAGCTCTACTTTAAATATGTGATACCCTGGGAAGGCAGTAAGATTTCATGGGAAGAAAACCTTCCCAAGGACGTTTTCCTTTTTTAAAAATGATGAAAGGTGAGTTCAGCTTTCTGGTGTCTTTGCTAGATGGGAAATTCTATCATTTCGTTGGGAATCGGCCACGTGTCATTTTTCAGCATCACCTAGACCTCTTTGGGCTGTGGCCCTTCTAAAACAGAGCCTTCTATAACCTCATTTGGCAGATGAAAATGGCAAGCGCCCCTGGCTCTTGCCATTTTATTTATCTTCGGAGAAATTTTGGCCAAGGGAGTTTCTAGGCATATGGGACTTAGGTTCCAATGGGAAGGCTGTGGACAGATGGGATGAATTTCCCTTTGCCTCCTCCCACCCTCAGCCTACTGAATCAGAGTCTGCATTGTCATGAGATTCCCCAGGTGATGGTCACAGTGTTGAAGTTTGAAAAATGCTGGTAGCTAGGCAAGTTCAAAGGCCTGAAGGTCAGCACCTGACTCCACTTCCTCATGGTAAAAAGAAGAAAAACAAAAACAAAACATCTTGTAGAATCTAGCAGAATTTAGGAATGGATGCTGCCTTCAGCCCAGTCCTGAGCACAGGGGAATCAATCACTCCATCAAAAATCAGGTGAATCTGACTCTAATATCTGTGGTTCTTAGGGCTTCATAGGATCTCTAGGAGTTGCCCTGGATGTAAGTTTCAACCCTGGGGAAAGTTCTCATTTCACTTTAGATTCAGATTTGAAATCCAACTTTTGGGTCTAAAGATACTCAACTGGGTTTCTCTTAAACAAACATAATTAGGAAATTGAAAAATATACACACATGAACTTATACATAGAGATACTTAACCAGTTGATGTTTCTGGATGGTCTTTAAAGGGCTCTTTACAGCTGTGTGTAGATAACAGTCATGGGCAATGTACTCTAACTGTCCCATAAACCAGGAAGGCAGGGCATGTTGCACAATACATCACCCCATCACTTGACTGTAATAAAATGACTACTTCCTTGATGAATGTGTACCAGTCCTTTCATATGTTATTTGAGTAAATGATAAAAGTGGCAATTACATTTTAATAGGATATGTTTCCAAATCTTATTTTTTTTTAAACCATTGCCAACATATACAATGAACAGTCTGTATATTTACATGCTTCAAGGTGGAGTCTAGGTTACTTTGATGGTAAACATCTGGAAACTTGCTGTACTTAGGAAGTTTTTTCTCCTGCTAATGAAGTTTTTCATTAACCAAAGCTTTTGGTTGCTCCATTCCTGTTCTATGAATCAGAAATAATATGCATGTTATGATAAAATATCCACTCTTTAATGCAAACAGAAAGGCTGAAACACTGGGATGATATCTCTGAGACTGTGTTTGAGTGTTATGTTAGTCTGTTCTCACACCGCTAATAAAGACATACCCAAGACTGCGTAATTTATAAAGGAAAGAGGTTTAATTGACTCAGTTCTGCAGGGCTGGAGAGGCCTCAGGAAACTTACAATCATGGCGGAAGGGGAAGCAAACATGTTCTTCTTCACATGGCAGCAGCAAGGAGAAGTGCTGAGAAAAGGGAGAAAAAGCCCCTTATAAAACCATCAGATCTTATGAGAACAGCAGCATGGGGGTAACCACCCCCACGATTCAATTACATCCTACTGGGTCCCTCCCACGAGGGGATTATGGGAAATACAAGTCAAGATGAGATTTGGGTGGGGACACAGGCAAACCATATTAAGTGTTTAAAAAGAAAGCCAAGGTAAAAAGAAATGTTTCTGAGATCCTAAGCACTTCACCTTTCTGAATCATCCTGCATTTCTGGAACACAAATGAGCTGATTAAAAATTGCTGGTATTATTTTTAGATTACAATGAGAAGTTTTCCCTTCCATTATCTCTAAGCTTTTGATCATTTGCACTTTTTGAGTTTTCTTTGCTGTAACTTGAGTTGTTTCATATACAGCAAGTTTTCATAATAAATACAAAACGATTATTCTCCAGCTTAAAACGTGAAACTAAGAATTGCTTATAATCAGAAGCTTTTCACTGGATACTCATGGTTAATAATACATGGTTCAAAATCAAAGAACCATCTCATGTATCTGACACCTGTCACCTATGCTCTTTCAATCAATCAATACTACTTCTTGAGCATGTATGCTATCAGCTTTGAGTTAGATCTTACAAAGGTGTTGAAAACGCAAAGGTGATTGAGAGTTTCACCAATCTTACCATCTAAATGCTTTCTCTGAAGCAAAGGAAATGAGCCATACATTCTGTGTTGAATCAGTGGTGTGGATGAGGCCCTGTTCTGTCGTTCAGAACAAGCATGGAGCACTGATGCTTGGGGGTGAAGATGCCACGAAGCCCATCCTTCATGCTAAAGTCAATAAGGCATTTTTTTTCCCCAGAAGCCAAACATATCTTGAGATTCCATTTTGAAATAAGGTCTGCCCTTGTTTCTGTTCTTCATGTTTATGCTGAGGAGATGCAAATGCTGGATTAAAGAGCATCTCACTCAATTAATAGAAATTAATTTTGGTCCATAGATACTAGGACTTCATAGAGTCAACTAATACTATCTAGATATTTGTTTGGATCAGGACTTATCCAGGTGCAGGTGACAAAAACTGAGCTCAGACTGGCTTAAGAAAAAAGGGAAGGCAGAAGGGATGGAGGGGCTTTGGGTCCAGCGGATCCAGAGTCTCAGATGACATCATCGAGACGACTGTCTCAGCTGTAGCTGCCTCTGCTTAACTTCAGTTTCACAGATTTTCTTCATATGGCTTCAAGGTGGTCCCTAGTAGTTTCTGTGACTACATAGTAGGCCCTCCAGACCAAGTGTGACCTCTTACCTTAAGCTCCATTTTAGTTCCCCCAAATAATTCTGACTGGGCCAGCTCTGGGCCAATCACAGTGTGTGTGGGTGGGACTGGGGTGGGACAATTTCATAGGCCTGAGTGACTGCCCACTTCTAGGGTGGGTGAAGTGGATCACATGGCCATGACATCCACTGGAGAGACCTGTGTAGAAGGGAGGGAGGCAGGACAGGCAACACATGTCAGCATTGTATTATTGTTTGACGAAAAGGCAGTATTGCAGAGTAAATATCGAAAAATCAGCGTAACCTGGGAGTAAAATGGTTGATATGGGCTTCTATCCTGGCTCTATCACTTACTAGCGATATGACCTTGAGCAAGTTACTTAACTTTTGTGTCTCACTCTTCTTCCTGGAGGTGGAGGTAACAATAGTACTCCACCTCATTGGGTTGCTTTGAGAACGAAATAAGCTACTTCATACAAAGCTCTTAGATTAGTGCCTGGCATATGGAAATGTTACATAGTTGAGTGCCTTCTGCCTGGTGTTGTTTAAACCACATATTTTTGATATGAAACAGTCCCTTTAGTGGGGAAATAAGTATCCACCCATTGATTCATTCATTGATTCATCAAATATTTATTAAGCACCAGTGAAGGGTCAAGTACTTGCCTAGCACTGGGGATGCAGCAGTGACCTAGACCCAGACCTGCCCTTGAGGAGCTCATAATTGTAGAGGCAGAAGGTACTGAAGACATGAGATTATAATAAAACGTGGGAAGTGCTGCGAGTGGTGTGTCGCCTGTGCCACCTGCATCTCACGGCAGCCATGGCTCTAGTCCGAGGTCTCCAAACGAGCATGTCTCTAGTGGCACTCCCTCTGTTATCTGCCTCTCTCTCTCCCCAGTTTCCCACCTTTTCTTTTGAGATCCTGTGCCCCTTCATCAACAAACACCATCCCTACTGCAGATAGAGGAGTTTCCAGCCCTGCCTCCTTTCTTTGTGTCTTATGGAAATCAGTGCTTCACCTGGAGATAGAGACATAGCTGGTCCTGGGTTTGTGGCAGTGAGTCTCATTGGGGGAGGGTGGGTGTGTAATTTTACCCCCCAGGGGACATTTGGCACCTTCTGGAGACAGTTTTGGTTGTCACACGGAGGGATGCTCCTGGCATCTTGTAGGTAGAGGACAGCGACGCTACTCAGCCTCCTACGGTGCCCAAGGCAGCTCCCTCAACAAAGACCTGTGCAGCCCTACACTTGATCTTAGCCAAAAGGCCGAGAAGCGATGACCTGTGCAGCCCTAAATGCCGTGGACACTCTTCAGGGTACAGGGCTTGCAGAGGGAGCTTGTTGAGGGGGAGGGACTGGAGATGAAGCCCCGCAAGGCTTGCATTGTGGGAAATGGAGAAGACAGACTCTTTTGCTCGAGCCTGGCTATAGGCACCCAATGCGTCCATGTAGAGGGGACATGGCTGCCCATCTGCCTGTCTTGGCCTCTCCAGAGGTGTGGGGAGATGCACTGGCTACCAGAAAGGAGAGAAGGAGGGAGGTGACACCAGCACCAACCTCCCTTGGCCAGGCTCTCCTGCTGCTCTTCCCTTCCTACTGAGTTGCCAGCACTTATGAAACCATCATTACGGGTATTTTTGTTTTCTGGAAACAAAAGTACCACTTCCCTGCACCCTAATGTGAGAGGCAGAATTTGCTATATTTCCCCCAAATCTTCTTCCGTAGAGTGGAATTTTTGGCTGCGCACATGACTGCCTAGAAGAGATCACTATGTTTCCCTGCTTCCCCTGAAACCAGGTGAAGACATGTGGCTGGTTCTGGCCAATGAGGTGACAACAACAAATCCCATCATAGATGTGGATGCAGATGTGGTGGCTGGGTGCCATCTCGGACCATGAGACAAGGCCCTCACCTTAGAGGTGGCCAAGTGGAAGAATGAAGAAGCCAGGTCCTGCAGGCTCGGTGAAGAGGAGCTGGGTCATTTCTGCCACACTTTGCAGGGAAAAGGAAACCAAACCCAGTCCCGCATTGTTTAAGCCGCTGTGATTTGGTGTCTATGATACTTGCAGTCAACCCAATCCTAACTGGTAAAATAGGTAAATTCATTCTTGGACTTTCAGACTTTTACCTTTTAAAAGTTTTGGGGGAGGGCCGGGCGCGGTGGCTCACGCCTGTAATCCCAGCACTTTGGGAGGCCGAGGCAGGCGGATCATGAGGTCAGGAGATCGAGACCATCCTGGCTAACACGATGAAACCCTGTCTCTACTAAAAATACAAAAAAATTAGCCGGGCGTGGTGGCGGGTGCCTGTAGTCCCAGCTACTCAGGAGGCTGAGGCAGGAGAATGGTGTGAACCCAGGAGGCGGAGCTTGCAGTGAGCCAAGATTGCGCCACTGCACTCCAGCCTGGGCGACAGAGCAAGACTCGGTCCAAAAAATAAATAAATAAATAAATAAAAAATAAAAGTTTTGGGGGCTAAAGTAGAGGGCTGCCTGAATAGTGACTGGAGACTGGTGGCCCTTCTGGCAAGCTGCCTCCGAGAGCATGTCCCATGGTGCAGACACCCAGGAAGGAGAGGGTCATTTGTCGTATATGCGCTTCCACGTATTCCCCAAGATATATGTGCTTCCACATATGTCCCTGGGGCTCCTGCCCTACAGGAGTGCTTGGTACATCCTACTAGACCCCTGCCTTATCCCAGCGCCCCTTCCTTCTCGTTTCCTTCTGAGGTCATTCTTCCCTACCCCTGGGGACAGGGCTGTCCTGATACCTTGTGGTCCCAGCAGATCCTTCCCACAGAGAAGAAGAAATGGTCTCAGAGGGTGAGGACTGTTCTGCAGACATAGTCGGCAGATGGAAGAGCTGGGACTTAAACCCAGGTTCCAGGGTGCATGCTCTCTTCTCCCTCCTTCTCCATCTCTCTTCCTCTCTCTCTTTATGCACCACAGTTCTCTTGTCCATAAACGTTTGAGTAATATAGAAACATAGAAAGTTTAGACCAATATAGGATGGTCAAACTTTAAGATGGTTTAATTATTTTTGATGGAGAATAGAGGTTTTTGTAACGACAATATCATCAAATGCTATGATTAAGTGCTGAATCATAGTTGTTTAAAATACATTTCTTTATCGAGCCAATTAGCAATGCTAAAATTATCCCAGTGTTCTCACTTGAATGACCAAGAGGTTCCAAACACGAAGTTCCGGAGCAGGAGAATTAGACTGACTTACACAATAAATTATTCTTTAAGAGGAAAATCCATTTTCAAAAAATGTATACCCAAGAAGTGAGAAATGAAAATCAGGCTGAAGGACGAAATGTTTTTTCACATTGTTGGAAAAATGCAAGTCTCAGGAGTTGGCTTCAACGCTGGAGCCAGCGTTTCTGCAGGGCTGAGGACTGGGCTGGTGGACGGGGCTGCCCGCAGGCCTCAGTGGTGACAGTTCCAGAGCTGTGCACACTCTGCCTGGCTGAGCGGATGCATTACCTTGCTCTCTAGAAATAATGGGAATTACCCACTTAATCCTTGGCACAAAGTGCCGATAATATACCAATTAATGAGTAATTAGGAAGATTTTTCCAGAACATTAGGTTCTGGGAGGAAGTCTCATTTGAGAAAGAGGTTTGCTTGTCTTCTCTCCTCTTCCTGCGGTTTTCAGCTCAGCGGGCGTCCAGCGAATCTGGGTTTGTTTACAATGACTCCGGGGCTGTTCCATTCACTGATGTGGTTCAAGCAGCGTGTGTAAATCATGCTATGCTGACCCTGGTCATCCCAGAGCCCGCGTGAATAAAATGGGGGCCTTGCTCTCCCACTGTGAGACAGACTTGCATGGGATTCCTTCAGTGCAGAATTCTCGAATGTTGATGAACATCAGGTAAGCCAGGGAAGGAAACAGAGCGAATTGCAGGAAGGGAGAGAAATGGCCCTGCCTCGGTTTCTTTCTTTCTTTTTTTTTTTTTGAGACAGTCTCACTCTGTCGCCCAGACTGGAGTGCGGTGGTGCGATTTTGGTTCACTGCAACCTCCGCCTCCCAGATTCAAGTGATTCTCCTGCCTCAGCCTCCCAGGTAGCTGGGATTACAGGCACGTGCCACCACCCCGGCTAATTTTTGTATTTTTAGTAGAGATGGGGTTTCACCATGTTGGCCAGGCTGGTCTTGAACTTCTAACCTCAGGTGATCCGCCCACCTCGGCCTCCCGAAGTGCTGGGATTACAGGCATGAGCCACTGAACCTGGCCCCCTACCTCGGTTTCTTTGCTCCACTTCCTGCAGCAGGGACAATGAGATCCCACCATGTTCCGCAGAAGATTCCTCGCTGGGAGGACAGAGTTGGGCAGAGGAGGATGGAGGATCTCGGAGGCCCCTGCCCAGCAGCGAGGCCGCCCTGTGGAACCTAGAGGGGAAGCAGACGAGGAAAAGTTGAAAGTGGTTCCAAGTTTCCGACTCTGGGAAAGAAAGTGAGGGAGATGGGTAATCGCTGAGTGGCCAGTTCTGAGTGGGCCGGCACTGACTGTGGCCTAGAGTACACTCTGGTCCAGGTCTGCTCCTTCAAACCCATCCACGGAGCACCGTGATGTGCAGGCTCTGGTCCGGGCACCAGGACGCAGTCGTGACAAACAAATCCCCGCTCTCACAGAGTTGATGGTATACGAGGTGACATTTCCACCAAGGCACTGCCGGCGTTTTGGGCTGGATCGTGCCTTCCTGTGCATTGAAGGATGTTAAGCAGCATCCCTGGCCTCCACTCACCAGATGCCAGGGGCCTCCTCCAATTGTGACAATCAAAAATGACCTCAGGCACTGCCCACTGTCCCCCGGGAGAAGTGAGGGGCGATGTCACCGCCAGTTGAGAATCATTTGCCTAGTAGAAAAGCCAGGCGATAAATAATATATCAGTGAATAGATGCATGCTGGATGATAAGGAGAAGTAAAGCAGGGGAGGGTGGAGAGGGCGCTGATGGGGTGACAGTGGGTCTCACTGAGAGGTGGTACTGGAATAAAAATAAATAAAAGTCCCGAGGAGGGGAAAAGAGGAGTAGTGCAAAGCCAGGGGCCCATCTGCTGGAGGAGCGGGCGGGAGGGGAGACCTTGAGGAGGAGGCGGAGACATGGGCAGGCTGCGAGGGCCTTTGCAGAGGGTGTGCAAGTGGGACCCCGAGTGGCTGGAGCCACAGGGAGCGGTGGGCAGAGGTGGATGGCTCCCTCCCACCACTGTCCTGTCACACAGGCCTGTAGGCCCAAAGGCCTGCTCAGCTGGTTTCTCCTGTGGCTCTCACAGACCACCACCCTGGGGTTGACCAGCTGGGCTTTCATCAGGAGCCTCCAGGAATCTACTTCTAAACCATTCCAGGCCATTGCCAGCCTCCAGTTCCCTGTGGCTACATGGCTGAGACCCTGTTTCCTTCCTTGCTGTCAGAGCTGGGAGCCATCCCGAGCTCCTGGGGCCCCTCTGGTGAATCCCAGACGATCGCCCTTTCAAAAGGGAGATGAAGAAATTGCCTTCATCACTTTGGCAGAGTCTTTTTTGCTGTGTAACAAAGCGTATTCATGGGTTCCGGGATTAGGACGTGGACATCTTTGGGGACTATTCTGCCTACCAAAGTCTGAAACAAAAGACATGGTGTTATTTTTCTGAGCATGATGCTTTAATTTAATTTATTTTTATTTTTAATTTTTATTAGAGACAGAGTCTTGCTCTATTGCCTAGGCTGGAGTGCAAGTGCATAATCACAGCTCACTGCAGCCTCCATCTACCAGGTTCAAGTGATCCTTCCACCTCAGCCCTTCAAGTGGCTGGGACCACAGGTGTGCACCACCACACCCGGCTTTTTTTTTTTTTTTCTGTAGAGAAAGGGTGTCATTTTTTTTGCCCAGGCTGGTCTCAAACTTTTGGGCTCTAGTAATCCTCCCACCTCGGCCTCCCAGAGTACTGGGATGAGAGGCCTGAGCCACCACACGAGACCAGCATGATGATTTTATAAAGGGACCCCTGAGTTGAGCTTGACAAGGGCAGATCCTTTGCATTGACCTTTATTGATAGCACACGTGGGCATGGTGAGGCGGGCGTTGACAGCAGTAAATCCTGACTGGGCACCCATGCTCCATGCAAGGCATGGGAGTGATGGTCCCCTCACAGTTCTTGGAGATGGGGACCACTTTTAGCCTGGGTTTTTTAATGGGGGAAGCCAGGCTCAGAAAGACAAGCCTCTCTCATCCGAGAGTGGGCGACCCAGGGCTCAGTGCATGCCTGCCTATGCTCTAAACCAAGATGTTCTGTGAGATTCTTCCCTCCCACAGCAGCCCCCGCGCGTTTCATTCATGCTCACCTAAAAGGAAACAAGAGGAACCACCAGCTTTTGCTCCTCTAGTGGGAATGTGCTTTACGGGGAGCCCTGGGAGAGATGTGGGCTGAGTAGGGAGAAATGAAACGGAAGTGACAAGAGCCCACTCTGGGGGCTTAGGGAAATACGGCATGTTATGTGTAAAGATGAAATAGAGTGAATGTTTCCTAGCAACCAGACTGCTAAGGGACAAGTGTATGTAGGTGGGGGAAGCTGTGTGTGGAAGGCTGTGCTGGGTTCTCAGTGCATGGAGGACTAAAAGCACGTTATCTTGTCATTCCTGTGTCAACGAGACTCTCACAGGTAGCTCATGAGACGTGCACCTAGTTAGGGTGGAGAAACGCCTTCAAACGGCATTGATGTAAATATCCTCCCAACCTCCCTGGAGCACAGCAGACAGTCAATGCGCAGACAGCGTTGTCTCTAGCTTCCATGTCTACGAAGTTTTATCTGATTCTATTTATACAAAGTTCTAGAAAAGGCAAGTCAAATCTCCCATGTTGCTTTGGGCCAGGAGTGGGAATGATTGCAAAGGCATGTAGAAAACTTTTTGGGGTAACGGGATAATTCTATATTGTTGTGATGGTCATGTGTGTTTACTTTTGTCAAAGCTCGTTGGGTTATGCAAATAAAAATGGATGCATTTTATTGTATGTCAGTTCATAGCAGGAATGATTTTTTAGAAAGGAGTACCATAGGCTTTTCTTGGGAGAAGGAAGCATTGAGGATTGAGTTGAATTCAGATCTTGCTGAGCCAGGGCTAAGTCACTCGGACTCCACATTCCTGCTTTTCCATCATCAGAATGAAGTGATGGCTTAGACCCAATTCCAAGGGGCTGTGCAGATGGGCTCACTGGTCAACATGTGGCTCTCAGAACTAACCACCGAGTGGGCGAGAATGCTGAGCAGCAGCCTTGCTTGCAAATGAAGGACTGGTCGGGGCAGGTGGCTCTTAAGTAGCCACCTGAGTCAAGATGGCTGATTAGATGCTGTTCCTGTACTTTCATCTGATGTTGATTTGGGATCCGCACAAGAGCTGTCCTTTGAAGGAAGAAAAATAAGCAAAGTTAGGAAAGTGAGTTTCCTCTTTGCCTCGCGTTAATGGATGGGTGGTGAGGCACACAGAGGGTTTCCGAGGAGCTCAGGGCAGGATCTCACCGATCTCCTTGAACTCTGGGATAGGGTTCATGCCTGTGTTAGTCCGTTTTCATGCTGCTGATAAAGACTTCACCGAAGACTAGGCAATTTACATAAGAAAGAGGTTTAATGGACTTACAGTTCCATGAGGCTGGGGAGGCCTCACAATCATAGTGAAAGGCAAGGAGGAGAAAGTCATGTCTTACATGGAGGGCAGCAGGCAAAGAGAGAGAAGCAAAAGTGGAAACCCCTTATAGAACCATCAGATCTTGTGAGGCTTATTCACTACCATCAGAACAGTATGGGGGAAACTGCCCCCATCATTCAATTATCTCCCACCATGTGGGAATTATGGGAGCTACAAGATGAGATTTGGGTGGGGACACAGAGCTAAACCATATCAGTGCCCTCATTCAGATCACCTAGGTTTGAATCCTACCATTAGCTGTTGAATTTTAGGGGGAGCCAGAAGCAGGAAGGCCAGTGTGACAAGCCTCCCAAAATACCTATGGTGGGTGGGCTTGGGGGCTGAATGCTGGCTCCACCAATTACTTGCTGTAGGAACTTCTTGCAAGTTTCTATACCCTCTGTGCCTCAGTTCTTCATCTGAAAATCTGCAACAATAGTAGTACCTACCTCTTGGTATTGTTATAAGGTTGTATTAGCCCATTCTCACACTGCTGTAAAGAAATACCTGAGACTGGGTAATTTATAAAGGAAAAAGGTTTAATTGACACAGTTTTGCATGGCTGGGAAGGCCTCAGGAAACCTACAATCATGGCGGAAGGCAAAGAGGCATGTCTTACATGGCGGCAGGAAAGAGAATGTGCGCAGAGGAGGAACTGTCAAACACTTATAAAGCCATCAGATCTTGTGAGAACTCACTATCATGAGAACAGCACTGGGAAAAGCCACCCCCATGATCAAATCACCTCCCACCAGGTCCCACCCTCAACACGTGGGGATTATGGGGATGACAATTCGAGATGAGCTTTGGGTGGGGACACAGACCCAAACCATATCAAAGCGTTATATAAGATAATGCTTTTGAAGCACTTAGACTAGTGCCTGGCACATGGTAAGTACTATCTACACATTTGTCAAATAAAATAAAACAAATGATGGAATGAATTAATGGGTGCAAAACTTTTGGCACTGGTTCTGGGCCTTTGTGTGTGTCCGTTTATGTTAGAGTGGTATTCCTGCTTCAGTGTCTACTTTGGTAGAATGAATTGAAACAGGCCTAGATTTTAAGTAACAGGCATAATGGCTTCTGTGGTCTGTAATGAGCCTTGTATTAGCTCTCTCATGCCTTGGGTCTTATTATTATTTTTTTTATTTTTATTTTTATTTTTGAGACAGAGTCTAACTCTTGTTGCCCAGGCTGGAGTGCAATGGCGCAATCTCGGCTCACTGCAACCTCTGCCTCCCGGGTTCAAGCGATTCTCCTGCGTCAACCTCCTGAGTAGCTGGGATTACAGGCATGCACCACTGTGCCTGGCTAATTTTGTATTTTTAGTAGAGACAGGGTTTCTCCATGTTGGCCAGACTGGTCTCGAGCTCCCAACCTCTGGTGAATCTATCCCCCGGCCTCCCAAAGTGCTGGGATTACAGGCATGAGCCACCACGCCCGGCCCTTAATTTTTAAAATATACTTTTTCCCACTAGAAATCCCAGTCCAGCTTCCTAAGTTCTCACTTCCGCATGTCATATTGGCATCACTTTTGAGGACTTCAATGGAAAAAAAATAGAGATAAATAAATGTTGAAATCCTCAATTTTCTTGGCAAACAAATTATCCATATCTACAGGTAGATATAGATACCTGTATATCTATATCTTCTATAAATATCTTCAGAATTTTGTATCTATCTGATTTATTGATATAGATACATATCCTTTTTATTGAGGGGCCAATGACTAACACCAATGAATGGCAAAAACACCAATAATAATGGACCATATTAATAATACTAGATATTTTTTCTGGAGCCATTTATGCCCTTGGACCTCTTTGGCAGTCTGTGAAACCGGTGGGCCACTTTTCAGAATCAGATTTTTGAATGCACAAAATAAAACACACAGGTTATAAAGGAAACCACTTATATTAAGATACCATTATAAAACAATGAATGAGGTAGCAACATATGTGCTATTAATACACCATAACCAGATCTATAACAAGCCTTGGAGGTGGTACTAATGACCTGGGAATTTTGAAGCAGTGGTGGGCATAAGTGGTGGACAGGCACAACATGGAATGAGATGATCCAGTGATTTTTACTGGTGTCAAAGTCACAAGGATGCTAACATGCCACTGTGGCTGTTGCCTAGGTACCTTTTGAAAGGAAATGATACATTTCAGTTAAAGCCTAGTGAAAATAAAAATGTAATTTTTACCCTTTAAGTTCCTGGATCCAGGTTTAGAGGCCCCCGCCTGCGTCATTCCCTCCCCCTTCCTTCTTTCCTTCTCCATCCTGCCTGCTTCTAGAGTGAAAACCAGGAAGGCAGGCCTGTCACCCCAGCACCAGAGCCCCTTTAGCTAAAAGATCCACAGTCGATTCTCCCTGGCCATGCCTAATAATGCGTTGATTTTTGCAATGATCTGAACATCTATGTCCCCATAAAACTCATATGCTGAAATCCACACCCCCAGGATGATGGTATTAGGAGGTGCAGCCTTTCAGAGATGACTAGGTGGTGAGGGGAGAACTCTCACGACCGGGATTAGTGATCCCATGAAAGAGACTCCAAAGAGACCCCTCACCCCTTCCCATGTGAAGTTAGGGTGAGCAGAGGCCATTGGAGAGGAAGCCTCCCTCACCAGAGCTGACTCCGCCAGCGCCTTAATCTCAGACTTCCAGCTTCTAGAACTGCAGAAAATACATTTCTGTTGTTCGTAAGTCACCTACTTGATGGTATTTTGTGATAGCAGCCTGAACAGACTAAGACACTTTAATCTCAAAGACATTATAATTTACATGAAGTTAATGTGTCTCTGCAGATGAAGGAAGCTCACACCTTGCGAAGGAGGTGGCTTGTGACTGTTACTTTAGAATCTCATCAAGTGCTACTTGGATATAAATTTCCTATGGCCCAAATTGTGAGAAATGGCCAGTGCGGGCTCACAAACTGCCTCGGAGAGGGGCACATGTAGCCCCAAGGGTTTACAAACGCTTGTTCCCAGCAGCAATGATGAAGACCCCCACACCAAAGCCGAGTTAATTAAAGTGCTTTATTTAATCATCTGTGGTGTTGCTGAGAGAGATGAAGGTGATGCTGAATGCAGGAGCCCGGGTGAGGCAGGAAGTGGAGAGTCATGTTACCATGGCAACAGTGTCCCTGGACTGCAGTGTGAATGAAGCTCTGGCTCTGAAGACCTCCGTGGTTTTAAAATGCCATCTATGTGAATGTGACATCGATTTGTCACAACAAATCTAAATAGAACCTCCTGGGGAGGGACAGAGACCCAGAGACCCAGAGGGAGACACTGACACAGAGAGTGATAGAGAGAGAGAGACAAAGACACGGAGACAGAGACAGAGAAGGGGAGAGGGATGGAGAGAGACAAAGTCACAGAGATAGATGGAGGGGGAAGAAGGGAGGAGGGAGAGAGAGAGAACAGAGACGGTTGACAGACAGTTTAGGAGAGGTGCTTCTGGTGCTGCTGGTTGTGCTAGGAAAAGGCATGTTTCTCTTTGGACAGATGTGCTTCCACTGCTGGAAGTAGGCTGACTGTGTCTCTCCCTGCTCTGAGCCTGGCACCAGATTTGGCAAAACCAGACAGAGCAAAAGCTGCTTCCAGCCCACAGCACCCAAGGCTGGTCTCCTCTTTCATCGCAGGGCTGCTATGCACAGTTGCACAGGCTGTGCCCTGCACCAAGCACCCAGAAGAGGATACAAGAGCCTGCCTGTGCTCCTTGAAGTATCCCTGAGCCCTGATGAACACCTGTGTCTACCTGGAGAGAGGGGAGCCTCTGCTCACATGAGCAAAGGCAACGGGGAGACTGCAGAGGCCCGTTCCCTCCCACAGTCTCTATTTTGCAATAAGGTGGATGGGAGGCTCTTCCAAATGTATTTACATGCAACAGTGACCTCTTACCCTTACCTCCTTACCTTTGATGAAGACAGTAAAGACCAACTCCCTGACAAATAGACAGAAATGCATGGCGATTGGAAGAGAGTCTTGGGACCTGTGTAGGCTTGAGGTGTGTCCTTGATGTTCCTGTCTTGGGGTTGGTGTGAGAAGCCTGTGGTTTCTTCACGGGAGAGGAATGTCAGCTCTGCCGTCATGAGCTGATTGTTCAGATAGGAGACTTTAGCCCACAGAGCCTCAGTGCACTCATCTGTACAATGGGGTGGTTTGGAATCACCAATTCATAGCAAAGGTTGTTGTGAGGATTCAAAGAGATACATCATGTTAAGTGAGTGTGTGTGTGTGACTGTGTGTGTGTGCACGTGTGCAGAGCCCTGACATCCCAGGACAGGCCACATTGACCACACACAGCTATGCATATTTCATGCCTGAGATTGCCATGGGTGCAGAGCCCTGGCCACACTCATGGGACTGGCTTCGGCCTGAGCCTTGGCACCATCAGAGTGGGTGCTACAAGGTGCTGTCCAGACATGAGAAAATCTGGGTTTGCTAAAATTCCTGCTGCCTCAGGCTGACCTGACCTCTGCTCCCAGGAAGAGGGGTTTGCCCTTTCCTTCCTCCCGCGACACCAGCTTGATGGGGGAAGCACAGATCCGACGCTCTGACTGGCAGGACCTCTGATGCCACACGTGCCTTGGGAACTCGTGTCCAGGTGGGAGAGTCAGGCTGACGTGGGCTCCTGCAGCAGGTCAGACAAGCCCAAGTTCAGGGCCTGCTCTGCCAGCCGTATGACCAGAGTTAAATTCACCTGCCTTGAGTCCCTGCTTCCTCATCTGTGAAATATAGAACAAAACAACCTTGATACCTGAGGTTGAGACAAGACAGAGAAATGATGTGGGGGGTGGAAGTTCCTCCCACAGCTTCTAAGAAATGATCGTTCTATGCTAATATGTTGGTTGCTATGTGATGGGTTATGGCTGTGCTGTGGGGAGGAGCTTGCCCTTCTCTGAGGCTCGGTTACCTCTGTGGTCCAAGGACTAGAGGGGTCTTGGACACTGCGAGCCCTAACGTAGAGTTGAAAACATGAATCCCAGAAAATGGCATGCACCATGGTAACCTTTTATAAAAATATGAAAAAACTAATACTAAAGAGTGTGTTTTTAGGAATACCTACCCAGGATAAAACTACAGTGCTCAAATAAAAAAGGCCAAACACAGGTTCAGCCCAAGTGGTGCCTCTAGAGGAAGAGGGAGCTGTAAGTGGGTGTGAATTGGTGCTAAGGCTCGGGACACATGGTGTTGGTGACCTCACTGGGCTGAGAGTATGCAGACGCCTGTGAATGTCCACATACTTAGATGTGCTTCCAATAGGAAGAGGGTGGTCATCGATTTCTGTGAACCTGACATTGGAGAGAGAGAGACAGAGACAGAGACAAAGAGAGACAGAGGGAGGAGAGAGAGAGAGTGTTTGGAGCTGTTTTTTTTCCAAACAGTCTTTCAGGAGCGGTCTGCGTCTCACCTTTGGTTCCGTGGAAAGAAGCGCTGTCGCCAAACACAGCTGTTGAGATGCATGTAAACAAAGGTCCGTGTGTGCTAAGCAGAGTTTGGAGGACGGGACCTGGAGACCATGCATTTTAATTGGGTAGTAAGAGAATGTAAGTAGTGGCTCAAATATTTCAGCAAGGTTTCAAAAGAAATATGATTTACAAAAATGTCATTGGGTGGCTCTATGGTCCAAAGCTGCTTATTTTTCAGAGGAATGAACTCCATTTATTTAGTAAAAGGAATAGAAAGGAATATTCCAGCGCATGAAGCAGGTGCGTGCCTGGAGCTTTGCCTTTTGGAGGTTGCCTCATTTCAACCTTGCAGCAAACTCTGTGAAAGCTTAGACCTCATTGTGTACAGTGGTCAAGAGTGCAGGGGCCCGACAGTGAGTGCTATGGAGGACATGAAGCTAGGGGAGACCCCTCACTGTGGGGGCACCGTCAAATGGTAGGCACTTAGGAAGACCAGCATGGCAGTTTCATGTAAAATGAAACACACACCACTCCCATGACCCAGAAATTCCACTCCGAGGAAGGGTTTGCCCAAGAGAAATGAAAACTTACGTGCACCGAAAGACCTGCCCAAGAGTGTTTACAGCAGGTTGATGCGTCGTAGCCAAAAACTGGAACCCAAGAGTTAGCCCACAGGCAAATGATAGCAATCTGTGGAATATTCAAACCATGAGTAGGAGAAGAGGAGAAAGGGAGCAATGTACTATTTTATTTATATGATATTCAAGAGCAGGTAGAACTGATGGGTGGTGATGGGAATCAGGACAGTGGCTGTCTTGGGACTGGATCCACTAGAAAGGGGCAGTGGGGAATTTTCTTGGGGAAATGATCTGTTCTGTATCTTGATTCAGGTGGCGCTACACAGGGCTTAAATTTGTCAAATCATATTGTGAATTTCACTTAATGAAGCTTTGCCTCATTAAGAATGTTTTAAACGGTAAAATCTTTATTAATAAGTACAGGTTCTGAAGACAGACGGCCTGGGTTTAAGTCTTTTCTCTTCTGTCTGTAGGAGTTTGCTGTGGCTGTCATAGCAAATGACCACAAATCCGATGCCTTCAAACAACACGACTTCATTCTGTTATGGGGCTGGAGGGCGGAAATCCGAAGTTAGTGTTGCTGGGTTAAAGTCAAGGCATTGGCAGGGCTGTGCCGCTCTGGAGGGTCTAGGGGAGAATCTGTTCTTGTCTTTTCTGGCCCCTGGTGGCTGCCAGCATTCCCTGGCCCATGGCCCCTCCCTCCGTCTTTAAAGCAACCATGTAGCATCTTGCTCCTTGGTAACAGCCCTTCTGCTGCTGTAGCATATCTTCGTCTGTGTTCTTCTTTAAGGCCTCTTGTCATTGCATTTAGGACATACCAGGACAATCTCTTCATCTGAGAAATCCTTAAACCGAGCCTGGTGAGGTGGCTCATGCCTATAATCCCAGCACTTTGGGAAGCCGAGGGGTGGTTCATCTGAGGTCAGGAGTTCAAGAGCAGCCTGGCCAACATGGTGAAACCCCATCTCTACTAAAAATATAAAAGTTAGCTGGGCATGATGGTGGGCACCTGTAATCCCAGCTACTCGGGAGGCTGAGGTGGGAGAATCGCTTGAACCCAGGAGGCAGAGGCTGCAGTGAGCTGAGATCATGCTACTGCACTCTGGCCTGGGTGAGAGTGCAAGACTCTGTCTCAAAAAAAAAAAAAATCCTTAAGCCCATCATTTCTGAAAAGCCTCTAGCCATATAAGAGACTTCTGGCCCTGGGACAGTCACATTTAACCTTAATCACATCTTTAAAGGCCCCATCTCCAAATACAGTCACAGTCTGAGCTACTGGGGGATAGAGCTTCAAGACAGGAGTTTTCGTTTTTGTTTTTTTGAGACAGAGTCTCACTCTGTCACCCAGACTGGAGTGCAGTGGCGTGATCTCGGTTCACCACAATCTCTGCCGCCTGGGTTCAAGTGATTCTCCTGCCTTAGCCTCCTGAGTAGCTGGGATTACAGGCATGTGCCACTACCACTCGACTAATTTTTGTACTTTTAGTAGAGATGGGGTTTCACTATGTCGGCCAGGCTAGTCTTGAACTTCTAACCTCAGGTGATTCACCCACCTCGGCCTCCCAAAGTGTTGGGATTATAGGCGTGAGCCACCGTGCTAGGCCAAGAGATGAGTTTTGAGGGGAACACAGTCCAGCTCATAACACAACGTGTAGCAAAACAAATCCAAAAGGGAAGGACAAGGTAAACAGGGAAAGGTGGGAAAAGAAATGGCGGCCCCTGTGGGTGTGTCTGCTCATGTGAACACAAGCTCAGGGATGTTCCCTCCACATGAATTAACTGTGAACAGAGGGAAGTGGAGAAATGGACTCTGGGCACAGGAAGGATGGAGGGTGTGGGTGACAGCAGCACTCCGGCCACCGCTTGGCAGAGGTAGCTAGCAAAGGGGAGGTCATGAAAGCCATCTGTGTGTGGGTGGAGGGGGGCTGAGGAAGGAGGGCCCCTCCATCTCCTGGTCTTTTCCATCCATCATTTGAGGGCGTAGACACCAGGAGTTGGCTCATATCTGATACCATCCCATGTTTACACGAAGTGATGGGTCTCAAACTCTGGAGCCTGGACTGACCTTTCACCATTGCCTGGAAACGTGTTAGCAATGCAGAATCCCAGGCCCTACCCAGACCCAGAATCAGAAACTGCGGGGCGAGGAGCAACGGGTGTTGCACCAAGCCCTTCAGGTGATTCTGATGCCCCCGAAAGTTTGAGAACTGCCGCTGTAATTATGTTGAACTGAACTTAAACTGTAATTATGTTGAACTGAACTTAAACTGAGTGGCTCTGCACAGACTGTGGATGTAGAAGAAGGCTGCTGTAACACCAGGGCTTGGGGTGAATCTTCATGTGATCTTCGGAAGAAGGATACTTGGCTTGGATCCCAGCCCAGACACCCTGAATCTATAGGATGGGGACCTTGGCCCTGACCTTAGGATGGTTAGAATGAGACATTCTATGGGACACTCACAGCAGACAGTCAGGACTAGAGACCTAACAGCATCTTCTTTCCTTCCTCCCTGGGCCCTGCCCCTTGTAGGCAATGGGTGTGGCATTATTTTGCTTTTATTTTGCATCCTTCGACGTGGGCCATCCTGCTTTAAGAGAACTTGGAGGGAGGGAAGTTTGGGGAGGACACAGCTCATTTCCCCGGACCCCTTTTGGAACTAGTCAAATTCCCAGAGGGCCTTAGTGGTTCTTACCTGGATTTGCAGCCCAAATCGGGCTTAGGTTGAAACCTCAGAAGCAGACAGAAGCAGCAGAAGAGATGTATTAAGAATAGAGATAAAGC